>NW_027442597.1:0-341218 GCF_048569485.1 Anomaloglossus baeobatrachus
AGTGGATTTCTACTTATTTTATTAAATATCATCTCCACCAAACAGGACAAGCTTGCATCTGTTATAGTTTTGGAGAAAAATGTGTTCATTTCATGTATGCGCGAAATGCCTTAAAAATGGCTTTAAAATGGATTTGGAGCATGGAGACGATTATCTCGGATTGCAAGATAACCAACAAAACTTTTAGTGGATTTCTACTTATTTTATTAAATATCATCTCACCAAACAGGACAAGCTTGCATCTGTTATAGTTTTGGAGAAAATGTGTTCATTTCATGTATGCGCGAAATGCCTTAAAAATGGCTTTAAAATGGATTTGGGAGCATGGAGACGATTATCTCGGGATTGCAAGATAACCAAACAAAACTTTTAGTGGATTTCTACTTATTTTATTAAATATCATCTCCACCAAACAGGACAAGCTTGCATCTGTTATAGTTTTGGAGAAAAATGTGTTCATTTCATGTATGCGCGAAATGCCTTAAAAATGGCTTTAAAATGGATTTGGAGTATGGAGACGATTATCTCGGATTGCAAGATAACCAAACAAAACTTTTAGTGGATTTCTACTTATTTATTAAATATCATCTCCACCAAACAGGACAAGCTTGCATCTGTTATAGTTTTGGAGAAAAATGTGTTCATTTCATGTATGCGCGAAATGCCTTAAAAATGGCTTTAAAATGGATTTGGAGCATGGAGACGATTATCTCGGGATTGCAAGATAACCAAACAAAACTTTTAGTGGATTTCTACTTATTTTATTAATATCATCTCCACCAAACAGGACAAGCTTGCATCTGTTATAGTTTTGGAGAAAAATGTGTTCATTTCATGTATGCGCGAAATGCCTTAAAATGGCTTTAAATGGATTTGGAGCATGGAGACGATTATCTCGGGATTGCAAGATAACCAAACAAAACTTTTAGTGGATTTCTACTTATTTTATTAAATCTCATCTCCACCAAACAGGACAAGCTTGCATCTGTTATAGTTTTGGAGAAAAATTGTTCATTTCATGTATGCGCGAAATGCCTTAAAAATGGCTTTAAAATGGATTTGGAGCATGGAGACGATTATCTCGGGATTGCAAGATAACCAAACAAAACTTTTAGTGGATTTCTACTTATTTTATTAAATATCATCTCCACCAAACAGGACAAGCTTGCATCTGTTATAGTTTTGGAGAAAAATGTGTTCATTTCATGTATGCGCGAAATGCCTTAAAAATGGCTTTAAAATGGATTTGGAGCATGGAGACGATTATCTCGGGATTGCAAGATAACCAAACAAAACTTTTAGTGGATTTCTACTTATTTTATTAAATATCATCTCCACCAAACAGGACAAGCTTGCATGTGTTATAGTTTTGGAGAAAAATGTGTTCATTTCATGTATGCGCGAAATGCCTTAAAATGGCTTAAAATGGATTTGGAGCATGGAGACGATTATCTCGGGATTGCAAGATAACCAAACAAAACTTTTAGTGGATTTCTACTTATTTTATTAAATATCATCTCCACCAAACAGGACAAGCTTGCATCTGTTATAGTTTTGGAGAAAAATGTGTTCATTTCATGTATGCGCGAAATGCCTTAAAAATGGCTTTAAAATGGATTTGGAGCATGGAGACGATTATCTCGGGATTGCAAGATAACCAAACAAAACTTTTAGTGGATTTCTACTTATTTTATTAAATATCATCTCCACCAAACAGGACAAGCTTGCATCTGTTAAAGTTTTGGAGAAAAATGTGTTCATTTCATGTATGCGCGAAATGCCTTAAAAATGGCTTTAAAATGGATTTGGAGCATGGAGACGATTATCTCGGGATTGCAAGATAACCAAACAAAACTTTTAGTGGATTTCTACTTATTTTATTAAATATCATCTCCACCAAACAGGACAAGCTTGCATCTGTTATAGTTTTGGAGAAAAATGTGTTCATTTCATGTATGCGCGAAATGCCTTAAAAATGGCTTTAAAATGGATTTGGAGCATGAGACGATTATCTCGGGATTGCAAGATAACCAAACAAAACTTTTAGTGGATTTCTACTTATTTTATTAAATATCATCTCCACCAAACAGGACAAGCTTGCATCTGTTAAAGTTTTGGAGAAAAATGTGTTCATTTCATGTATGCGCGAAATGCCTTAAAAATGGCTTTAAAATGGATTTGGAGCATGGAGACGATTATCTCGGGATTGCAAGATAACCAAACAAAACTTTTAGTGGTTTCTACTTATTTTATTAAATATCATCTCCACCAACAGGACAAGCTTGCATCTGTTATAGTTTTGGAGAAAAATGTGTTCATTTCATGTATGCGCGAAATGCCTTAAAAATGGCTTTAAAATGGATTTGGAGCATGGAGACGATTATCTCGGGATTGCAAGATAACCAAACAAAACTTTTAGTGGATTTCTACTTATTTTATTAAATATCATCTCCACCAAACAGGACAAGCTTGCATCTGTTATAGTTTTGGAGAAAAAATGTGTTCTTTTCATGTATGCGCGAAATGTCTTAAAAATGGCTTTAAAATGGATTTGGAGCATGGAGACGATTATCTCGGGATTGCAAGATAACCAAACAAAACTTTTAGTGGATTTCTACTTATTTTATTAAATATCATCTCCACCAAACAGGACAAGCTTGCATCTGTTATAGTTTTGGAGAAAAATGTGTTCATTTCATGTATGCGCGAAATGCCTTAAAAATGGCTTTAAAATGGATTTGGAGCATGGAGACGATTATCTCGGGATTGCAAGATAACCAAACAAAACTTTTAGTGGATTTCTACTTATTTTATTAAATATCATCTCCACCAAACAGGACAAGCTTGCATCTGTTATAGTTTTGGAGAAAAATGTGTTCATTTCATGTATGCGCGAAATGCCTTAAAAATGGCTTTAAAATGGATTTGGAGCATGGAGACGATTATCTCGGGATTGCAAGATAACCAAACAAAACTTTTAGTGGATTTCTACTTATTTTATTAAATATCATCTCCACCAAACAGGACAAGCTTGCATCTGTTATAGTTTTGGAGAAAAATGTGTTCATTTCATGTATGCGCGAAATGCCTTAAAAATGGCTTTAAAATGGATTTGGAGCATGGAGACGATTATCTCGGGATTGCAAGATAACCAAACAAAACTTTTAGTGGATTTCTACTTATTTTATTAAATATCATCTCCACCAAACAGGACAAGCTTGCATGTGTTATAGTTTTGGAGAAAAATGTGTTCATTTCATGTATGCGCAAAATGCCTTAAAAATGGCTTTAAAATGGATTTGGAGCATGGAGACGATTATCTCAGGATGGCAATATAAACAAACGAAACTTTTAGTAGATTTCTACTTATTTTATTAAATATTATCTCCACCAAACAGGACAAGCTTGCATCTGTTATAGTTTTGGAGAAAAATGTGTTCATTTCATGTATGCGCGAAATGCCTTAAAAATGGCTTTAAAAATGGATTTGGAGCATGGAGACGATTATCTCGGGATTGCAAGATAACCAAACAAAACTTTTAGTGGATTTCTACTTATTTTATTAAATATCATCTCCACCAAACAGGACAAGCTTGCGATCTGTTATAGTTTTGGAGAAAAATGTGTTCATTTCATGTATGCGCGAAATGCCTTAAAAATGGCTTTAAAATGGATTTGGAGCATGGAGACGATTATCTCGGGATTGCAAGATAACCAAACAAAACTTTTAGTGGATTTCTACTTATTTTATTAAATATCATCTCCACCAAACAGGACAAGCTTGCATCTGTTATAGTTTTGGAGAAAAATGTGTTCATTTCATGTATGCGCGAAATGCCTTAAAAATGGCTTTAAAATGGATTTGGAGCATGGAGACGATTATCTCGGGATTGCAAGATAACCAAACAAAACTTTTAGTGGATTTCTACTTATTTTATTAAATCTCATTTCCACCAAACAGGACAAGCTTGCATCTGTTATAGTTTTGGAGAAAAATGTGTTCATTTCATGTATGCGCAAAATGCCTTAAAAATGGCTTTTAAAATGGATTTGGAGCATGGAGACGATTATCTCAGGATGGCAATATAAACAAACGAAACTTTTAGTAGATTTCTACTTATTTTATTAAATATTATCTCCACCAAACAGGACAAGCTTGCATCTGTTATAGTTTTGGAGAAAAATGTGTTCATTTCATGTATGCGCGAAATGCCTTAAAAATGGCTTTAAAATGGATTTGGAGCATGGAGACGATTATCTCGGGATTGCAAGATAACCAAACAAAACTTTTAGTGGATTTCTACTTATTTTATTAAATATCATCTCCACCAAACAGGACAAGCTTGCATCTGTTATAGTTTTGGAGAAAAATGTGTTCATTTCATGTATGCGCGAAATGCCTTAAAAATGGCTTTAAAATGGATTTGGAGCATGGAGACGATTATCTCGGGATTGCAAGATAACCAAACAAAACTTTTAGTGGATTTCTACTTATTTTATTAAATATCATCTCCACCAAACAGGACAAGCTTGCATGTGTTATAGTTTTGGAGAAAAATGTGTTAATTTCATGTATGCGCAAAATGCCTTTGAAATGGCTTTAAAATGGATTTGGAGCATGGAGACGATTATCTCGGGATTGCAAGATAACCAAACAAAACTTTTAGTGGATTTCTACTTATTTTATTAAATATCATCTCCACCAAACAGGACAAGCTTGCATCTGTTATAGTTTTGGAGAAAAATGTGTTCATTTCATGTATGCGCGAAGTGCCTTAAAAATGGCTTTAAAATGGATTTGGAGCATGGAGACGATTATCTCGGGATTGCAAGATAACCAAACAAAACTTTTAGTGGATTTCTACTTATTTTATTAAATATCATCTCCACCAAACAGGACAAGCTTGCATCTGTTATAGTTTTGGAGAAAAATGTGTTCATTTCATGTATGCGCGAAATGCCTTAAAAATGGCTTTAAAATGGATTTGGAGCATGGAGACGATTATCTCGGGATTGCAAGATAACCAAACAAAACTTTTAGTGGATTTCTACTTATTTTATTAAATATCATCTCCACCAAACAGGACAAGCTTGCATCTGTTATAGTTTTGGAGAAAAATGTGTTCATTTCATGTATGCGCGAAATGCCTTAAAAATGGCTTTAAAATGGATTTGGAGCATGGAGACGATTATCTCGGGATTGCAATATAACCAAACAAAACTTTTTAGTGGATTTCTACTTATTTTATTAAATATCATCTCCACCAAACAGGATAAGCTTGCATCTGTTATAGTTTTGGAGAAAAATGTGTTCATTTCATGTATGCGCGAAATGCCTTAAAATGGCTTTAAAATGGATTTGGAGCATGGAGACGATTATCTCGGGATTGCAAGATAACCAAACAAAACTTTTAGTGGATTTCTACTTATTTTATTAAATATCATCTCCACCAAACAGGACAAGCTTGCATCTGTTATAGTTTTGGAGAAAAATGTGTTCATTTCATGTATGCGCGAAATGCCTTAAAAATGGCTTTAAAATGGATTTGGAGCATGGAGACGATTATCTCGGGATTGCAAGATAACCAAACAAAACTTTTAGTGGATTTCTACTTATTTTATTAAATATCATCTCCACCAAACAGGACAAGCTTGCATCTGTTATAGTTTTGGAGAAAAATGTGTTCATTTCATGTATGCGCGAAATGCCTTAAAAATGGCTTTAAAATGGATTTGGAGCATGGAGACGATTATCTCGGGATTGCAATATAACCAAACAAAACTTTTAGTGGATTTCTACTTATTTTATTAAATATCATCTCCACCAAACAGGACAAGCTTGCATCTGTTATAGTTTTGGAGAAAAATGTGTTCATTTCATGTATGCGCGAAATGCCTTAAAAATGGCTTTAAAATGGATTTGGAGCATGGAGACGATTATCTCGGGATTGCAAGATAACCAAACAAAACGTTTAGTGGATTTCTACTTATTTTATTAAATATCATCTCCACCAACAGGACAAGCTTGCATCTGTTATAGTTTTGGAGAAAAATGTGTTCATTTCATGTATGCGCGAAATGCCTTAAAAATGGCTTTAAAATGGATTTGGAGCATGGAGACGATTATCTCGGGATTGCAAGATAACCAAACAAAACTTTTAGTGGATTTCTACTTATTTTATTAAATATCATCTCCACCAAACAGGACAAGCTTGCATCTGTTATAGTTTTGGAGAAAAATGTGTTCATTTCATGTATGCGCGAAATGCCTTAAAAATGGCTTTAAAATGGATTTGGAGCATGGAGACGATTATCTCGGGATTGCAAGATAACCAAACAAAACTTTTAGTGGATTTCTACTTATTTTATTAAATATCATCTCCACCAAACAGGACAAGCTTGCATGTTTATAGTTTTGGAGAAAAATGTGTTAATTTCATGTATGCGCAAAATGCCTTTGAAATGGCTTTAAAATGGATTTGGAGCATGGAGACGATTATCTCGGGATTGCAAGATAACCAAACAAAACTTTTAGTGGATTTCTACTTATTTATTAATATCATCTCCACCAAACAGGACAAGCTTGCATCTGTTATAGTTTTGGAGAAAAATGTGTTCATTTCATGTATGCGCGAAATGCCTTAAAAATGGCTTTAAAATGGATTTGGAGCATGGAGACGATTATCTCGGGATTGCAAGATAACCAAACAAAACTTTTAGTGGATTTCTACTTATTTTATTAAATATCATCTCCACCAAACAGGACAAGCTTGCATCTGTTATAGTTTTGGAGAAAAATGTGTTCATTTCATGTATGCGCGAAATGCCTTAAAAATGGCTTTAAAATGGATTTGGAGCATGGAGACGATTATCTCGGGATTGCAAGATAACCAAAACAAAACTTTTAGTGGATTTCTACTTATTTTATTAAATATCATCTCCACCAAACAGGACAAGCTTGCATCTGTTATAGTTTTGGAGAAAAATGTGTTCATTTCATGTATGCGCGAAATGCCTTAAAAATGGCTTTAAAATGGATTTGGAGCATGGAGACGATTATCTCGGGATTGCAAGATAACCAAACAAAACTTTTAGTGGATTTCTACTTATTTTATTAAATATCATCTCCACCAAACAGGACAAGCTTGCATCTGTTATAGTTTTGGAGAAAAATGTGTTCATTTCATGTATGCGCGAAATGCCTTAAAAATGGCTTTAAAATGGATTTGGAGCATGGAGACGATTATCTCGGGATTGCAAGATAACCAAACAAAACTTTAGTGGATTTCTACTTATTTTATTAAATATCATCTCCACCAAACAGGACAAGCTTGCATGTGTTATAGTTTTGGAGAAAAATGTGTTAATTTCATGTATGCGCAAAATGCCTTTGAAATGGCTTTAAAATGGATTTGGAGCATGGAGACGATTATCTCGGGATTGCAAGATAACCAAACAAAACTTTTAGTGGATTTCTACTTATTTTATTAAATATCATCTCCACCAAACAGGACAAGCTTGCATCTGTTATAGTTTTGGAGAAAAATGTGTTCATTTCATGTATGCGCGAAATGCCTTAAAAATGGCTTTAAAATGGATTTGGAGCATGGAGACGATTATCTCGGGATTGCAAGATAACCAATCAAAACTTTTAGTGGATTTCTACTTATTTTATTAAATATCATCTCCACCAAACAGGACAAGCTTGCATCTGTTATAGTTTTGGAGAAAAATGTGTTCATTTCATGTATGCGCGAAATGCCTTAAAAATGGCTTTAAAATGGATTTGGAGCATGGAGACGATTATCTCGGGATTGCAATATAACCAAACAAAACTTTTAGTGGATTTCTACTTATTTTATTAAATATCATCTCCACCAAACAGGACAAGCTTGCATCTGTTATAGTTTTGGAGAAAACTGTGTTCATTTCATGTATGCGCGAAATGCCTTAAAAATGGCTTTAAAATGGATTTGGAGCATGGAGACGATTATCTCGGGATTGCAAGATAACCAAACAAAACGTTTAGTGGATTTCTACTTATTTTATTAAATATCATCTCCACCAAACAGGACAAGCTTGCATCTGTTATAGTTTTGGAGAAAAATGTGTTCATTTCATGTATGCGCGAAATGCCTTAAAAATGGCTTTAAAATGGATTTGGAGCATGGAGACGATTATCTCAGGATTGCAAGATAACCAAACAAAACTTTTAGTGGATTTCTACTTATTTTATTAAATATCATCTCCACCAAACAGGACAAGCTTGCATCTGTTATAGTTTTGGAGAAAAATGTGTTCATTTCATGTATGCGCGAAATGCCTTAAAAATGGCTTTAAAATGGATTTGGAGCATGGAGACGATTATCTCGGGATTGCAAGATAACCAAACAAAACTTTTAGTGGATTTCTACTTATTTTATTAAATATCATCTCCACTAAACAGGACAAGCTTGCATGTGTTATAGTTTTGGAGAAAAATGTGTTAATTTCATGTATGCGCAAAATGCCTTTGAAATGGCTTTAAAATGGATTTGGAGCATGGAGACGATTATCTCGGGATTGCAAGATAACCAAACAAAACTTTTAGTGGATTTCTACTTATTTTATTAAATATCATCTCCACCAAACAGGACAAGCTTGCATCTGTTATAGTTTTGGAGAAAAATGTGTTCATTTCATGTATGCGCGAAATGCCTTAAAAATGGCTTTAAAATGGATTTGGAGCATGGAGACGATTATCTCGGGATTGCAAGATAACCAAACAAAACTTTTAGTGGATTTCTACTTATTTTATTAAATATCATCTCCACCAAACAGGACAAGCTTGCATCTGTTATAGTTTTGGAGAAAAATGTGTTCATTTCATGTATGCGCGAAATGCCTTAAAAATGGCTTTAAAATGGATTTGGAGCATGGAGACGATTATCTCGGGATTGCAAGATAACCAAACAAAACTTTTAGTGGATTTCTACTTATTTTATTAAATATCATCTCCACCAAACAGGACAAGCTTGCATCTGTTATAGTTTTGGAGAAAAATGTGTTCATTTCATGTATGCGCGAAATGCCTGAAAAATGGCTTTAAAATGGATTTGGAGCATGGAGACGATTATCTCGGGATTGCAAGATAACCAAACAAAACTTTTAGTGGATTTCTACTTATTTTATTAAATATCATCTCCACCAAACAGGACAAGCTTGCATCTGTTATAGTTTTGGAGAAAAATGTGTTCATTTCATGTATGCGCGAAATGCCTTAAAAATGGCTTTAAAATGGATTTGGAGCATGGAGACGATTATCTCGGGATTGCAATATAACCAAACAAAACTTTTAGTGGATTTCTACTTATTTTATTAAATATCATCTCCACCAAACAGGACAAGCTTGCATCTGTTATAGTTTTGGAGAAAACTGTGTTCATTTCATGTATGCGCGAAATGCCTTAAAAATGGCTTTAAAATGGATTTGGAGCATGGAGACGATTATCTCGGGATTGCAAGATAACCAAACAAAACGTTTAGTGGATTTCTACTTATTTTATTAAATATCATCTCCACCAAACAGGACAAGCTTGCATCTGTTATAGTTTTGGAGAAAAATGTGTTCATTTCATGTATGCGCGAAATGCCTTAAAAATGGCTTTAAAATGGATTTGGAGCATGGAGACGATTATCTCAGGATTGCAAGATAACCAAACAAAACTTTTAGTGGATTTCTACTTATTTTATTAAATATCATCTCCACCAAACAGGACAAGCTTGCATCTGTTATAGTTTTGGAGAAAAATGTGTTCATTTCATGTATGCGCGAAATGCCTTAAAAATGGCTTTAAAATGGATTTGGAGCATGGAGACGATTATCTCGGGATTGCAAGATAACCAAACAAAACTTTTAGTGGATTTCTACTTATTTTATTAAATATCATCTCCACCAAACAGGACAAGCTTGCATGTGTTATAGTTTTGGAGAAAAATGTGTTAATTTCATGTATGCGCAAAATGCCTTTGAAATGGCTTTAAAATGGATTTGGAGCATGGAGACGATTATCTCGGGATTGCAAGATAACCAAACAAAACTTTTAGTGGATTTCTACTTATTTTATTAAATATCATCTCCACCAAACAGGACAAGCTTGCATCTGTTATAGTTTTGGAGAAAAATGTGTTCATTTCA
This sequence comes from Anomaloglossus baeobatrachus, assembly GCF_048569485.1. Taxonomy (NCBI): domain Eukaryota; kingdom Metazoa; phylum Chordata; class Amphibia; order Anura; family Aromobatidae; genus Anomaloglossus; species Anomaloglossus baeobatrachus. The sequence continues at coordinate 10,178 of NW_027442597.1, forward strand.
TGTATGCGCGAAATGCCTTAAAAATGGCTTTAAAATGGATTTGGAGCATGGAGACGATTATCTCGGGATTGCAAGATAACCAAACAAAACTTTTAGTGGATTTCTACTTATTTTATTAAATATCATCTCCACCAAACAGGACAAGCTTGCATCTGTTATAGTTTTGGAGAAAAATGTGTTCATTTCATGTATGCGCGAAATGCCTTAAAAATGGCTTTAAAATGGATTTGGAGCATGGAGACGATTATCTCGGGATTGCAAGATAACCAAACAAAACTTTTAGTGGATTTCTACTTATTTTATTAAATATCATCTCCACCAAACAGGACAAGCTTGCATCTGTTATAGTTTTGGAGAAAAATGTGTTCATTTCATGTATGCGCGAAATGCCTTAAAAATGGCTTTAAAATGGATTTGGAGCATGGAGACGATTATCTCGGGATTGCAAGATAACCAAACAAAACTTTTAGTGGATTTCTACTTATTTTATTAAATATCATCTCCACCAAACAGGACAAGCTTGCATCTGTTATAGTTTTGGAGAAAAATGTGTTCATTTCATGTATGCGCGAAATGCCTTAAAAATGGCTTTAAAATGGATTTGGAGCATGGAGACGATTATCTCGGGATTGCAAGATAACCAAACAAAACTTTTAGTGGATTTCTACTTATTTTATTAAATATCATCTCCACCAAACAGGACAAGCTTGCATCTGTTATAGTTTTGGAGAAAAATGTGTTCATTTCATGTATGCGCGAAATGCCTTAAAAATGGCTTTAAAATGGATTTGGAGCATGGAGACGATTATCTCGGGATTGCAAGATAACCAAACAAAACTTTTAGTGGATTTCTACTTATTTTATTAAATATCATCTCCACCAAACAGGACAAGCTTGCATCTGTTATAGTTTTGGAGAAAAATGTGTTCATTTCATGTATGCGCGAAATGCCTTAAAAATGGCTTTAAAATGGATTTGGAGCATGGAGACGATTATCTCGGGATTGCAAGATAACCAAACAAAACTTTTAGTGGATTTCTTACTTATTTTATTAAATATCATCTCCACCAAACAGGACAAGCTTGCATCTGTTATAGTTTTGGAGAAAAATGTGTTCATTTCATGTATGCGCAAAATGCCTTAAAAATGGCTTTAAAATGGATTTGGAGCATGGAGACGATTATCTCAGGATGGCAATATAAACAAACGAAACTTTTAGTAGATTTCTACTTATTTTATTAAATATTATCTCCACCAAACAAGACAAGCTTGCATCTGTTATAGTTTTGGAGAAAAATGTGTTCATTTCATGTATGCGCGAAATGCCTTAAAAATGGCTTTAAAATGGATTTGGAGCATGGAGACGATTATCTCGGGATTGCAAGATAACCAAACAAAACTTTTAGTGGATTTCTACTTATTTTATTAAATATCATCTCCACCAAACAGGACAAGCTTGCATCTGTTATAGTTTTGGAGAAAAATGTGTTCATTTCATGTATGCGCGAAATGCCTTAAAAATGGCTTTAAAATGGATTTGGAGCATGGAGACGATTATCTCGGGATTGCAAGATAACCAAACAAAACTTTTAGTGGATTTCTACTTATTTTATTAAATATCATCTCCACCAAACAGGACAAGCTTGCATCTGTTATAGTTTTGGAGAAAAATGTGTTCATTTCATGTATGCGCGAAATGCCTTAAAAATGGCTTTAAAATGGATTTGGAGCATGGAGACTATTATCTCGGGATTGCAAGATAACCAAACAAAACTTTTAGTGGATTTCTACTTATTTTATTAAATATCATCTCCACCAAACAGGACAAGCTTGCATCTGTTAAAGTTTTGGAGAAAAATGTGTTCATTTCATGTATGCGCGAAATGCCTTAAAAATGGCTTTAAAATGGATTTGGAGCATGGAGACGATTATCTCGGGATTGCAAGATAACCAAACAAAACTTTTAGTGGATTTCTACTTATTTTATTAAATATCATCTCCACCAAACAGGACAAGCTTGCATCTGTTATAGTTTTGGAGAAAAATGTGTTCATTTCATGTATGCGCGAAATGCCTTAAAAATGGCTTTAAAATGGATTTGGAGCATGGAGACGATTATCTCGGGATTGCAAGATAACCAAACAAAACTTTTAGTGGATTTCTACTTATTTTATTAAATATCATCTCCACCAAACAGGACAAGCTTGCATCTGTTATAGTTTTGGAGAAAAATGTGTTCATTTCATGTATGTGCGAAATGCCTTAAAAATGGCTTTAAAATGGATTTGGAGCATGGAGACGATTATCTCGGGATTGCAATATAACCAAACAAAACTTTTAGTGGATTTCTACTTATTTTATTAAATATCATCTCCACCAAACAGGACAAGCTTGCATCTGTTATAGTTTTGGAGAAAAATGTGTTCATTTCATGTATGTGCGAAATGCCTTAAAAATGGCTTTAAAATGGATTTGGAGCATGGAGACTATTATCTCGGGATTGCAAGATAACCAAACAAAACTTTTAGTGGATTTCTACTTATTTTATTAAATATCATCTCCACCAAACAGGACAAGCTTGCATCTGTTAAAGTTTTGGAGAAAAATGTGTTCATTTCATGTATGCGCGAAATGCCTTAAAAATGGCTTTAAAATGGATTTGGAGCATGGAGACGATTATCTCGGGATTGCAAGATAACCAAACAAAACTTTTAGTGGATTTCTACTTATTTTATTAAATATCATCTCCACCAAACAGGACAAGCTTGCATCTGTTATAGTTTTGGAGAAAAATGTGTTCATTTCATGTATGCGCGAAATGCCTTAAAAATGGCTTTAAAATGGATTTGGAGCATGGAGACGATTATCTCGGGATTGCAAGATAACCAAACAAAACTTTTAGTGGATTTCTACTTATTTTATTAAATATCATCTCCACCAAACAGGACAAGCTTGCATCTGTTATAGTTTTGGAGAAAAATGTGTTCATTTCATGTATGTGCGAAATGCCTTAAAAATGGCTTTAAAATGGATTTGGAGCATGGAGACGATTATCTCGGGATTGCAATATAACCAAACAAAACTTTTAGTGGATTTCTACTTATTTTATTAAATATCATCTCCACCAAACAGGACAAGCTTGCATCTGTTATAGTTTTGGAGAAAAATGTGTTCATTTCATGTATGCGCGAAATGCCTTAAAAATGGCTTTAAAATGGATTTGGAGCATGGAGACGATTATCTCGGGATTGCAAGATAACCAAACAAAACTTTTAGTGGATTTCTACTTATTTTATTAAATATCATCTCCACCAAACAGGACAAGCTTGCATCTGTTATAGTTTTGGAGAAAAATGTGTTCATTTCATGTATGCGCGAAATGCCTGAAAAATGGCTTTAAAATGGATTTGGAGCATGGAGACGATTATCTCGGGATTGCAAGATAACCAAACAAAACTTTTAGTGGATTTCTACTTATTTTATTAAATATCATCTCCACCAAACAGGACAAGCTTGCATCTGTTATAGTTTTGGAGAAAAATGTGTTCATTTCATGTATGCGCGAAATGCCTTAAAAATGGCTTTAAAATGGATTTGGAGAATGGAGACGATTATCTCGGGATTGCAATATAACCAAACAAAACTTTTAGTGGATTTCTACTTATTTTATTAAATATCATCTCCACCAAACAGGACAAGCTTGCATCTGTTATAGTTTTGGAGAAAACTGTGTTCATTTCATGTATGCGCGAAATGCCTTAAAAATGGCTTTAAAATGGATTTGGAGCATGGAGACGATTATCTCGGGATTGCAAGATAACCAAACAAAACGTTTAGTGGATTTCTACTTATTTTATTAAATATCATCTCCACCAAACAGGACAAGCTTGCATCTGTTATAGTTTTGGAGAAAAATGTGTTCATTTCATGTATGCGCGAAATGCCTTAAAAATGGCTTTAAAATGGATTTGGAGCATGGAGACGATTATCTCAGGATTGCAAGATAACCAAACAAAACTTTTAGTGGATTTCTACTTATTTTATTAAATATCATCTCCACCAAACAGGACAAGCTTGCATCTGTTATAGTTTTGGAGAAAAATGTGTTCATTTCATGTATGCGCGAAATGCCTTAAAAATGGCTTTAAAATGGATTTGGAGCATGGAGACGATTATCTCGGGATTGCAAGATAACCAAACAAAACTTTTAGTGGATTTCTACTTATTTTATTAAATATCATCTCCACCAAACAGGACAAGCTTGCATGTGTTATAGTTTTGGAGAAAAATGTGTTAATTTCATGTATGCGCAAAATGCCTTTGAAATGGCTTTAAAATGGATTTGGAGCATGGAGACGATTATCTCGGGATTGCAAGATAACCAAACAAAACTTTTAGTGGATTTCTACTTATTTTATTAAATATCATCTCCACCAAACAGGACAAGCTTGCATCTGTTATAGTTTTGGAGAAAAATGTGTTCATTTCATGTATGCGCGAAATGCCTTAAAAATGGCTTTAAAATGGATTTGGAGCATGGAGACGATTATCTCGGGATTGCAAGATAACCAAACAAAACTTTTAGTGGATTTCTACTTATTTTATTAAATATCATCTCCACCAAACAGGACAAGCTTGCATCTGTTATAGTTTTGGAGAAAAATGTGTTCATTTCATGTATGCGCGAAATGCCTTAAAAATGGCTTTAAAATGGATTTGGAGCATGGAGACGATTATCTCGGGATTGCAAGATAACCAAACAAAACTTTTAGTGGATTTCTACTTATTTTATTAAATATCATCTCCACCAAACAGGACAAGCTTGCATCTGTTATAGTTTTGGAGAAAAATGTGTTCATTTCATGTAAGCGCGAAATGCCTTAAAAATGGCTTTAAAATGGATTTGGAGCATGGAGACGATTATCTCGGGATTGCAAGATAACCAAACAAAACTTTTAGTGGATTTCTACTTATTTTATTAAATATCATCTCCACCAAACAGGACAAGCTTGCATCTGTTATAGTTTTGGAGAAAAATGTGTTCATTTCATGTATGCGCGAAATGCCTTAAAAATGGCTTTAAAATGGATTTGGAGCATGGAGACGATTATCTCGGGATTGCAAGATAACCAAACAAAACTTTTAGTGGATTTCTACTTATTTTATTAAATATCATCTCCACCAAACAGGACAAGCTTGCATCTGTTATAGTTTTGGAGAAAAATGTGTTCATTTCATGTATGCGCGAAATGCCTTAAAAATGGCTTTAAAATGGATTTGGAGCATGGAGACGATTATCTCGGGATTGCAAGATAACCAAACAAAACTTTTAGTGGATTTCTACTTATTTTATTAAATATCATCTCCACCAAACAGGACAAGCTTGCATCTGTTATAGTTTTGGAGAAAAATGTGTTCAGTTCATGTATGCGCGAAATGCCTTAAAAATGGCTTTAAAATGGATTTGGAGCATGGAGACGATTATCTCGGGATTGCAAGATAACCAAACAAAACTTTTAGTGGATTTCTTACTTATTTTATTAAATATCATCTCCACCAAACAGGACAAGCTTGCATCTGTTATAGTTTTGGAGAAAAATGTGTTCATTTCATGTATGCGCAAAATGCCTTAAAAATGGCTTTAAAATGGATTTGGAGCATGGAGACGATTATCTCAGGATGGCAATATAAACAAACGAAACTTTTAGTAGATTTCTACTTATTTTATTAAATATTATCTCCACCAAACAGGACAAGCTTGCATCTGTTATAGTTTTGGAGAAAAATGTGTTCATTTCATGTATGCGCGAAATGCCTTAAAAATGGCTTTAAAATGGATTTGGAGCATGGAGACGATTATCTCGGGATTGCAAGATAACCAAACAAAACTTTTAGTGGATTTCTACTTATTTTATTAAATATCATCTCCACCAAACAGGACAAGCTTGCATCTGTTATAGTTTTGGAGAAAAATGTGTTCATTTCATGTATGCGCGAAATGCCTTAAAAATGGCTTTAAAATGGATTTGGAGCATGGAGACGATTATCTCGGGATTGCAAGATAACCAAACAAAACTTTTAGTGGATTTCTACTTATTTTATTAAATATCATCTCCACCAAACAGGACAAGCTTGCATCTGTTATAGTTTTGGAGAAAAATGTGTTCATTTCATGTATGCGCGAAATGCCTTAAAAATGGCTTTAAAATGGATTTGGAGCATGGAGACTATTATCTCGGGATTGCAAGATAACCAAACAAAACTTTTAGTGGATTTCTACTTATTTTATTAAATATCATCTCCACCAAACAGGACAAGCTTGCATCTGTTAAAGTTTTGGAGAAAAATGTGTTCATTTCATGTATGCGCGAAATGCCTTAAAAATGGCTTTAAAATGGATTTGGAGCATGGAGACGATTATCTCGGGATTGCAAGATAACCAAACAAAACTTTTAGTGGATTTCTACTTATTTTATTAAATATCATCTCCACCAAACAGGACAAGCTTGCATCTGTTATAGTTTTGGAGAAAAATGTGTTCATTTCATGTATGCGCGAAATGCCTTAAAAATGGCTTTAAAATGGATTTGGAGCATGGAGACGATTATCTCGGGATTGCAAGATAACCAAACAAAACTTTTAGTGGATTTCTACTTATTTTATTAAATATCATCTCCACCAAACAGGACAAGCTTGCATCTGTTATAGTTTTGGAGAAAAATGTGTTCATTTCATGTATGTGCGAAATGCCTTAAAAATGGCTTTAAAATGGATTTGGAGCATGGAGACGATTATCTCGGGATTGCAATATAACCAAACAAAACTTTTAGTGGATTTCTACTTATTTTATTAAATATCATCTCCACCAAACAGGACAAGCTTGCATCTGTTATAGTTTTGGAGAAAAATGTGTTCATTTCATGTATGTGCGAAATGCCTTAAAAATGGCTTTAAAATGGATTTGGAGCATGGAGACTATTATCTCGGGATTGCAAGATAACCAAACAAAACTTTTAGTGGATTTCTACTTATTTTATTAAATATCATCTCCACCAAACAGGACAAGCTTGCATCTGTTAAAGTTTTGGAGAAAAATGTGTTCATTTCATGTATGCGCGAAATGCCTTAAAAATGGCTTTAAAATGGATTTGGAGCATGGAGACGATTATCTCGGGATTGCAAGATAACCAAACAAAACTTTTAGTGGATTTCTACTTATTTTATTAAATATCATCTCCACCAAACAGGACAAGCTTGCATCTGTTATAGTTTTGGAGAAAAATGTGTTCATTTCATGTATGCGCGAAATGCCTTAAAAATGGCTTTAAAATGGATTTGGAGCATGGAGACGATTATCTCGGGATTGCAAGATAACCAAACAAAACTTTTAGTGGATTTCTACTTATTTTATTAAATATCATCTCCACCAAACAGGACAAGCTTGCATCTGTTATAGTTTTGGAGAAAAATGTGTTCATTTCATGTATGTGCGAAATGCCTTAAAAATGGCTTTAAAATGGATTTGGAGCATGGAGACGATTATCTCGGGATTGCAATATAACCAAACAAAACTTTTAGTGGATTTCTACTTATTTTATTAAATATCATCTCCACCAAACAGGACAAGCTTGCATCTGTTATAGTTTTGGAGAAAAATGTGTTCATTTCATGTATGTGCGAAATGCCTTAAAAATGGCTTTAAAATGGATTTGGAGCATGGAGACTATTATCTCGGGATTGCAAGATAACCAAACAAAACTTTTAGTGGATTTCTACTTATTTTATTAAATATCATCTCCACCAAACAGGACAAGCTTGCATCTGTTAAAGTTTTGGAGAAAAATGTGTTCATTTCATGTATGCGCGAAATGCCTTAAAAATGGCTTTAAAATGGATTTGGAGCATGGAGACGATTATCTCGGGATTGCAAGATAACCAAACAAAACTTTTAGTGGATTTCTACTTATTTTATTAAATATCATCTCCACCAAACAGGACAAGCTTGCATCTGTTATAGTTTTGGAGAAAAATGTGTTCATTTCATGTATGCGCGAAATGCCTTAAAAATGGCTTTAAAATGGATTTGGAGCATGGAGACGATTATCTCGGGATTGCAAGATAACCAAACAAAACTTTTAGTGGATTTCTACTTATTTTATTAAATATCATCTCCACCAAACAGGACAAGCTTGCATCTGTTATAGTTTTGGAGAAAAATGTGTTCATTTCATGTATGTGCGAAATGCCTTAAAAATGGCTTTAAAATGGATTTGGAGCATGGAGACGATTATCTCGGGATTGCAATATAACCAAACAAAACTTTTAGTGGATTTCTACTTATTTTATTAAATATCATCTCCACCAAACAGGACAAGCTTGCATCTGTTATAGTTTTGGAGAAAAATGTGTTCATTTCATGTATGCGCGAAATGCCTTAAAAATGGCTTTAAAATGGATTTGGAGCATGGAGACGATTATCTCGGGATTGCAAGATAACCAAACAAAACTTTTAGTGGATTTCTACTTATTTTATTAAATATCATCTCCACCAAACAGGACAAGCTTGCATCTGTTATAGTTTTGGAGAAAAATGTGTTCATTTCATGTATGCGCGAAATGCCTTAAAAATGGCTTTAAAATGGATTTGGAGCATGGAGACGATTATCTCGGGATTGCAAGATAACCAAACAAAACTTTTAGTGGATTTCTACTTATTTTATTAAATATCATCTCCACCAAACAGGACAAGCTTGCATCTGTTATAGTTTTGGAGAAAAATGTGTTCATTTCATGTATGCGCGAAATGCCTTAAAAATGGCTTTAAAATGGATTTGGAGCATGGAGACTATTATCTCGGGATTGCAAGATAACCAAACAAAACTTTTAGTGGATTTCTACTTATTTTATTAAATATCATCTCCACCAAACAGGACAAGCTTGCATCTGTTAAAGTTTTGGAGAAAAATGTGTTCATTTCATGTATGCGCGAAATGCCTTAAAAATGGCTTTAAAATGGATTTGGAGCATGGAGACGATTATCTCGGGATTGCAAGATAACCAAACAAAACTTTTAGTGGATTTCTACTTATTTTATTAAATATCATCTCCACCAAACAGGACAAGCTTGCATCTGTTATAGTTTTGGAGAAAAATGTGTTCATTTCATGTATGCGCGAAATGCCTTAAAAATGGCTTTAAAATGGATTTGGAGCATGGAGACGATTATCTCGGGATTGCAAGATAACCAAACAAAACTTTTAGTGGATTTCTACTTATTTTATTAAATATCATCTCCACCAAACAGGACAAGCTTGCATCTGTTATAGTTTTGGAGAAAAATGTGTTCATTTCATGTATGTGCGAAATGCCTTAAAAATGGCTTTAAAATGGATTTGGAGCATGGAGACGATTATCTCGGGATTGCAATATAACCAAACAAAACTTTTAGTGGATTTCTACTTATTTTATTAAATATCATCTCCACCAAACAGGACAAGCTTGCATCTGTTATAGTTTTGGAGAAAAATGTGTTCATTTCATGTATGCGCGAAATGCCTTAAAAATGGCTTTAAAATGGATTTGGAGCATGGAGACGATTATCTCGGGATTGCAAGATAACCAAACAAAACTTTTAGTGGATTTCTACTTATTTTATTAAATATCATCTCCACCAAACAGGACAAGCTTGCATCTGTTATAGTTTTGGAGAAAAATGTGTTCATTTCATGTATGCGCGAAATGCCTTAAAAATGGCTTTAAAATGGATTTGGAGCATGGAGACGATTATCTCGGGATTGCAAGATAACCAAACAAAACTTTTAGTGGATTTCTACTTATTTTATTAAATATCATCTCCACCAAACAGGACAAGCTTGCATGTGTTATAGTTTTGGAGAAAAATGTGTTCATTTCATGTATGCGCAAAATGCCTTAAAAATGGCTTTAAAATGGATTTAGAGCATGGAGACGATTATCTCGGGATTGCAAGATAACCAAACAAAACTTTTAGTGGATTTCTACTTATTTTATTAAATATCATCTCCACCAAACAGGACAAGCTTGCATCTGTTATAGTTTTGGAGAAAAATGTGTTCATTTCATGTATGTGCGAAATGCCTTAAAAATGGCTTTAAAATGGATTTGGAGCATGGAGACGATTATCTCGGGATTGCAAGATAACCAAACAAAACTTTTAGTGGATTTCTACTTATTTTATTAAATATCATCTCCACCAAACAGGACAAGCTTGCATCTGTTATAGTTTTGGAGAAAAATGTGTTCATTTCATGTATGCGCGAAATGCCTTAAAAATGGCTTTAAAATGGATTTGGAGCATGGAGACTATTATCTCGGGATTGCAAGATAACCAAACAAAACTTTTAGTGGATTTCTACTTATTTTATTAAATATCATCTCCACCAAACAGGACAAGCTTGCATCTGTTAAAGTTTTGGAGAAAAATGTGTTCATTTCATGTATGCGCGAAATGCCTTAAAAATGGCTTTAAAATGGATTTGGAGCATGGAGACGATTATCTCGGGATTGCAAGATAACCAAACAAAACTTTTAGTGGATTTCTACTTATTTTATTAAATATCATCTCCACCAAACAGGACAAGCTTGCATCTGTTATAGTTTTGGAGAAAAATGTGTTCATTTCATGTATGCGCGAAATGCCTTAAAAATGGCTTTAAAATGGATTTGGAGCATGGAGACGATTATCTCGGGATTGCAAGATAACCAAACAAAACTTTTAGTGGATTTCTACTTATTTTATTAAATATCATCTCCACCAAACAGGACAAGCTTGCATCTGTTATAGTTTTGGAGAAAAATGTGTTCATTTCATGTATGTGCGAAATGCCTTAAAAATGGCTTTAAAATGGATTTGGAGCATGGAGACGATTATCTCGGGATTGCAATATAACCAAACAAAACTTTTAGTGGATTTCTACTTATTTTATTAAATATCATCTCCACCAAACAGGACAAGCTTGCATCTGTTATAGTTTTGGAGAAAAATGTGTTCATTTCATGTATGTGCGAAATGCCTTAAAAATGGCTTTAAAATGGATTTGGAGCATGGAGACTATTATCTCGGGATTGCAAGATAACCAAACAAAACTTTTAGTGGATTTCTACTTATTTTATTAAATATCATCTCCACCAAACAGGACAAGCTTGCATCTGTTAAAGTTTTGGAGAAAAATGTGTTCATTTCATGTATGCGCGAAATGCCTTAAAAATGGCTTTAAAATGGATTTGGAGCATGGAGACGATTATCTCGGGATTGCAAGATAACCAAACAAAACTTTTAGTGGATTTCTACTTATTTTATTAAATATCATCTCCACCAAACAGGACAAGCTTGCATCTGTTATAGTTTTGGAGAAAAATGTGTTCATTTCATGTATGCGCGAAATGCCTTAAAAATGGCTTTAAAATGGATTTGGAGCATGGAGACGATTATCTCGGGATTGCAAGATAACCAAACAAAACTTTTAGTGGATTTCTACTTATTTTATTAAATATCATCTCCACCAAACAGGACAAGCTTGCATCTGTTATAGTTTTGGAGAAAAATGTGTTCATTTCATGTATGTGCGAAATGCTTTAAAAATGGCTTTAAAATGGATTTGGAGCATGGAGACGATTATCTCGGGATTGCAATATAACCAAACAAAACTTTTAGTGGATTTCTACTTATTTTATTAAATATCATCTCCACCAAACAGGACAAGCTTGCATCTGTTATAGTTTTGGAGAAAAATGTGTTCATTTCATGTATGTGCGAAATGCCTTAAAAATGGCTTTAAAATGGATTTGGAGCATGGAGACTATTATCTCGGGATTGCAAGATAACCAAACAAAACTTTTAGTGGATTTCTACTTATTTTATTAAATATCATCTCCACCAAACAGGACAAGCTTGCATCTGTTAAAGTTTTGGAGAAAAATGTGTTCATTTCATGTATGCGCGAAATGCCTTAAAAATGGCTTTAAAATGGATTTGGAGCATGGAGACGATTATCTCGGGATTGCAAGATAACCAAACAAAACTTTTAGTGGATTTCTACTTATTTTATTAAATATCATCTCCACCAAACAGGACAAGCTTGCATCTGTTATAGTTTTGGAGAAAAATGTGTTCATTTCATGTATGCGCGAAATGCCTTAAAAATGGCTTTAAAATGGATTTGGAGCATGGAGACGATTATCTCGGGATTGCAAGATAACCAAACAAAACTTTTAGTGGATTTCTACTTATTTTATTAAATATCATCTCCACCAAACAGGACAAGCTTGCATCTGTTATAGTTTTGGAGAAAAATGTGTTCATTTCATGTATGTGCGAAATGCCTTAAAAATGGCTTTAAAATGGGTTTGGAGCATGGAGACGATTATCTCGGGATTGCAATATAACCAAACAAAACTTTTAGTGGATTTCTACTTATTTTATTAAATATCATCTCCACCAAACAGGACAAGCTTGCATCTGTTATAGTTTTGGAGAAAAATGTGTTCATTTCATGTATGCGCGAAATGCCTTAAAAATGGCTTTAAAATGGATTTGGAGCATGGAGACGATTATCTCGGGATTGCAAGATAACCAAACAAAACTTTTAGTGGATTTCTACTTATTTTATTAAATATCATCTCCACCAAACAGGACAAGCTTGCATCTGTTATAGTTTTGGAGAAAAATGTGTTCATTTCATGTATGCGCGAAATGCCTTAAAAATGGCTTTAAAATGGATTTGGAGCATGGAGACGATTATCTCGGGATTGCAAGATAACCAAACAAAACTTTTAGTGGATTTCTACTTATTTTATTAAATATCATCTCCACCAAACAGGACAAGCTTGCATCTGTTATAGTTTTGGAGAAAAATGTGTTCATTTCATGTATGCGCGAAATGCCTTAAAAATGGCTTTAAAATGGATTTGGAGCATGGAGACTATTATCTCGGGATTGCAAGATAACCAAACAAAACTTTTAGTGGATTTCTACTTATTTTATTAAATATCATCTCCACCAAACAGGACAAGCTTGCATCTGTTAAAGTTTTGGAGAAAAATGTGTTCATTTCATGTATGCGCGAAATGCCTTAAAAATGGCTTTAAAATGGATTTGGAGCATGGAGACGATTATCTCGGGATTGCAAGATAACCAAACAAAACTTTTAGTGGATTTCTACTTATTTTATTAAATATCATCTCCACCAAACAGGACAAGCTTGCATCTGTTATAGTTTTGGAGAAAAATGTGTTCATTTCATGTATGCGCGAAATGCCTTAAAAATGGCTTTAAAATGGATTTGGAGCATGGAGACGATTATCTCGGGATTGCAAGATAACCAAACAAAACTTTTAGTGGATTTCTACTTATTTTATTAAATATCATCTCCACCAAACAGGACAAGCTTGCATCTGTTATAGTTTTGGAGAAAAATGTGTTCATTTCATGTATGTGCGAAATGCCTTAAAAATGGCTTTAAAATGGATTTGGAGCATGGAGACGATTATCTCGGGATTGCAATATAACCAAACAAAACTTTTAGTGGATTTCTACTTATTTTATTAAATATCATCTCCACCAAACAGGACAAGCTTGCATCTGTTATAGTTTTGGAGAAAAATGTGTTCATTTCATGTATGCGCGAAATGCCTTAAAAATGGCTTTAAAATGGATTTGGAGCATGGAGACGATTATCTCGGGATTGCAAGATAACCAAACAAAACTTTTAGTGGATTTCTACTTATTTTATTAAATATCATCTCCACCAAACAGGACAAGCTTGCATCTGTTATAGTTTTGGAGAAAAATGTGTTCATTTCATGTATGCGCGAAATGCCTTAAAAATGGCTTTAAAATGGATTTGGAGCATGGAGACGATTATCTCGGGATTGCAAGATAACCAAACAAAACTTTTAGTGGATTTCTACTTATTTTATTAAATATCATCTCCACCAAACAGGACAAGCTTGCATGTGTTATAGTTTTGGAGAAAAATGTGTTCATTTCATGTATGCGCAAAATGCCTTAAAAATGGCTTTAAAATGGATTTGGAGCATGGAGACGATTATCTCGGGATTGCAAGATAACCAAACAAAACTTTTAGTGGATTTCTACTTATTTTATTAAATATCATCTCCACCAAACAGGACAAGCTTGCATCTGTTATAGTTTTGGAGAAAAATGTGTTCATTTCATGTATGTGCGAAATGCCTTAAAAATGGCTTTAAAATGGATTTGGAGCATGGAGACGATAATCTCGGGATTGCAATATAACCAAACAAAACTTTTAGTGGATTTCTACTTATTTTATTAAATATCATCTCCACCAAACAGGACAAGCTTGCATCTGTTATAGTTTTGGAGAAAAATGTGTTCATTTCATGTATGTGCGAAATGCCTTAAAAATGGCTTTAAAATGGATTTGGAGCATGGAGACTATTATCTCGGGATTGCAAGATAACCAAACAAAACTTTTAGTGGATTTCTACTTATTTTATTAAATATCATCTCCACCAAACAGGACAAGCTTGCATCTGTTAAAGTTTTGGAGAAAAATGTGTTCATTTCATGTATGCGCGAAATGCCTTAAAAATGGCTTTAAAATGGATTTGGAGCATGGAGACGATTATCTCGGGATTGCAAGATAACCAAACAAAACTTTTAGTGGATTTCTACTTACTTTATTAAATATCATCTCCACCAAACAGGACAAGCTTGCATCTGTTATAGTTTTGGAGAAAAATGTGTTCATTTCATGTATGCGCGAAATGCCTTAAAAATGGCTTTAAAATGGATTTGGAGCATGGAGACGATTATCTCGGGATTGCAAGATAACCAAACAAAACTTTTAGTGGATTTCTACTTATTTTATTAAATATCATCTCCACCAAACAGGACAAGCTTGCATCTGTTATAGTTTTGGAGAAAAATGTGTTCATTTCATGTATGTGCGAAATGCCTTAAAAATGGCTTTAAAATGGATTTGGAGCATGGAGACGATTATCTCGGGATTGCAATATAACCAAACAAAACTTTTAGTGGATTTCTACTTATTTTATTAAATATCATCTCCACCAAACAGGACAAGCTTGCATCTGTTATAGTTTTGGAGAAAAATGTGTTCATTTCATGTATGCGCGAAATGCCTTAAAAATGGCTTTAAAATGGATTTGGAGCATGGAGACGATTATCTCGGGATTGCAAGATAACCAAACAAAACTTTTAGTGGATTTCTACTTATTTTATTAAATATCATCTCCACCAAACAGGACAAGCTTGCATCTGTTATAGTTTTGGAGAAAAATGTGTTCATTTCATGTATGCGCGAAATGCCTTAAAAATGGCTTTAAAATGGATTTGGAGCATGGAGACGATTATCTCGGGATTGCAAGATAACCAAACAAAACTTTTAGTGGATTTCTACTTATTTTATTAAATATCATCTCCACCAAACAGGACAAGCTTGCATCTGTTATAGTTTTGGAGAAAAATGTGTTCATTTCATGTATGCGCGAAATGCCTTAAAAATGGCTTTAAAATGGATTTGGAGCATGGAGACTATTATCTCGGGATTGCAAGATAACCAAACAAAACTTTTAGTGGATTTCTACTTATTTTATTAAATATCATCTCCACCAAACAGGACAAGCTTGCATCTGTTAAAGTTTTGGAGAAAAATGTGTTCATTTCATGTATGCGCGAAATGCCTTAAAAATGGCTTTAAAATGGATTTGGAGCATGGAGACGATTATCTCGGGATTGCAAGATAACCAAACAAAACTTTTAGTGGATTTCTACTTATTTTATTAAATATCATCTCCACCAAACAGGACAAGCTTGCATCTGTTATAGTTTTGGAGAAAAATGTGTTCATTTCATGTATGCGCGAAATGCCTTAAAAATGGCTTTAAAATGGATTTGGAGCATGGAGACGATTATCTCGGGATTGCAAGATAACCAAACAAAACTTTTAGTGGATTTCTACTTATTTTATTAAATATCATCTCCACCAAACAGGACAAGCTTGCATCTGTTATAGTTTTGGAGAAAAATGTGTTCATTTCATGTATGTGCGAAATGCCTTAAAAATGGCTTTAAAATGGATTTGGAGCATGGAGACGATTATCTCGGGATTGCAATATAACCAAACAAAACTTTTAGTGGATTTCTACTTATTTTATTAAATATCATCTCCACCAAACAGGACAAGCTTGCATCTGTTATAGTTTTGGAGAAAAATGTGTTCATTTCATGTATGCGCGAAATGCCTTAAAAATGGCTTTAAAATGGATTTGGAGCATGGAGACGATTATCTCGGGATTGCAAGATAACCAAACAAAACTTTTAGTGGATTTCTACTTATTTTATTAAATATCATCTCCACCAAACAGGACAAGCTTGCATCTGTTATAGTTTTGGAGAAAAATGTGTTCATTTCATGTATGCGCGAAATGCCTTAAAAATGGCTTTAAAATGGATTTGGAGCATGGAGACGATTATCTCGGGATTGCAAGATAACCAAACAAAACTTTTAGTGGATTTCTACTTATTTTATTAAATATCATCTCCACCAAACAGGACAAGCTTGCATGTGTTATAGTTTTGGAGAAAAATGTGTTCATTTCATGTATGCGCAAAATGCCTTAAAAATGGCTTTAAAATGGATTTGGAGCATGGAGACGATTATCTCGGGATTGCAAGATAACCAAACAAAACTTTTAGTGGATTTCTACTTATTTTATTAAATATCATCTCCACCAAACAGGACAAGCTTGCATCTGTTATAGTTTTGGAGAAAAATGTGTTCATTTCATGTATGTGCGAAATGTCTTAAAAATGGCTTTAAAATGGATTTGGAGCATGGAGACGATTATCTCGGGATTGCAATATAACCAAACAAAACTTTTAGTGGATTTCTACTTATTTTATTAAATATCATCTCCACCAAACAGGACAAGCTTGCATCTGTTATAGTTTTGGAGAAAAATGTGTTCATTTCATGTATGTGCGAAATGCCTTAAAAATGGCTTTAAAATGGATTTGGAGCATGGAGACTATTATCTCGGGATTGCAAGATAACCAAACAAAACTTTTAGTGGATTTCTACTTATTTTATTAAATATCATCTCCACCAAACAGGACAAGCTTGCATCTGTTAAAGTTTTGGAGAAAAATGTGTTCATTTCATGTATGCGCGAAATGCCTTAAAAATGGCTTTAAAATGGATTTGGAGCATGGAGACGATTATCTCGGGATTGCAAGATAACCAAACAAAACTTTTAGTGGATTTCTACTTATTTTATTAAATATCATCTCCACCAAACAGGACAAGCTTGCATCTGTTATAGTTTTGGAGAAAAATGTGTTCATTTCATGTATGCGCGAAATGCCTTAAAAATGGCTTTAAAATGGATTTGGAGCATGGAGACGATTATCTCGGGATTGCAAGATAACCAAACAAAACTTTTAGTGGATTTCTACTTATTTTATTAAATATCATCTCCACCAAACAGGACAAGCTTGCATCTGTTATAGTTTTGGAGAAAAATGTGTTCATTTCATGTATGTGCGAAATGCCTTAAAAATGGCTTTAAAATGGATTTGGAGCATGGAGACGATTATCTCGGGATTGCAATATAACCAAACAAAACTTTTAGTGGATTTCTACTTATTTTATTAAATATCATCTCCACCAAACAGGACAAGCTTGCATCTGTTATAGTTTTGGAGAAAAATGTGTTCATTTCATGTATGCGCGAAATGCCTTAAAAATGGCTTTAAAATGGATTTGGAGCATGGAGACGATTATCTCGGGATTGCAAGATAACCAAACAAAACTTTTAGTGGATTTCTACTTATTTTATTAAATATCATCTCCACCAAACAGGACAAGCTTGCATCTGTTATAGTTTTGGAGAAAAATGTGTTCATTTCATGTATGCGCGAAATGCCTTAAAAATGGCTTTAAAATGGATTTGGAGCATGGAGACGATTATCTCGGGATTGCAAGATAACCAAACAAAACTTTTAGTGGATTTCTACTTATTTTAGTAAATATCATCTCCACCAAACAGGACAAGCTTGCATCTGTTATAGTTTTGGAGAAAAATGTGTTCATTTCATGTATGTGCGAAATGCCTTAAAAATGGCTTTAAAATGGATTTGGAGCATGGAGACGATTATCTCGGGATTGCAATATAACCAAACAAAACTTTTAGTGGATTTCTACTTATTTTATTAAATATCATCTCCACCAAACAGGACAAGCTTGCATCTGTTATAGTTTTGGAGAAAAATGTGTTCATTTCATGTATGCGCGAAATGCCTTAAAAATGGCTTTAAAATGGATTTGGAGCATGGAGACGATTATCTCGGGATTGCAAGATAACCAAACAAAACTTTTAGTGGATTTCTACTTATTTTATTAAATATCATCTCCACCAAACAGGACAAGCTTGCATCTGTTATAGTTTTGGAGAAAAATGTGTTCATTTCATGTATGCGCGAAATGCCTTAAAAATGGCTTTAAAATGGATTTGGAGCATGGAGACGATTATCTCGGGATTGCAAGATAACCAAACAAAACTTTTAGTGGATTTCTACTTATTTTATTAAATATCATCTCCACCAAACAGGACAAGCTTGCATGTGTTATAGTTTTGGAGAAAAATGTGTTCATTTCATGTATGCGCAAAATGCCTTAAAAATGGCTTTAAAATGGATTTGGAGCATGGAGACGATTATCTCGGGATTGCAAGATAACCAAACAAAACTTTTAGTGGATTTCTACTTATTTTATTAAATATCATCTCCACCAAACAGGACAAGCTTGCATCTGTTATAGTTTTGGAGAAAAATGTGTTCATTTCATGTATGCGCGAAATGCCTTAAAAATGGCTTTAAAATGGATTTGGAGCATGGAGACGATTATCTCGGGATTGCAAGATAACCAAACAAAACTTTTAGTGGATTTCTACTTATTTTATTAAATATCATCTCCACCAAACAGGACAAGCTTGCATCTGTTAAAGTTTTGGAGAAAAATGTGTTCATTTCATGTATGCGCGAAATGCCTTAAAAATGGCTTTAAAATGGATTTGGAGCATGGAGACGATTATCTCGGGATTGCAAGATAACCAAACAAAACTTTTAGTGGATTTCTACTTATTTTATTAAATATCATCTCCACCAAACAGGACAAGCTTGCATCTGTTATAGTTTTGGAGAAAAATGTGTTCATTTCATGTATGCGCGAAATGCCTTAAAAATGGCTTTAAAATGGATTTGGAGCATGGAGACGATTATCTCGGGATTGCAAGATAACCAAACAAAACTTTTAGTGGATTTCTACTTATTTTATTAAATATCATCTCCACCAAACAGGACAAGCTTGCATCTGTTATAGTTTTGGAGAAAAATGTGTTCATTTCATGTATGCGCGAAATGCCTTAAAAATGGCTTTAAAATGGATTTGGAGCATGGAGACGATTATCTCGGGATTGCAAGATAACCAAACAAAACTTTTAGTGGATTTCTACTTATTTTATTAAATATCATCTCCACCAAACAGGACAAGCTTGCATCTGTTATAGTTTTGGAGAAAAATGTGTTCATTTCATGTATGCGCGAAATGCCTTAAAAATGGCTTTAAAATGGATTTGGAGCATGGAGACGATTATCTCGGGATTGCAAGATAACCAAACAAAACTTTTAGTGGATTTCTACTTATTTTATTAAATATCATCTCCACCAAACAGGACAAGCTTGCATCTGTTATAGTTTTGGAGAAAAATGTGTTCATTTCATGTATGCGCGAAATGCCTTAAAAATGGCTTTAAAATGGATTTGGAGCATGGAGACGATTATCTCGGGATTGCAAGATAACCAAACAAAACTTTTAGTGGATTTCTACTTATTTTATTAAATATCATCTCCACCAAACAGGACAAGCTTGCATGTGTTATAGTTTTGGAGAAAAATGTGTTCATTGCATGTATGCGCGAAATGCCTTAAAAATGGCTTTAAAATGGATTTGGAGCATGGAGACGATTATCTCGGGATTGCAAGATAACCAAACAAAACTTTTAGTGGATTTCTACTTATTTTATTAAATATCATCTCCACCAAACAGGACAAGCTTGCATCTGTTATAGTTTTGGAGAAAAATGTGTTCATTTCATGTATGCGCGAAATGCCTTAAAAATGGCTTTAAAATGGATTTGGAGCATGGAGACGATTATCTCGGGATTGCAATATAACCAAACAAAACTTTTAGTGGATTTCTACTTATTTTATTAAATATCATCTCCACCAAACAGGACAAGCTTGCATCTGTTATAGTTTTGGAGAAAAATGTGTTCATTTCATGTATGCGCGAAATGCCTTAAAAATAGCTTTAAAATTGATTTGGAGCATGGAGACGATTATCTCGGGATTGCAAGATAACCAAACAAAACTTTTAGTGGATTTCTACTTATTTTATTAAATATCATCTCCACCAAACAGGACAAGCTTGCATCTGTTATAGTTTTGGAGAAAAATGTGTTCATTTCATGTATGCGCGAAATGCCTTAAAAATGGCTTTAAAATGGATTTGGAGCATGGAGACGATTATCTCAGGATGGCAATATAAACAAACGAAACTTTTAGTAGATTTCTACTTATTTTATTAAATATTATCTCCACCAAACAGGACAAGCTTGCATCTGTTATAGTTTTGGAGAAAAATGTGTTCATTTTATGTATGCGCGAAATGCCTTAAAAATGGCTTTAAAATGGATTTGGAGCATGGAGACGATTATCTCGGGATTGCAAGATAACCAAACAAAACTTTTAGTGGATTTCTACTTATTTTATTAAATATCATCTCCACCAAACAGGACAAGCTTGCATCTGTTATAGTTTTGGAGAAAAATGTGTTCATTTCATGTATGCGCGAAATGCCTTAAAAATGGCTTTAAAATGGATTTGGAGCATGGAGACGATTATCTCGGGATTGCAAGATAACCAAACAAAACTTTTAGTGGATTTCTACTTATTTTATTAAATATCATCTCCACCAAACAGGACAAGCTTGCATCTGTTATAGTTTTGGAGAAAAATGTGTTCATTTCATGTATGCGCGAAATGCCTTAAAAATGGCTTTAAAATGGATTTGGAGCATGGAGACGATTATCTCGGGATTGCAAGATAACCAAACAAAACTTTTAGTGGATTTCTACTTATTTTATTAAATATCATCTCCACCAAACAGGACAAGCTTGCATCTGTTATAGTTTTGGAGAAAAATGTGTTCATTTCATGTATGCGCGAAATGCCTTAAAAATGGCTTTAAAATGGATTTGGAGCATGGAGACGATTATCTCGGGATTGCAAGATAACCAAACAAAACTTTTAGTGGATTTCTACTTATTTTATTAAATATCATCTCCACCAAACAGGACAAGCTTGCATGTGTTATAGTTTTGGAGAAAAATGTGTTCATTTCATGTATGCGCAAAATTCCTTTGAAATGGCTTTAAAATGGATTTGGAGCATGGAGACGATTATCTCAGGATGGCAATATAAACAAACGAAACTTTTAGTAGATTTCTACTTATTTTATTAAATATTATCTCCACCAAACAGGACAAGCTTGCATCTGTTATAGTTTTGGAGAAAAATGTGTTCATTTCATGTATGCGCGAAATGCCTTAAAAATGGCTTTAAAATGGATTTGGAGCATGGAGACGATTATCTCGGGATTGCAAGATAACCAAACAAAACTTTTAGTGGATTTCTACTTATTTTATTAAATATCATCTCCACCAAACAGGACAAGCTTGCATCTGTTATAGTTTTGGAGAAAAATGTGTTCATTTCATGTATGCGCGAAATGCCTTAAAAATGGCTTTAAAATGGATTTGGAGCATGGAGAAGATTATCTCGGGATTGCAAGATAACCAAACAAAACTTTTAGTGGATTTCTACTTATTTTATTAAATATCATCTCCACCAAACAGGACAAGCTTGCATCTGTTATAGTTTTGGAGAAAAATGTGTTCATTTCATGTATGCGCGAAATGCCTTAAAAATGGCTTTAAAATGGATTTGGAGCATGGAGACGATTATCTCGGGATTGCAAGATAACCAAACAAAACTTTTAGTGGATTTCTACTTATTTTATTAAATATCATCTCCACCAAACAGGACAAGCTTGCATCTGTTATAGTTTTGGAGAAAAATGTGTTCATTTCATGTATGCGCGAAATGCCTTAAAAATGGCTTTAAAATGGATTTGGAGCATGGAGACGATTATCTCGGGATTGCAAGATAACCAAACAAAACTTTTAGTGGATTTCTACTTATTTTATTAAATATCATCTCCACCAAACAGGACAAGCTTGCATCTGTTATAGTTTTGGAGAAAAATGTGTTCATTTCATGTATGCGCGAAATGCCTTAAAAATGGCTTTAAAATGGATTTGGAGCATGGAGACGATTATCTCGGGATTGCAAGATAACCAAACAAAACTTTTAGTGGATTTCTACTTATTTTATTAAATATCATCTCCACCAAACAGGACAAGCTTGCATCTGTTATAGTTTTGGAGAAAAATGTGTTCATTTCATGTATGCGCGAAATGCCTTAAAAATGGCTTTAAAATGGATTTGGAGCATGGAGACGATTATCTCAGGATGGCAATATAAACAAACGAAACTTTTAGTAGATTTCTACTTATTTTATTAAATATTATCTCCACCAAACAGGACAAGCTTGCATCTGTTATAGTTTTGGAGAAAAATGTGTTCATTTTATGTATGCGCGAAATGCCTTAAAAATGGCTTTAAAATGGATTTGGAGCATGGAGACGATTATCTCGGGATTGCAAGATAACCAAACAAAACTTTTAGTGGATTTCTACTTATTTTATTAAATATCATCTCCACCAAACAGGACAAGCTTGCATCTGTTATAGTTTTGGAGAAAAATGTGTTCATTTCATGTATGCGCGAAATGCCTTAAAAATGGCTTTAAAATGGATTTGGAGCATGGAGACGATTATCTCGGGATTGCAAGATAACCAAACAAAACTTTTAGTGGATTTCTACTTATTTTATTAAATATCATCTCCACCAAACAGGACAAGCTTGCATCTGTTATAGTTTTGGAGAAAAATGTGTTCATTTCATGTATGCGCGAAATGCCTTAAAAATGGCTTTAAAATGGATTTGGAGCATGGAGACGATTATCTCGGGATTGCAAGATAACCAAACAAAACTTTTAGTGGATTTCTACTTATTTTATTAAATATCATCTCCACCAAACAGGACAAGCTTGCATCTGTTATAGTTTTGGAGAAAAATGTGTTCATTTCATGTATGCGCGAAATGCCTTAAAAATGGCTTTAAAATGGATTTGGAGCATGGAGACGATTATCTCGGGATTGCAAGATAACCAAACAAAACTTTTAGTGGATTTCTACTTATTTTATTAAATATCATCTCCACCAAACAGGACAAGCTTGCATGTGTTATAGTTTTGGAGAAAAATGTGTTCATTTCATGTATGCGCAAAATTCCTTTGAAATGGCTTTAAAATGGATTTGGAGCATGGAGACGATTATCTCAGGATGGCAATATAAACAAACGAAACTTTTAGTAGATTTCTACTTATTTTATTAAATATTATCTCCACCAAACAGGACAAGCTTGCATCTGTTATAGTTTTGGAGAAAAATGTGTTCATTTCATGTATGCGCGAAATGCCTTAAAAATGGCTTTAAAATGGATTTGGAGCATGGAGACGATTATCTCGGGATTGCAAGATAACCAAACAAAACTTTTAGTGGATTTCTACTTATTTTATTAAATATCATCTCCACCAAACAGGACAAGCTTGCATCTGTTATAGTTTTGGAGAAAAATGTGTTCATTTCATGTATGCGCGAAATGCCTTAAAAATGGCTTTAAAATGGATTTGGAGCATGGAGAAGATTATCTCGGGATTGCAAGATAACCAAACAAAACTTTTAGTGGATTTCTACTTATTTTATTAAATATCATCTCCACCAAACAGGACAAGCTTGCATCTGTTATAGTTTTGGAGAAAAATGTGTTCATTTCATGTATGCGCGAAATGCCTTAAAAATGGCTTTAAAATGGATTTGGAGCATGGAGACGATTATCTCGGGATTGCAAGATAACCAAACAAAACTTTTAGTGGATTTCTACTTATTTTATTAAATATCATCTCCACCAAACAGGACAAGCTTGCATCTGTTATAGTTTTGGAGAAAAATGTGTTCATTTCATGTATGCGCGAAATGCCTTAAAAATGGCTTTAAAATGGATTTGGAGCATGGAGACGATTATCTCGGGATTGCAAGATAACCAAACAAAACTTTTAGTGGATTTCTACTTATTTTATTAAATATCATCTCCACCAAACAGGACAAGCTTGCATCTGTTATAGTTTTGGAGAAAAATGTGTTCATTTCATGTATGCGCGAAATGCCTTAAAAATGGCTTTAAAATGGATTTGGAGCATGGAGACGATTATCTCGGGATTGCAAGATAACCAAACAAAACTTTTAGTGGATTTCTACTTATTTTATTAAATATCATCTCCACCAAACAGGACAAGCTTGCATGTGTTATAGTTTTGGAGAAAAATGTGTTCATTTCATGTATGCGCAAAATGCCTTTGAAATGGCTTTAAAATGGATTTGGAGCATGGAGACGATTATCTCAGGATGGCAATATAAACAAACGAAACTTTTAGTAGATTTCTACTTATTTTATTAAATATTATCTCCACCAAACAGGACAAGCTTGCATCTGTTATAGTTTTGGAGAAAAATGTGTTCATTTCATGTATGCGCGAAATGCCTTAAAAATGGCTTTAAAATGGATTTGGAGCATGGAGACGATTATCTCGGGATTGCAAGATAACCAAACAAAACTTTTAGTGGATTTCTACTTATTTTATTAAATATCATCTCCACCAAACAGGACAAGCTTGCATCTGTTATAGTTTTGGAGAAAAATGTGTTCATTTCATGTATGCGCGAAATGCCTTAAAAATGGCTTTAAAATGGATTTGGAGCATGGAGACGATTATCTCGGGATTGCAAGATAACCAAACAAAACTTTTAGTGGATTTCTACTTATTTTATTAAATATCATCTCCACCAAACAGGACAAGCTTGCATGTGTTATAGTTTTGGAGAAAAATGTGTTCATTTCATGTATGCGCGAAATGCCTTAAAAATGGCTTTAAAATGGATTTGGAGCATGGAGACGATTATCTCGGGATTGCAAGATAACCAAACAAAACTTTTAGTGGATTTCTACTTATTTTATTAAATATCATCTCCACCAAACAGGACAAGCTTGCATCTGTTATAGTTTTGGAGAAAAATGTGTTCATTTCATGTATGCGCGAAATGCCTTAAAAATGGCTTTAAAATGGATTTGGAGCATGGAGACGATTATCTCGGGATTGCAATATAACCAAACAAAACTTTTAGTGGATTTCTACTTATTTTATTAAATATCATCTCCACCAAACAGGACAAGCTTGCATCTGTTATAGTTTTGGAGAAAAATGTGTTCATTTCATGTATGAGCAAAATGCCTTTGAAATGGCTTTAAAATGGATTTGGAGCATGGAGACGATTATCTCAGGATGGCAATATAAACAAACGAAACTTTTAGTAGATTTCTACTTATTTTATTAAATATTATCTCCACCAAACAGGACAAGCTTGCATCTGTTATAGTTTTGGAGAAAAATGTGTTCATTTCATGTATGCGCGAAATGCCTTAAAAATGGCTTTAAAATGGATTTGGTGCATGGAGACGATTATCTCGGGATTGCAAGATAACCAAACAAAACTTTTAGTGGATTTCTACTTATTTTATTAAATATCATCTCCACCAAACAGGACAAGCTTGCATCTGTTATAGTTTTGGAGAAAAATGTGTTCATTTCATGTATGCGCGAAATGCCTTAAAAATGGCTTTAAAATGGATTTGGAGCATGGAGACGATTATCTCGGGATTGCAATATAACCAAACAAAACTTTTAGTGGATTTCTACTTATTTTATTAAATATCATCTCCACCAAACAGGACAAGCTTGCATCTGTTATAGTTTTGGAGAAAAATGTGTTCATTTCATGTATGCGCGAAATGCCTTAAAAATGGCTTTAAAATGGATTTGGAGCATGGAGACGATTATCTCGGGATTGCAAGATAACCAAACAAAACTTTTCGTGGATTTCTACTTATTTTATTAAATATCATCTCCACCAAACAGGACAAGCTTGCATCTGTTATAGTTTTGGAGAAAAATGTGTTCATTTAATGTATGAGCGAAATGCCTTAAAAATGGCTTTAAAATGGATTTGGAGCATGGAGACGATTATCTCAGGATGGCAATATAAACAAACGAAACTTTTAGTAGATTTCTACTTATTTTATTAATTATCTCCACCAAACAGGACAAGCTTGCATCTGTTATAGTTTTGGAGAAAAATGTGTTCATTTCATGTATGCGCGAAATGCCTTAAAAATGGCTTTAAAATGGATTTGGAGCATGGAGACGATTATCTCGGGATTGCAAGATAACCAAACAAAATTTTTAGTGGATTTCTACTTATTTTATTAAATATCATCTCCACCAAACAGGACAAGCTTGCATGTGTTATAGTTTTGGAGAAAAATGTGTTCATTTCATGTATGCGCAAAATGCCTTTGAAATGGCTTTAAAATGGATTTGGAGCATGGAAACGATTATCTCAGGATGGCAATATAAACAAACGAAACTTTTAGTAGATTTCTACTTATTTTATTAAATATTATCTCCACCAAACAGGACAAGCTTGCATCTGTTATAGTTTTGGAGAAAAATGTGTTCATTTCATGTATGCGCGAAATGCCTTAAAAATGGCTTTAAAATGGATTTGGAGCATGGAGACGATTATCTCGGGATTGCAAGATAACCAAACAAAACTTTTAGTGGATTTCTACTTATTTTATTAAATATCATCTCCACCAAACAGGACAAGCTTGCATGTGTTATAGTTTTGGAGAAAAATGTGTTCATTTCATGTATGCGCAAAATGCCTTTGAAATGGCTTTAAAATGGATTTGGAGCATGGAGACGATTATCTCAGGATGGCAATATAAACAAACGAAACTTTTAGTAGATTTCTACTTATTTTATTAAATATTATCTCCACCAAACAGGACAAGCTTGCATCTGTTATAGTTTTGGAGAAAAATGTGTTCATTTCATGTATGCGCGAAATGCCTTAAAAATGGCTTTAAAATGGATTTGGAGCATGGAGACGATTATCTCGGGATTGCAAGATAACCAAACAAAACTTTTAGTGGATTTCTACTTATTTTATTAAATATCATCTCCACCAAACAGGACAAGCTTGCATCTGTTATAGTTTTGGAGAAAAATGTGTTCATTTCATGTATGCGCGAAATGCCTTAAAAATGGCTTTAAAATGGATTTGGAGCATGGAGAAGATTATCTCGGGATTGCAAGATAACCAAACAAAACTTTTAGTGGATTTCTACTTATTTTATTAAATATCATCTCCACCAAACAGGACAAGCTTGCATCTGTTATAGTTTTGGAGAAAAATGTGTTCATTTCATGTATGCGCGAAATGCCTTAAAAATGGCTTTAAAATGGATTTGGAGCATGGAGACGATTATCTCGGGATTGCAAGATAACCAAACAAAACTTTTAGTGGATTTCTACTTATTTTATTAAATATCATCTCCACCAAACAGGACAAGCTTGCATCTGTTATAGTTTTGGAGAAAAATGTGTTCATTTCATGTATGCGCGAAATGCCTTAAAAATGGCTTTAAAATGGATTTGGAGCATGGAGACGATTATCTCGGGATTGCAAGATAACCAAACAAAACTTTTAGTGGATTTCTACTTATTTTATTAAATATCATCTCCACCAAACAGGACAAGCTTGCATCTGTTATAGTTTTGGAGAAAAATGTGTTCATTTCATGTATGCGCGAAATGCCTTAAAAATGGCTTTAAAATGGATTTGGAGCATGGAGACGATTATCTCGGGATTGCAAGATAACCAAACAAAACTTTTAGTGGATTTCTACTTATTTTATTAAATATCATCTCCACCAAACAGGACAAGCTTGCATGTGTTATAGTTTTGGAGAAAAATGTGTTCATTTCATGTATGCGCAAAATGCCTTTGAAATGGCTTTAAAATGGATTTGGAGCATGGAGACGATTATCTCAGGATGGCAATATAAACAAACGAAACTTTTAGTAGATTTCTACTTATTTTATTAAATATTATCTCCACCAAACAGGACAAGCTTGCATCTGTTATAGTTTTGGAGAAAAATGTGTTCATTTCATGTATGCGCGAAATGCCTTAAAAATGGCTTTAAAATGGATTTGGAGCATGGAGACGATTATCTCGGGATTGCAAGATAACCAAACAAAACTTTTAGTGGATTTCTACTTATTTTATTAAATATCATCTCCACCAAACAGGACAAGCTTGCATCTGTTATAGTTTTGGAGAAAAATGTGTTCATTTCATGTATGCGCGAAATGCCTTAAAAATGGCTTTAAAATGGATTTGGAGCATGGAGACGATTATCTCGGGATTGCAAGATAACCAAACAAAACTTTTAGTGGATTTCTACTTATTTTATTAAATATCATCTCCACCAAACAGGACAAGCTTGCATGTGTTATAGTTTTGGAGAAAAATGTGTTCATTTCATGTATGCGCGAAATGCCTTAAAAATGGCTTTAAAATGGATTTGGAGCATGGAGACGATTATCTCGGGATTGCAAGATAACCAAACAAAACTTTTAGTGGATTTCTACTTATTTTATTAAATATCATCTCCACCAAACAGGACAAGCTTGCATCTGTTATAGTTTTGGAGAAAAATGTGTTCATTTCATGTATGCGCGAAATGCCTTAAAAATGGCTTTAAAATGGATTTGGAGCATGGAGACGATTATCTCGGGATTGCAATATAACCAAACAAAACTTTTAGTGGATTTCTACTTATTTTATTAAATATCATCTCCACCAAACAGGACAAGCTTGCATCTGTTATAGTTTTGGAGAAAAATGTGTTCATTTCATGTATGAGCAAAATGCCTTTGAAATGGCTTTAAAATGGATTTGGAGCATGGAGACGATTATCTCAGGATGGCAATATAAACAAACGAAACTTTTAGTAGATTTCTACTTATTTTATTAAATATTATCTCCACCAAACAGGACAAGCTTGCATCTGTTATAGTTTTGGAGAAAAATGTGTTCATTTCATGTATGCGCGAAATGCCTTAAAAATGGCTTTAAAATGGATTTGGTGCATGGAGACGATTATCTCGGGATTGCAAGATAACCAAACAAAACTTTTAGTGGATTTCTACTTATTTTATTAAATATCATCTCCACCAAACAGGACAAGCTTGCATCTGTTATAGTTTTGGAGAAAAATGTGTTCATTTCATGTATGCGCGAAATGCCTTAAAAATGGCTTTAAAATGGATTTGGAGCATGGAGACGATTACCTCGGGATTGCAATATAACCAAACAAAACTTTTAGTGGATTTCTACTTATTTTATTAAATATCATCTCCACCAAACAGGACAAGCTTGCATCTGTTATAGTTTTGGAGAAAAATGTGTTCATTTCATGTATGCGCGAAATGCCTTAAAAATGGCTTTAAAATGGATTTGGAGCATGGAGACGATTATCTCGGGATTGCAAGATAACCAAACAAAACTTTTCGTGGATTTCTACTTATTTTATTAAATATCATCTCCACCAAACAGGACAAGCTTGCATCTGTTATAGTTTTGGAGAAAAATGTGTTCATTTAATGTATGAGCGAAATGCCTTAAAAATGGCTTTAAAATGGATTTGGAGCATGGAGACGATTATCTCAGGATGGCAATATAAACAAACGAAACTTTTAGTAGATTTCTACTTATTTTATTAATTATCTCCACCAAACAGGACAAGCTTGCATCTGTTATAGTTTTGGAGAAAAATGTGTTCATTTCATGTATGCGCGAAATGCCTTAAAAATGGCTTTAAAATGGATTTGGAGCATGGAGACGATTATCTCGGGATTGCAAGATAACCAAACAAAACTTTTAGTGGATTTCTACTTATTTTATTAAATATCATCTCCACCAAACAGGACAAGCTTGCATCTGTTATAGTTTTGGAGAAAAATGTGTTCATTTCATGTATGCGCGAAATGCCTTAAAAATGGCTTTAAAATGGATTTGGAGCATGGGGACGATTATCTCGGGATTGCAAGATAACCAAACAAAAATTTTAGTGGATTTCTACTTATTTTATTAAATATCATCTCCACCAAACAGGACAAGCTTGCATCTGTTATAGTTTTGGAGAAAAATGTGTTCATTTCATGTATGCGCGAAATGCCTTAAAAATGGCTTTAAAATGGATTTGGAGCATGGAGACGATTATCTCGGGATTGCAATATAACCAAACAAAACTTTTAGTGGATTTCTACTTATTTTATTAAATATCATCTCCACCAAACAGGACAAGCTTGCATCTGTTACAGTTTTGGAGAAAAATGTGTTCATTTCATGTATGCGCGAAATGCCTTAAAAATGGCTTTAAAATGGATTTGGAGCATGGAGACGATTATCTCGGGATTGCAAGATAACCAAACAAAACTTTTAGTGGATTTCTACTTATTTTATTAAATATCATCTCCACCAAACAGGACAAGCTTGCATCTGTTATAGTTTTGGAGAAAAATGTGTTCATTTCATGTATGCGCGAAATGCATTAAAAATGGCTTTAAAATGGATTTGGAGCATGGAGACGATTATCTCGGGATTGCAAGATAACCAAACAAAACTTTTAGTGGATTTCTACTTATTTTATTAAATATCATCTCCACCAAACAGGACAAGCTTGTATGTGTTATAGTTTTGGAGAAAAATGTGTTCATTTCATGTATGCGCAAAATGCCTTAAAAATGGCTTTAAAATGGATTTGGAGCATGGAGACGATTATCTCGGGATTGCAAGATAACCAAACAAAACTTTTAGTGGATTTCTACTTATTTTATTAAATATCATCTCCACCAAACAGGACAAGCTTGCATCTGTTATAGTTTTGGAGAAAAATGTGTTCATTTCATGTATGCGCGAAATGCCTTAAAAATGGCTTTAAAATGGATTTGGAGCATGGAGACCATTATCTCGGGATTGCAAGATAACCAAACAAAACTTTTAGTGGATTTCTACTTATTTTATTAAATATCATCTCCACCAAACAGGACAAGCTTGCATCTGTTACAGTTTTGGAGAAAAATGTGTTCATTTCATGTATGCGCGAAATGCCTTAAAAATGGCTTTAAAATGGATTTGGAGCATGGAGACGATTATCTCGGGATTGCAAGATAACCAAACAAAACTTTTAGTGGATTTCTACTTATTTTATTAAATATCATCTCCACCAAACAGGACAAGCTTGCATCTGTTAAAGTTTTGGAGAAAAATGTGTTCATTTCATGTATGCGCGAAATGCCTTAAAAATGGCTTTAAAATGGATTTGGAGCATGGAGACGATTATCTCGGGATTGCAAGATAACCAAACAAAACTTTTCGTGGATTTCTACTTATTTTATTAAATATCATCTCCACCAAACAGGACAAGCTTGCATCTGTTATAGTTTTGGAGAAAAATGTGTTCATTTAATGTATGAGCGAAATGCCTTAAAAATGGCTTTAAAATGGATTTGGAGCATGGAGACGATTATCTCAGGATGGCAATATAAACAAACGAAACTTTTAGTAGATTTCTACTTATTTTATTAATTATCTCCACCAAACAGGACAAGCTTGCATCTGTTATAGTTTTGGAGAAAAATGTGTTCATTTCATGTATGCGCGAAATGCCTTAAAAATGGCTTTAAAATGGATTTGGAGCATGGAGACGATTATCTCGGGATTGCAAGATAACCAAACAAAACTTTTAGTGGATTTCTACTTATTTTATTAAATATCATCTCCACCAAACAGGACAAGCTTGCATCTGTTATAGTTTTGGAGAAAAATGTGTTCATTTCATGTATGCGCGAAATGCATTAAAAATGGCTTTAAAATGGATTTGGAGCATGGAGACGATTATCTCGGGATTGCAAGATAACCAAACAAAACTTTTAGTGGATTTCTACTTATTTTATTAAATATCATCTCCACCAAACAGGACAAGCTTGCATCTGTTATAGTTTTGGAGAAAAATGTGTTCATTTCATGTATGCGCGAAATGCCTTAAAAATGGCTTTAAAATGGATTTGGAGCATGGGGACGATTATCTCGGGATTGCAAGATAACCAAACAAAAATTTTAGTGGATTTCTACTTATTTTATTAAATATCATCTCCACCAAACAGGACAAGCTTGCATCTGTTATAGTTTTGGAGAAAAATGTGTTCATTTCATGTATGCGCGAAATGCCTTAAAAATGGCTTTAAAATGGATTTGGAGCATGGAGACGATTATCTCGGGATTGCAATATAACCAAACAAAACTTTTAGTGGATTTCTACTTATTTTATTAAATATCATCTCCACCAAACAGGACAAGCTTGCATCTGTTATAGTTTTGGAGAAAAATGTGTTCATTTCATGTATGCGCGAAATGCCTTAAAAATGGCTTTAAAATGGATTTGGAGCATGGAGACGATTATCTCGGGATTGCAAGATAACCAAACAAAACTTTTAGTGGATTTCTACTTATTTTATTAAATATCATCTCCACCAAACAGGACAAGCTTGCATCTGTTATAGTTTTGGAGAAAAATGTGTTCATTTCATGTATGCGCGAAATGCCTTAAAAATGGCTTTAAAATGGATTTGGAGCATGGAGACGATTATCTCGGGATTGCAAGATAACCAAACAAAACTTTTAGTGGATTTCTACTTATTTTATTAAATATCATCTCCACCAAACAGGACAAGCTTGCATCTGTTATAGTTTTGGAGAAAAATGTGTTCATTTCATGTATGCGCGAAATGCCTTAAAAATGGCTTTAAAATGGATTTGGAGCATGGGGACGATTATCTCGGGATTGCAAGATAACCAAACAAAAATTTTAGTGGATTTCTACTTATTTTATTAAATATCATCTCCACCAAACAGGACAAGCTTGCATCTGTTATAGTTTTGGAGAAAAATGTGTTCATTTCATGTATGCGCGAAATGCCTTAAAAATGGCTTTAAAATGGATTTGGAGCATGGAGACGATTATCTCGGGATTGCAATATAACCAAACAAAACTTTTAGTGGATTTCTACTTATTTTATTAAATATCATCTCCACCAAACAGGACAAGCTTGCATCTGTTATAGTTTTGGAGAAAAATGTGTTCATTTCATGTATGCGCGAAATGCCTTAAAAATGGCTTTAAAATGGATTTGGAGCATGGAGACGATTATCTCGGGATTGCAAGATAACCAAACAAAACTTTTAGTGGATTTCTACTTATTTTATTAAATATCATCTCCACCAAACAGGACAAGCTTGCATCTGTTATAGTTTTGGAGAAAAATGTGTTCATTTCATGTATGCGCGAAATGCCTTAAAAATGGCTTTAAAATGGATTTGGAGCATGGAGACGATTATCTCGGGATTGCAAGATAACCAAACAAAACTTTTAGTGGATTTCTACTTATTTTATTAAATATCATCTCCACCAAACAGGACAAGCTTGCATCTGTTATAGTTTTGGAGAAAAATGTGTTCATTTCATGTATGCGCGAAATGCCTTAAAAATGGCTTTAAAATGGATTTGGAGCATGGAGACGATTATCTCGGGATTGCAAGATAACCAAACAAAACTTTTAGTGGATTTCTACTTATTTTATTAAATATCATCTCCACCAAACAGGACAAGCTTGCATCTGTTATAGTTTTGGAGAAAAATGTGTTCATTTCATGTATGCGCGAAATGCCTTAAAAATGGCTTTAAAATGGATTTGGAGCATGGAGACGATTATCTCGGGATTGCAATATAACCAAACAAAACTTTTAGTGGATTTCTACTTATTTTATTAAATATCATCTCCACCAAACAGGACAAGCTTGCATCTGTTATAGTTTTGGAGAAAAATGTGTTCATTTCATGTATGCGCGAAATGCCTTAAAAATGGCTTTAAAATGGATTTGGAGCATGGAGACGATTATCTCGGGATTGCAAGATAACCAAACAAAACGTTTAGTGGATTTCTACTTATTTTATTAAATATCATCTCCACCAAACAGGACAAGCTTGCATCTGTTATAGTTTTGGAGAAAAATGTGTTCATTTCATGTATGCGCGAAATGCCTTAAAAATGGCTTTAAAATGGATTTGGAGCATGGAGACGATTATCTCGGGATTGCAATATAACCAAACAAAACTTTTAGTAGATTTCTACTTATTTTATTAAATATCATCTCCACCAAACAGGACAAGCTTGTATCTGTTATAGTTTTGGAGAAAAATGTGTTCATTTCATGTATGCGCGAAATGCCTTAAAAATGGCTTTAAAATGGATTTGGAGCATGGAGACGATTATCTCGGGATTGCAAGATAACCAAACAAAACTTTTAGTGGATTTCTACTTATTTTATTAAATATCATCTCCACCAAACAGGACAAGCTTGCATGTGTTATAGTTTTGGAGAAAAATGTGTTCATTTCATGTATGCGCGAAATGCCTTAAAAATGGCTTTAAAATGGATTTGGAGCATGGAGACGATTATCTCGGGATTGCAATATAACCAAACAAAACTTTTAGTAGATTTCTACTTATTTTATTAAATATCATCTCCACCAAACAGGACAAGCTTGCATCTGTTATAGTTTTGGAGAAAAATGTGTTCATTTCATGTATGCGCGAAATGCCTTAAAAATGGCTTTAAAATGGATTTGGAGCATGGAGACGATTATCTCGGGATTGCAAGATAACCAAACAAAACTTTTCGTGGATTTCTACTTATTTTATTAAATATCATCTCCACCAAACAGGACAAGCTTGCATCTGTTATAGTTTTGGAGAAAAATGTGTTCATTTAATGTATGAGCGAAATGCCTTAAAAATGGCTTTAAAATGGATTTGGAGCATGGAGACGATTATCTCAGGATGGCAATATAAACAAACGAAACTTTTAGTAGATTTCTACTTATTTTATTAATTATCTCCACCAAACAGGACAAGCTTGCATCTGTTATAGTTTTGGAGAAAAATGTGTTCATTTCATGTATGCGCGAAATGCCTTAAAAATGGCTTTAAAATGGATTTGGAGCATGGAGACGATTATCTCGGGATTGCAAGATAACCAAACAAAACTTTTAGTGGATTTCTACTTATTTTATTAAATATCATCTCCACCAAACAGGACAAGCTTGCATCTGTTATAGTTTTGGAGAAAAATGTGTTCATTTCATGTATGCGCGAAATGCATTAAAAATGGCTTTAAAATGGATTTGGAGCATGGAGACGATTATCTCGGGATTGCAAGATAACCAAACAAAACTTTTAGTGGATTTCTACTTATTTTATTAAATATCATCTCCACCAAACAGGACAAGCTTGCATCTGTTATAGTTTTGGAGAAAAATGTGTTCATTTCATGTATGCGCGAAATGCCTTAAAAATGGCTTTAAAATGGATTTGGAGCATGGGGACGATTATCTCGGGATTGCAAGATAACCAAACAAAAATTTTAGTGGATTTCTACTTATTTTATTAAATATCATCTCCACCAAACAGGACAAGCTTGCATCTGTTATAGTTTTGGAGAAAAATGTGTTCATTTCATGTATGCGCGAAATGCCTTAAAAATGGCTTTAAAATGGATTTGGAGCATGGAGACGATTATCTCGGGATTGCAATATAACCAAACAAAACTTTTAGTGGATTTCTACTTATTTTATTAAATATCATCTCCACCAAACAGGACAAGCTTGCATCTGTTACAGTTTTGGAGAAAAATGTGTTCATTTCATGTATGCGCGAAATGCCTTAAAAATGGCTTTAAAATGGATTTGGAGCATGGAGACGATTATCTCGGGATTGCAAGATAACCAAACAAAACTTTTAGTGGATTTCTACTTATTTTATTAAATATCATCTCCACCAAACAGGACAAGCTTGCATCTGTTATAGTTTTGGAGAAAAATGTGTTCATTTCATGTATGCGCGAAATGCATTAAAAATGGCTTTAAAATGGATTTGGAGCATGGAGACGATTATCTCGGGATTGCAAGATAACCAAACAAAACTTTTAGTGGATTTCTACTTATTTTATTAAATATCATCTCCACCAAACAGGACAAGCTTGCATCTGTTATAGTTTTGGAGAAAAATGTGTTCATTTCATGTATGCGCGAAATGCCTTAAAAATGGCTTTAAAATGGATTTGGAGCATGGGGACGATTATCTCGGGATTGCAAGATAACCAAACAAAAATTTTAGTGGATTTCTACTTATTTTATTAAATATCATCTCCACCAAACAGGACAAGCTTGCATCTGTTATAGTTTTGGAGAAAAATGTGTTCATTTCATGTATGCGCGAAATGCCTTAAAAATGGCTTTAAAATGGATTTGGAGCATGGAGACGATTATCTCGGGATTGCAATATAACCAAACAAAACTTTTAGTGGATTTCTACTTATTTTATTAAATATCATCTCCACCAAACAGGACAAGCTTGCATCTGTTATAGTTTTGGAGAAAAATGTGTTCATTTCATGTATGCGCGAAATGCCTTAAAAATGGCTTTAAAATGGATTTGGAGCATGGAGACGATTATCTCGGGATTGCAAGATAACCAAACAAAACTTTTAGTGGATTTCTACTTATTTTATTAAATATCATCTCCACCAAACAGGACAAGCTTGCATCTGTTATAGTTTTGGAGAAAAATGTGTTCATTTCATGTATGCGCGAAATGCCTTAAAAATGGCTTTAAAATGGATTTGGAGCATGGAGACGATTATCTCGGGATTGCAAGATAACCAAACAAAACTTTTAGTGGATTTCTACTTATTTTATTAAATATCATCTCCACCAAACAGGACAAGCTTGCATCTGTTATAGTTTTGGAGAAAATGTGTTCATTTCATGTATGCGCGAAATGCCTTAAAAATGGCTTTAAAATGGATTTGGAGCATGGAGACGATTATCTCGGGATTGCAAGATAACCAAACAAAACTTTTAGTGGATTTCTACTTATTTTATTAAATATCATCTCCACCAAACAGGACAAGCTTGCATCTGTTATAGTTTTGGAGAAAAATGTGTTCATTTCATGTATGCGCGAAATGCCTTAAAAATGGCTTTAAAATGGATTTGGAGCATGGAGACGATTATCTCGGGATTGCAAGATAACCAAACAAAACTTTTAGTGGATTTCTACTTATTTTATTAAATATCATCTCCACCAAACAGGACAAGCTTGCATCTGTTATAGTTTTGGAGAAAAATGTGTTCATTTCATGTATGCGCGAAATGCCTTAAAAATGGCTTTAAAATGGATTTGGAGCATGGAGACGATTATCTCGGGATTGCAATATAACCAAACAAAACATTTAGTGGATTTCTACTTATTTTATTAAATATCATCTCCACCAAACAGGACAAGCTTGCATCTGTTATAGTTTTGGAGAAAAATGTGTTCATTTCATGTATGCGCGAAATGCCTTAAAAATGGCTTTAAAATGGATTTGGAGCATGGAGACGATTATCTCGGGATTGCAAGATAACCAAACAAAACGTTTAGTGGATTTCTACTTATTTTATTAAATATCATCTCCACCAAACAGGACAAGCTTGCATCTGTTATAGTTTTGGAGAAAAATGTGTTCATTTCATGTATGCGCGAAATGCCTTAAAAATGGCTTTAAAATGGATTTGGAGCATGGAGACGATTATCTCGGGATTGCAATATAACCAAACAAAACTTTTAGTAGATTTCTACTTATTTTATTAAATATCATCTCCACCAAACAGGACAAGCTTGCATCTGTTATAGTTTTGGAGAAAAATGTGTTCATTTCATGTATGCGCGAAATGCCTTAAAAATGGCTTTAAAATGGATTTGGAGCATGGAGACGATTATCTCGGGATTGCAAGATAACCAAACAAAACTTTTAGTGGATTTCTACTTATTTTATTAAATATCATCTCCACCAAACAGGACAAGCTTGCATGTGTTATAGTTTTGGAGAAAAATGTGTTCATTTCATGTATGCGCAAAATGCCTTAAAAATGGCTTTAAAATGGATTTGGAGCATGGAGACGATTATCTCGGGATTGCAAGATAACCAAACAAAACTTTTAGTGGATTTCTACTTATTTTATTAAATATCATCTCCACCAAACAGGACAAGCTTGCATCTGTTATAGTTTTGGAGAAAAATGTGTTCATTTCATGTATGCGCGAAATGCCTTAAAAATGGCTTTAAAATGGATTTGGAGCATGGAGACGATTATCTCGGGATTGCAATATAACCAAACAAAACTTTTAGTAGATTTCTACTTATTTTATTAAATATCATCTCCACCAAACAGGACAAGCTTGCATCTGTTATAGTTTTGGAGAAAAATGTGTTCATTTCATGTATGCGCGAAATGCCTTAAAAATGGCTTTAAAATGGATTTGGAGCATGGAGACGATTATCTCGGGATTGCAATATAACCAAACAAAACTTTTAGTGGATTTCTACTTATTTTATTAAATATCATCTCCACCAAACAGGACAAGCTTGCATCTGTTATAGTTTTGGAGAAAAATGTGTTCATTTCATGTATGCGCGAAATGCCTTAAAAATGGCTTTAAAATGGATTTGGAGCATGGAGACGATTATCTCGGGATTGCAAGATAACCAAACAAAACTTTTAGTGGATTTCTACTTATTTTATTAAATATCATCTCCACCAAACAGGACAAGCTTGCATGTGTTATAGTTTTGGAGAAAAATGTGTTCATTTCATGTATGCGCAAAATGCCTTAAAAATGGCTTTAAAATGGATTTGGAGCATGGAGACGATTATCTCGGGATTGCAAGATAACCAAACAAAACGTTTAGTGGATTTCTACTTATTTTATTAAATATCATCTCCACCAAACAGGACAAGCTTGCATCTGTTATAGTTTTGGAGAAAAATGTGTTCATTTCATGTATGCGCGAAATGCCTTAAAAATGGCTTTAAAATGGATTTGGAGCATGGAGACGATTATCTCGGGATTGCAATATAACCAAACAAAACTTTTAGTAGATTTCTACTTATTTTATTAAATATCATCTCCACCAAACAGGACAAGCTTGCATCTGTTATAGTTTTGGAGAAAAATGTGTTCATTTCATGTATGCGCGAAATGCCTTAAAAATGGCTTTAAAATGGATTTGGAGCATGGAGACGATTATCTCGGGATTGCAAGATAACCAAACAAAACTTTTAGTGGATTTCTACTTATTTTATTAAATATCATCTCCACCAAACAGGACAAGCTTGCATGTGTTATAGTTTTGGAGAAAAATGTGTTCATTTCATGTATGCGCAAAATGCCTTAAAAATGGCTTTAAAATGGATTTGGAGCATGGAGACGATTATCTCGGGATTGCAAGATAACCAAACAAAACTTTTAGTGGATTTCTACTTATTTTATTAAATATCATCTCCACCAAACAGGACAAGCTTTCATCTGTTATAGTTTTGGAGAAAAATGTGTTCATTTCATGTATGCGCGAAATGCCTTAAAAATGGCTTTAAAATGGATTTGGAGCATGGAGACGATTATCTCGGGATTGCAATATAACCAAACAAAACTTTTAGTAGATTTCTACTTATTTTATTAAATATCATCTCCACCAAACAGGACAAGCTTGCATCTGTTATAGTTTTGGAGAAAAATGTGTTCATTTCATGTATGCGCGAAATGCCTTAAAAATGGCTTTAAAATGGATTTGGAGCATGGAGACGATTATCTCGGGATTGCAAGATAACCAAACAAAACTTTTAGTGGATTTCTACTTATTTTATTAAATATCATCTCCACCAAACAGGACAAGCTTGTATGTGTTATAGTTTTGGAGAAAAATGTGTTCATTTCATGTATGCGCAAAATGCCTTAAAAATGGCTTTAAAATGGATTTGGAGCATGGAGACGATTATCTCGGGATTGCAAGATAACCAAACAAAACTTTTAGTGGATTTCTACTTATTTTATTAAATATCATCTCCACCAAACAGGACAAGCTTGCATCTGTTATAGTTTTGGAGAAAAATGTGTTCATTTCATGTATGCGCGAAATGCCTTAAAAATGGCTTTAAAATGGATTTGGAGCATGGAGACCATTATCTCGGGATTGCAAGATAACCAAACAAAACTTTTAGTGGATTTCTACTTATTTTATTAAATATCATCTCCACCAAACAGGACAAGCTTGCATCTGTTACAGTTTTGGAGAAAAATGTGTTCATTTCATGTATGCGCGAAATGCCTTAAAAATGGCTTTAAAATGGATTTGGAGCATGGAGACGATTATCTCGGGATTGCAAGATAACCAAACAAAACTTTTAGTGGATTTCTACTTATTTTATTAAATATCATCTCCACCAAACAGGACAAGCTTGCATCTGTTAAAGTTTTGGAGAAAAATGTGTTCATTTCATGTATGCGCGAAATGCCTTAAAAATGGCTTTAAAATGGATTTGGAGCATGGAGACGATTATCTCGGGATTGGAAGATAACCAAACAAAACTTTTAGTGGATTTCTACTTATTTTATTAAATATCATCTCCACCAAACAGGACAAGCTTGCATCTGTTATAGTTTTAAAGAAAAATGTGTTCATTTAATGTATGAGCGAAATGCCTTAAAAATGGCTTTAAAATGGATTTGGAGCATGGAGACGATTATCTCAGGATGGCAATATAAACAAACGAAACTTTTAGTAGATTTCTACTTATTTTATTAATTATCTCCACCAAACAGGACAAGCTTGCATCTGTTATAGTTTTGGAGAAAAATGTGTTCATTTCATGTATGCGCGAAATGCATTAAAAATGGCTTTAAAATGGATTTGGAGCATGGAGACGATTATCTCGGGATTGCAAGATAACCAAACAAAACTTTTAGTGGATTTCTACTTATTTTATTAAATATCATCTCCACCAAACAGGACAAGCTTGCATCTGTTATAGTTTTGGAGAAAAATGTGTTCATTTCATGTATGCGCGAAATGCCTTAAAAATGGCTTTAAAATGGATTTGGAGCATGGGGACGATTATCTCGGGATTGCAAGATAACCAAACAAAAATTTTAGTGGATTTCTACTTATTTTATTAAATATCATCTCCACCAAACAGGACAAGCTTGCATCTGTTATAGTTTTGGAGAAAAATGTGTTCATTTCATGTATGCGCGAAATGCCTTAAAAATGGCTTTAAAATGGATTTGGAGCATGGAGACGATTATCTCGGGATTGCAATATAACCAAACAAAACTTTTAGTGGATTTCTACTTATTTTATTAAATATCATCTCCACCAAACAGGACAAGCTTGCATCTGTTATAGTTTTGGAGAAAAATGTGTTCATTTCATGTATGCGCGAAATGCCTTAAAAATGGCTTTAAAATGGATTTGGAGCATGGAGACGATTATCTCGGGATTGCAAGATAACCAAACAAAACTTTTAGTGGATTTCTACTTATTTTATTAAATATCATCTCCACCAAACAGGACAAGCTTGCATCTGTTATAGTTTTGGAGAAAAATGTGTTCATTTCATGTATGCGCGAAATGCCTTAAAAATGGCTTTAAAATGGATTTGGAGCATGGAGACGATTATCTCGGGATTGCAAGATAACCAAACAAAACTTTTAGTGGATTTCTACTTATTTTATTAAATATCATCTCCACCAAACAGGACAAGCTTGCATCTGTTATAGTTTTGGAGAAAAATGTGTTCATTTCATGTATGCGCGAAATGCCTTAAAAATGGCTTTAAAATGGATTTGGAGCATGGAGACGATTATCTCGGGATTGCAAGATAACCAAACAAAACTTTTAGTGGATTTCTACTTATTTTATTAAATATCATCTCCACCAAACAGGACAAGCTTGCATCTGTTATAGTTTTGGAGAAAAATGTGTTCATTTCATGTATGCGCGAAATGCCTTAAAAATGGCTTTAAAATGGATTTGGAGCATGGAGACGATTATCTCGGGATTGCAATATAACCAAACAAAACTTTTAGTGGATTTCTACTTATTTTATTAAATATCATCTCCACCAAACAGGACAAGCTTGCATCTGTTATAGTTTTGCAGAAAAATGTGTTCATTTCATGTATGCGCGAAATGCCTTAAAAATGGCTTTAAAATGGATTTGGAGCATGGAGACGATTATCTCGGGATTGCAAGATAACCAAACAAAACTTTTAGTGGATTTCTACTTATTTTATTAAATATCATCTCCACCAAACAGGACAAGCTTGCATGTGTTATAGTTTTGGAGAAAAATGTGTTCATTTCATGTATGCGCAAAATGCCTTAAAAATGGCTTTAAAATGGATTTGGAGCATGGAGACGATTATCTCGGGATTGCAAGATAACCAAACAAAACGTTTAGTGGATTTCTACTTATTTTATTAAATATCATCTCCACCAAACAGGACAAGCTTGCATCTGTTATAGTTTTGGAGAAAAATGTGTTCATTTCATGTATGCGCGAAATGCCTTAAAATGGCTTTAAAATGGATTTGGAGCATGGAGACGATTATCTCGGGATTGCAATATAACCAAACAAAACTTTTAGTAGATTTCTACTTATTTTATTAAATATCATCTCCACCAAACAGGACAAGCTTGCATCTGTTATAGTTTTGGAGAAAAATGTGTTCATTTCATGTATGCGCGAAATGCCTTAAAAATGGCTTTAAAATGGATTTGGAGCATGGAGACGATTATCTCGGGATTGCAAGATAACCAAACAAAACTTTTAGTGGATTTCTACTTATTTTATTAAATATCATCTCCACCAAACAGGACAAGCTTGCATCTGTTATAGTTTTGGAGAAAAATGTGTTCATTTCATGTATGCGCGAAATGCCTTAAAAATGGCTTTAAAATGGATTTGGAGCATGGGGACGATTATCTCGGG
Organism: Anomaloglossus baeobatrachus; assembly: GCF_048569485.1. Taxonomy (NCBI): domain Eukaryota; kingdom Metazoa; phylum Chordata; class Amphibia; order Anura; family Aromobatidae; genus Anomaloglossus; species Anomaloglossus baeobatrachus. Next base: position 53,427 of record NW_027442597.1, read on the forward strand.
ATTGCAAGATAACCAAACAAAAATTTTAGTGGATTTCTACTTATTTTATTAAATATCATCTCCACCAAACAGGACAAGCTTGCATCTGTTATAGTTTTGGAGAAAAATGTGTTCATTTCATGTATGCGCGAAATGCCTTAAAAATGGCTTTAAAATGGATTTGGAGCATGGAGACGATTATCTCGGGATTGCAATATAACCAAACAAAACTTTTAGTGGATTTCTACTTATTTTATTAAATATCATCTCCACCAAACAGGACAAGCTTGCATCTGTTATAGTTTTGGAGAAAAATGTGTTCATTTCATGTATGCGCGAAATGCCTTAAAAATGGCTTTAAAATGGATTTGGAGCATGGAGACGATTATCTCGGGATTGCAAGATAACCAAACAAAACTTTTAGTGGATTTCTACTTATTTTATTAAATATCATCTCCACCAAACAGGACAAGCTTGCATCTGTTATAGTTTTGGAGAAAAATGTGTTCATTTCATGTATGCGCGAAATGCCTTAAAAATGGCTTTAAAATGGATTTGGAGCATGGAGACGATTATCTCGGGATTGCAAGATAACCAAACAAAACTTTTAGTGGATTTCTACTTATTTTATTAAATATCATCTCCACCAAACAGGACAAGCTTGCATCTGTTATAGTTTTGGAGAAAAATGTGTTCATTTCATGTATGCGCGAAATGCCTTAAAAATGGCTTTAAAATGGATTTGGAGCATGGAGACGATTATCTCGGGATTGCAAGATAACCAAACAAAACTTTTAGTGGATTTCTACTTATTTTATTAAATATCATCTCCACCAAACAGGACAAGCTTGCATCTGTTATAGTTTTGGAGAAAAATGTGTTCATTTCATGTATGCGCGAAATGCCTTAAAAATGGCTTTAAAATGGATTTGGAGCATGGAGACGATTATCTCGGGATTGCAATATAACCAAACAAAACTTTTAGTGGATTTCTACTTATTTTATTAAATATCATCTCCACCAAACAGGACAAGCTTGCATCTGTTATAGTTTTGCAGAAAAATGTGTTCATTTCATGTATGCGCGAAATGCCTTAAAAATGGCTTTAAAATGGATTTGGAGCATGGAGACGATTATCTCGGGATTGCAAGATAACCAAACAAAACTTTTAGTGGATTTCTACTTATTTTATTAAATATCATCTCCACCAAACAGGACAAGCTTGCATGTGTTATAGTTTTGGAGAAAAATGTGTTCATTTCATGTATGCGCAAAATGCCTTAAAAATGGCTTTAAAATGGATTTGGAGCATGGAGACGATTATCTCGGGATTGCAAGATAACCAAACAAAACGTTTAGTGGATTTCTACTTATTTTATTAAATATCATCTCCACCAAACAGGACAAGCTTGCATCTGTTATAGTTTTGGAGAAAAATGTGTTCATTTCATGTATGCGCGAAATGCCTTAAAAATGGCTTTAAAATGGATTTGGAGCATGGAGACGATTATCTCGGGATTGCAATATAACCAAACAAAACTTTTAGTAGATTTCTACTTATTTTATTAAATATCATCTCCACCAAACAGGACAAGCTTGCATCTGTTATAGTTTTGGAGAAAAATGTGTTCATTTCATGTATGCGCGAAATGCCTTAAAAATGGCTTTAAAATGGATTTGGAGCATGGAGACGATTATCTCGGGATTGCAAGATAACCAAACAAAACTTTTAGTGGATTTCTACTTATTTTATTAAATATCATCTCCACCAAACAGGACAAGCTTGCATGTGTTATAGTTTTGGAGAAAAATGTGTTCATTTCATGTATGCGCAAAATGCCTTAAAAATGGCTTTAAAATGGATTTGGAGCATGGAGACGATTATCTCGGGATTGCAAGATAACCAAACAAAACTTTTAGTGGATTTCTACTTATTTTATTAAATATCATCTCCACCAAACAGGACAAGCTTGCATCTGTTATAGTTTTGGAGAAAAATGTGTTCATTTCATGTATGCGCGAAATGCCTTAAAAATGGCTTTAAAATGGATTTGGAGCATGGAGACGATTATCTCGGGATTGCAATATAACCAAACAAAACTTTTAGTAGATTTCTACTTATTTTATTAAATATCATCTCCACCAAACAGGACAAGCTTGCATCTGTTATAGTTTTGGAGAAAAATGTGTTCATTTCATGTATGCGCGAAATGCCTTAAAAATGGCTTTAAAATGGATTTGGAGCATGGAGACGATTATCTCGGGATTGCAATATAACCAAACAAAACTTTTAGTGGATTTCTACTTATTTTATTAAATATCATCTCCACCAAACAGGACAAGCTTGCATCTGTTATAGTTTTGGAGAAAAATGTGTTCATTTCATGTATGCGCGAAATGCCTTAAAAATGGCTTTAAAATGGATTTGGAGCATGGAGACGATTATCTCGGGATTGCAAGATAACCAAACAAAACTTTTAGTGGATTTCTACTTATTTTATTAAATATCATCTCCACCAAACAGGACAAGCTTGCATGTGTTATAGTTTTGGAGAAAAATGTGTTCATTTCATGTATGCGCAAAATGCCTTAAAAATGGCTTTAAAATGGATTTGGAGCATGGAGACGATTATCTCGGGATTGCAAGATAACCAAACAAAACGTTTAGTGGATTTCTACTTATTTTATTAAATATCATCTCCACCAAACAGGACAAGCTTGCATCTGTTATAGTTTTGGAGAAAAATGTGTTCATTTCATGTATGCGCGAAATGCCTTAAAAATGGCTTTAAAATGGATTTGGAGCATGGAGACGATTATCTCGGGATTGCAATATAACCAAACAAAACTTTTAGTAGATTTCTACTTATTTTATTAAATATCATCTCCACCAAACAGGACAAGCTTGCATCTGTTATAGTTTTGGAGAAAAATGTGTTCATTTCATGTATGCGCGAAATGCCTTAAAAATGGCTTTAAAATGGATTTGGAGCATGGAGACGATTATCTCGGGATTGCAAGATAACCAAACAAAACTTTTAGTGGATTTCTACTTATTTTATTAAATATCATCTCCACCAAACAGGACAAGCTTGCATGTGTTATAGTTTTGGAGAAAAATGTGTTCATTTCATGTATGCGCAAAATGCCTTAAAAATGGCTTTAAAATGGATTTGGAGCATGGAGACGATTATCTCGGGATTGCAAGATAACCAAACAAAACTTTTAGTGGATTTCTACTTATTTTATTAAATATCATCTCCACCAAACAGGACAAGCTTGCATCTGTTATAGTTTTGGAGAAAAATGTGTTCATTTCATGTATGCGCGAAATGCCTTAAAAATGGCTTTAAAATGGATTTGGAGCATGGAGACGATTATCTCGGGATTGCAATATAACCAAACAAAACTTTTAGTAGATTTCTACTTATTTTATTAAATATCATCTCCACCAAACAGGACAAGCTTGCATCTGTTATAGTTTTGGAGAAAAATGTGTTCATTTCATGTATGCGCGAAATGCCTTAAAAATGGCTTTAAAATGGATTTGGAGCATGGAGACGATTATCTCGGGATTGCAAGATAACCAAACAAAACTTTTAGTGGATTTCTACTTATTTTATTAAATATCATCTCCACCAAACAGGACAAGCTTGTATGTGTTATAGTTTTGGAGAAAAATGTGTTCATTTCATGTATGCGCAAAATGCCTTAAAAATGGCTTTAAAATGGATTTGGAGCATGGAGACGATTATCTCGGGATTGCAAGATAACCAAACAAAACTTTTAGTGGATTTCTACTTATTTTATTAAATATCATCTCCACCAAACAGGACAAGCTTGCATCTGTTATAGTTTTGGAGAAAAATGTGTTCATTTCATGTATGCGCGAAATGCCTTAAAAATGGCTTTAAAATGGATTTGGAGCATGGAGACCATTATCTCGGGATTGCAAGATAACCAAACAAAACTTTTAGTGGATTTCTACTTATTTTATTAAATATCATCTCCACCAAACAGGACAAGCTTGCATCTGTTACAGTTTTGGAGAAAAATGTGTTCATTTCATGTATGCGCGAAATGCCTTAAAAATGGCTTTAAAATGGATTTGGAGCATGGAGACGATTATCTCGGGATTGCAAGATAACCAAACAAAACTTTTAGTGGATTTCTACTTATTTTATTAAATATCATCTCCACCAAACAGGACAAGCTTGCATCTGTTAAAGTTTTGGAGAAAAATGTGTTCATTTCATGTATGCGCGAAATGCCTTAAAAATGGCTTTAAAATGGATTTGGAGCATGGAGACGATTATCTCGGGATTGCAAGATAACCAAACAAAACTTTTAGTGGATTTCTACTTATTTTATTAAATATCATCTCCACCAAACAGGACAAGCTTGCATCTGTTATAGTTTTGGAGAAAAATGTGTTCATTTCATGTATGCGCGAAATGCCTTAAAAATGGCTTTAAAATGGATTTGGAGCATGGAGACGATTATCTCGGGATTGCAAGATAACCAAACAAAACTTTTAGTGGATTTCTACTTATTTTATTAAATATCATCTCCACCAAACAGGACAAGCTTGCATCTGTTATAGTTTTGGAGAAAAATGTGTTCATTTCATGTATGCGCGAAATGCCTTAAAAATGGCTTTAAAATGGATTTGGAGCATGGAGACGATTATCTCGGGATTGCAAGATAACCAAACAAAACTTTTAGTGGATTTCTACTTATTTTATTAAATATCATCTCCACCAAACAGGACAAGCTTGCATCTGTTATAGTTTTGGAGAAAAATGTGTTCATTTCATGTATGCGCGAAATGCCTTAAAAATGGCTTTAAAATGGATTTGGAGCATGGAGACGATTATCTCGGGATTGCAAGATAACCAAACAAAACTTTTAGTGGATTTCTACTTATTTTATTAAATATCATCTCCACCAAACAGGACAAGCTTGCATCTGTTATAGTTTTGGAGAAAAATGTGTTCATTTCATGTATGCGCGAAATCCCTTAAAAATGGCTTTAAAATGGATTTGGAGCATGGAGACGATTATCTCGGGATTGCAATATAACCAAACAAAACTTTTAGTGGATTTCTACTTATTTTATTAAATATCATCTCCACCAAACAGGACAAGCTTGCATCTGTTATAGTTTTGGAGAAAAATGTGTTCATTTCATGTATGCGCGAAATGCCTTAAAAATGGCTTTAAAATGGATTTGGAGCATGGAGACGATTATCTCGGGATTGCAAGATAACCAAACAAAACTTTTAGTGGATTTCTACTTATTTTATTAAATATCATCTCCACCAAACAGGACAAGCTTGCATCTGTTATAGTTTTGGAGAAAAATGTGTTCATTTCATGTATGCGCGAAATGCCTTAAAAATGGCTTTAAAATGGATTTGGAGCATGGAGACGATTATCTCGGGATTGCAAGATAACCAAACAAAACTTTTAGTGGATTTCTACTTATTTTATTAAATATCATCTCCACCAAACAGGACAAGCTTGCATGTGTTATAGTTTTGGAGAAAAATGTGTTCATTTCATGTATGCGCAAAATGCCTTTGAAATGGCTTTAAAATGGATTTGGAGCATGGAGACGATTATCTCAGGATGGCAATATAAACAAACGAAACTTTTAGTAGATTTCTACTTATTTTATTAAATATTATCTCCACCAAACAGGACAAGCTTGCATCTGTTATAGTTTTGGAGAAAAATGTGTTCATTTCATGTATGCGCGAAATGCCTTAAAAATGGCTTTAAAATGGATTTGGAGCATGGAGACGATTATCTCGGGATTGCAAGATAACCAAACAAAACTTTTAGTGGATTTCTACTTATTTTATTAAATATCATCTCCACCAAACAGGACAAGCTTGCATCTGTTATAGTTTTGGAGAAAAATGTGTTCATTTCATGTATGCGCGAAATGCCTTAAAAATGGCTTTAAAATGGATTTGGAGCATGGAGACGATTATCTCGGGATTGCAAGATAACCAAACAAAACTTTTAGTGGATTTCTACTTATTTTATTAAATATCATCTCCACCAAACAGGACAAGCTTGCATCTGTTATAGTTTTGGAGAAAAATGTGTTCATTTCATGTATGCGCGAAATGCCTTAAAAATGGCTTTAAAATGGATTTGGAGCATGGAGACGATTATCTCGGGATTGCAAGATAACCAAACAAAACTTTTAGTGGATTTCTACTTATTTTATTAAATATCATCTCCACCAAACAGGACAAGCTTGCATGTGTTATAGTTTTGGAGAAAAATGTGTTCATTTCATGTATGCGCAAAATGCCTTTGAAATGGCTTTAAAATGGATTTGGAGCATGGAGACGATTATCTCAGGATGGCAATATAAACAAACGAAACTTTTAGTAGATTTCTACTTATTTTATTAAATATTATCTCCACCAAACAGGACAAGCTTGCATCTGTTATAGTTTTGGAGAAAAATGTGTTCATTTCATGTATGCGCGAAATGCCTTAAAAATGGCTTTAAAATGGATTTGGAGCATGGAGACGATTATCTCGGGATTGCAAGATAACCAAACAAAACTTTTAGTGGATTTCTACTTATTTTATTAAATATCATCTCCACCAAACAGGACAAGCTTGCATCTGTTATAGTTTTGGAGAAAAATGTGTTCATTTCATGTATGCGCGAAATGCCTTAAAAATGGCTTTAAAATGGATTTGGAGCATGGAGACGATTATCTCGGGATTGCAAGATAACCAAACAAAACTTTTAGTGGATTTCTACTTATTTTATTAAATATCATCTCCACCAAACAGGACAAGCTTGCATCTGTTATAGTTTTGGAGAAAAATGTGTTCATTTCATGTATGCGCGAAATCCCTTAAAAATGGCTTTAAAATGGATTTGGAGCATGGAGACGATTATCTCGGGATTGCAATATAACCAAACAAAACTTTTAGTGGATTTCTACTTATTTTATTAAATATCATCTCCACCAAACAGGACAAGCTTGCATCTGTTATAGTTTTGGAGAAAAATGTGTTCATTTCATGTATGCGCGAAATGCCTTAAAAATGGCTTTAAAATGGATTTGGAGCATGGAGACGATTATCTCGGGATTGCAAGATAACCAAACAAAACTTTTAGTGGATTTCTACTTATTTTATTAAATATCATCTCCACGAAACAGGACAAGCTTGCATCTGTTATAGTTTTGGAGAAAAATGTGTTCATTTCATGTATGCGCGAAATGCCTTAAAAATGGCTTTAAAATGGATTTGGAGCATGGAGACGATTATCTCGGGATTGCAAGATAACCAAACAAAACTTTTAGTGGATTTCTACTTATTTTATTAAATATCATCTCCACCAAACAGGACAAGCTTGCATGTGTTATAGTTTTGGAGAAAAATGTGTTCATTTCATGTATGCGCAAAATGCCTTTGAAATGGCTTTAAAATGGATTTGGAGCATGGAGACGATTATCTCAGGATGGCAATATAAACAAACGAAACTTTTAGTAGATTTCTACTTATTTTATTAAATATTATCTCCACCAAACAGGACAAGCTTGCATCTGTTATAGTTTTGGAGAAAAATGTGTTCATTTCATGTATGCGCGAAATGCCTTAAAAATGGCTTTAAAATGGATTTGGAGCATGGAGACGATTATCTCGGGATTGCAAGATAACCAAACAAAACTTTTAGTGGATTTCTACTTATTTTATTAAATATCATCTCCACCAAACAGGACAAGCTTGCATCTGTTATAGTTTTGGAGAAAAATGTGTTCATTTCATGTATGCGCGAAATGCCTTAAAAATGGCTTTAAAATGGATTTGGAGCATGGAGACGATTATCTCGGGATTGCAAGATAACCAAACAAAACTTTTAGTGGATTTCTACTTATTTTATTAAATATCATCTCCACCAAACAGGACAAGCTTGCATCTGTTATAGTTTTGGAGAAAAATGTGTTCATTTCATGTATGCGCGAAATGCCTTAAAAATGGCTTTAAAATGGATTTGGAGCATGGAGACGATTATCTCGGGATTGCAAGATAACCAAACAAAACTTTTAGTGGATTTCTACTTATTTTATTAAATATCATCTCCACCAAACAGGACAAGCTTGCATGTGTTATAGTTTTGGAGAAAAATGTGTTCATTTCATGTATGCGCAAAATGCCTTTGAAATGGCTTTAAAATGGATTTGGAGCATGGAGACGATTATCTCAGGATGGCAATATAAACAAACGAAACTTTTAGTAGATTTCTACTTATTTTATTAAATATTATCTCCACCAAACAGGACAAGCTTGCATCTGTTATAGTTTTGGAGAAAAATGTGTTCATTTCATGTATGCGCGAAATGCCTTAAAAATGGCTTTAAAATGGATTTGGAGCATGGAGAAGATTATCTCGGGATTGCAAGATAACCAAACAAAACTTTTAGTGGATTTCTACTTATTTTATTAAATATCATCTCCACCAAACAGGACAAGCTTGCATCTGTTATAGTTTTGGAGAAAAATGTGTTCATTTCATGTATGCGCGAAATGCCTTAAAAATGGCTTTAAAATGGATTTGGAGCATGGAGACGATTATCTCGGGATTGCAAGATAACCAAACAAAACTTTTAGTGGATTTCTACTTATTTTATTAAATATCATCTCCACCAAACAGGACAAGCTTGCATCTGTTATAGTTTTGGAGAAAAATGTGTTCATTTCATGTATGCGCGAAATGCCTTAAAAATGGCTTTAAAATGGATTTGGAGCATGGAGACGATTATCTCGGGATTGCAAGATAACCAAACAAAACTTTTAGTGGATTTCTACTTATTTTATTAAATATCATCTCCACCAAACAGGACAAGCTTGCATGTGTTATAGTTTTGGAGAAAAATGTGTTCATTTCATGTATGCGCAAAATGCCTTTGAAATGGCTTTAAAATGGATTTGGAGCATGGAGACGATTATCTCAGGATGGCAATATAAACAAACGAAACTTTTAGTAGATTTCTACTTATTTTATTAAATATTATCTCCACCAAACAGGACAAGCTTGCATCTGTTATAGTTTTGGAGAAAAATGTGTTCATTTCATGTATGCGCGAAATGCCTTAAAAATGGCTTTAAAATGGATTTGGAGCATGGAGACGATTATCTCGGGATTGCAAGATAACCAAACAAAACTTTTAGTGGATTTCTACTTATTTTATTAAATATCATCTCCACCAAACAGGACAAGCTTGCATCTGTTATAGTTTTGGAGAAAAATGTGTTCATTTCATGTATGCGCGAAATGCCTTAAAAATGGCTTTAAAATGGATTTGGAGCATGGAGACGATTATCTCGGGATTGCAAGATAACCAAACAAAACTTTTAGTGGATTTCTACTTATTTTATTAAATATCATCTCCACCAAACAGGACAAGCTTGCATCTGTTATAGTTTTCGAGAAAAAATGTGTTCATTTCATGTATGCGCGAAATGCCTTAAAAATGGCTTTAAAATGGATTTGGAGCATGGAGACGATTATCTCGGGATTGCAAGATAACCAAACAAAACTTTTAGTGGATTTCTACTTATTTTATTAAATATCATCTCCACCAAACAGGACAAGCTTGCATGTGTTATAGTTTTGGAGAAAAATGTGTTCATTTCATGTATGCGCAAAATGCCTTTGAAATGGCTTTAAAATGGATTTGGAGCATGGAGACGATTATCTCAGGATGGCAATATAAACAAACGAAACTTTTAGTAGATTTCTACTTATTTTATTAAATATTATCTCCACCAAACAGGACAAGCTTGCATCTGTTATAGTTTTGGAGAAAAATGTGTTCATTTCATGTATGCGCGAAATGCCTTAAAAATGGCTTTAAAATGGATTTGGAGCATGGAGAAGATTATCTCGGGATTGCAAGATAACCAAACAAAACTTTTAGTGGATTTCTACTTATTTTATTAAATATCATCTCCACCAAACAGGACAAGCTTGCATCTGTTATAGTTTTGGAGAAAAATGTGTTCATTTCATGTATGCGCGAAATGCCTTAAAAATGGCTTTAAAATGGATTTGGAGCATGGAGACGATTATCTCGGGATTGCAAGATAACCAAACAAAACTTTTAGTGGATTTCTACTTATTTTATTAAATTACATCTCCACCAAACAGGACAAGCTTGCATCTGTTATAGTTTTGGAGAAAAATGTGTTCATTTCATGTATGCGCGAAATGCCTTAAAAATGGCTTTAAAATGGATTTGGAGCATGGAGACGATTATCTCGGGATTGCAAGATAACCAAACAAAACTTTTAGTGGATTTCTACTTATTTTATTAAATATCATCTCCACCAAACAGGACAAGCTTGCATGTGTTATAGTTTTGGAGAAAAATGTGTTCATTTCATGTATGCGCAAAATGCCTTTGAAATGGCTTTAAAATGGATTTGGAGCATGGAGACGATTATCTCAGGATGGCAATATAAACAAACGAAACTTTTAGTAGATTTCTACTTATTTTATTAAATATTATCTCCACCAAACAGGACAAGCTTGCATCTGTTATAGTTTTGGAGAAAAATGTGTTCATTTCATGTATGCGCGAAATGCCTTAAAAATGGCTTTAAAATGGATTTGGAGCATGGAGACGATTATCTCGGGATTGCAAGATAACCAAACAAAACTTTTAGTGGATTTCTACTTATTTTATTAAATGTCATCTCCACCAAACAGGACAAGCTTGCATCTGTTATAGTTTTGGAGAAAAATGTGTTCATTTCATGTATGCGCGAAATGCCTTAAAAATGGCTTTAAAATGGATTTGGAGCATGGAGACGATTATCTCGGGATTGCAAGATAACCAAACAAAACTTTTAGTGGATTTCTACTTATTTTATTAAATATCATCTCCACCAAACAGGACAAGCTTGCATCTGTTATAGTTTTGGAGAAAAATGTGTTCATTTCATGTATGCGCGAAATGCCTTAAAAATGGCTTTAAAATGGATTTGGAGCATGGAGACGATTATCTCGGGATTGCAAGATAACCAAACAAAACTTTTAGTGGATTTCTACTTATTTTATTAAATATCATCTCCACCAAACAGGACAAGCTTGCATGTGTTATAGTTTTGGAGAAAAATGTGTTCATTTCATGTATGCGCAAAATGCCTTTGAAATGGCTTTAAAATGGATTTGGAGCATGGAGACGATTATCTCAGGATGGCAATATAAACAAACGAAACTTTTAGTAGATTTCTACTTATTTTATTAAATATTATCTCCACCAAACAGGACAAGCTTGCATCTGTTATAGTTTTGGAGAAAAATGTGTTCATTTCATGTATGCGCGAAATGCCTTAAAAATGGCTTTAAAATGGATTTGGAGCATGGAGACGATTATCTCGGGATTGCAAGATAACCAAACAAAACTTTTAGTGGATTTCTACTTATTTTATTAAATGTCATCTCCACCAAACAGGACAAGCTTGCATCTGTTATAGTTTTGGAGAAAAATGTGTTCATTTCATGTATGCGCGAAATGCCTTAAAAATGGCTTTAAAATGGATTTGGAGCATGGAGACGATTATCTCGGGATTGCAAGATAACCAAACAAAACTTTTAGTGGATTTCTACTTATTTTATTAAATATCATCTCCACCAAACAGGACAAGCTTGCATCTGTTATAGTTTTGGAGAAAAATGTGTTCATTTCATGTATGCGCGAAATGCCTTAAAAATGGCTTTAAAATGGATTTGGAGCATGGAGACGATTATCTCGGGATTGCAAGATAACCAAACAAAACTTTTAGTGGATTTCTACTTATTTTATTAAATATCATCTCCACCAAACAGGACAAGCTTGCATGTGTTATAGTTTTGGAGAAAAATGTGTTCATTTCATGTATGCGCAAAAATGCCTTAAAAATGGCTTTAAAATGGATTTGGAGCATGGAGACGATTATCTCGGGATTGCAAGATAACCAAACAAAACTTTTAGTGGATTTCTACTTATTTTATTAAATATCATCTCCACCAAACAGGACAAGCTTGCATCTGTTATAGTTTTGGAGAAAAATGTGTTCATTTCATGTATGCGCGAAATCCCTTAAAAATGGCTTTAAAATGGATTTGGAGCATGGAGACGATTATCTCGGGATTGCAATATAACCAAACAAAACTTTTAGTGGATTTCTACTTATTTTATTAAATATCATCTCCACCAAACAGGACAAGCTTGCATCTGTTATAGTTTTGGAGAAAAATGTGTTCATTTCATGTATGCGCGAAATGCCTTAAAAATGGCTTTAAAATGGATTTGGAGCATGGAGACGATTATCTCAGGATGGCAATATAAACAAACGAAACTTTTAGTAGATTTCTACTTATTTTATTAAATATTATCTCCACCAAACAGGACAAGCTTGCATCTGTTATAGTTTTGGAGAAAAATGTGTTCATTTCATGTATGCGCGAAATGCCTTAAAAATGGCTTTAAAATGGATTTGGAGCATGGAGACGATTATCTCGGGATTGCAAGATAACCAAACAAAACTTTTAGTGGATTTCTACTTATTTTATTAAATATCATCTCCACCAAACAGGACAAGCTTGCATCTGTTATAGTTTTGGAGAAAAATGTGTTCATTTCATGTATGCGCGAAATGCCTTAAAAATGGCTTTAAAATGGATTTGGAGCATGGAGACGATTATCTCGGGATTGCAAGATAACCAAACAAAACTTTTAGTGGATTTCTACTTATTTTATTAAATATCATCTCCACCAAACAGGACAAGCTTGCATCTGTTAAATTTTGGAGAAAAATGTGTTCATTTCATGTATGCGCGAAATGCCTTAAAAATGGCTTTAAAATGGATTTGGAGCATGGAGACGATTATCTCGGGATTGCAAGATAACCAAACAAAACTTTTAGTGGATTTCTACTTATTTTATTAAATATCATCTCCACCAAACAGGACAAGCTTGCATCTGTTATAGTTTTGGAGAAAAATGTGTTCATTTCATGTATGCGCGAAATGCCTTAAAAATGGCTTTAAAATGGATTTGGAGCATGGAGACGATTATCTCGGGATTGCAAGATAACCAAACAAAACTTTTAGTGGATTTCTACTTATTTTATTAAATATCATCTCCACCAAACAGGACAAGCTTGCATGTGTTATAGTTTTGGAGAAGAATGTGTTCATTTCATGTATGCGCAAAATGCCTTTGAAATGGCTTTAAAATGGATTTGGAGCATGGAGACGATTATCTCAGGATGGCAATATAAACAAACGAAACTTTTAGTAGATTTCTACTTATTTTATTAAATATTATCTCCACCAAACAGGACAAGCTTGCATCTGTTATAGTTTTGGAGAAAAATGTGTTCATTTCATGTATGCGCGAAATGCCTTAAAAATGGCTTTAAAATGGATTTGGAGCATGGAGACGATTATCTCGGGATTGCAAGATAACCAAACAAAACCTTTAGTGGATTTCTACTTATTTTATTAAATATCATCTCCACCAAACAGGACAAGCTTGCATCTGTTATAGTTTTGGAGAAAAATGTGTTCATTTCATGTATGCGCGAAATGCCTTAAAAATGGCTTTAAAATGGATTTGGAGCATGGAGACGATTATCTCGGGATTGCAAGATAACCAAACAAAACTTTTAGTGGATTTCTACTTATTTTATTAAATATCATCTCCACCAAACAGGACAAGCTTGCATCTGTTATAGTTTTGGAGAAAAATGTGTTCATTTCATGTATGCGCGAAATGCCTTAAAAATGGCTTTAAAATGGATTTGGAGCATGGAGACGATTATCTCGGGATTGCAAGATAACCAAACAAAACTTTTAGTGGATTTCTACTTATTTTATTAAATATCATCTCCACCAAACAGGACAAGCTTGCATCTGTTATAGTTTTGGAGAAAAATGTGTTCATTTCATGTATGCGCGAAATGCCTTAAAAATGGCTTTAAAATGGATTTGGAGCATGGAGACGATTATCTCGGGATTGCAAGATAACCAAACAAAACTTTTAGTGGATTTCTACTTATTTTATTAAATATCATCTTCACCAAACAGTACAAGCTTGCATGTGTTATAGTTTTGGAGAAAAATGTGTTCATTTCATGTATGCGCAAAATGCCTTTGAAATGGCTTTAAAATGGATTTGGAGCATGGAGACGATTATCTCAGGATGGCAATATAAACAAACGAAACTTTTAGTAGATTTCTACTTATTTTATTAAATATTATCTCCACCAAACAGGACAAGCTTGCATCTGGTTTAGTTTTGGAGAAAAATGTGTTCATTTCATGTATGCGCGAAATGCCTTAAAAATGGCTTTAAAATGGATTTGGAGCATGGAGACGATTATCTCGGGATTGCAAGATAACCAAACAAAACTTTTAGTGGATTTCTACTTATTTTATTAAATATCATCTCCACCAAACAGGACAAGCTTGCATCTGTTATAGTTTTGGAGAAAAATGTGTTCATTTCATGTATGCGCGAAATCCCTTAAAAATGGCTTTAAAATGGATTTGGAGCATGGAGACGATTATCTCGGGATTGCAATATAACCAAACAAAACTTTTAGTGGATTTCTACTTATTTTATTAAATATCATCTCCACCAAACAGGACAAGCTTGCATCTGTTATAGTTTTGGAGAAAAATGTGTTCATTTCATGTATGCGCGAAATGCCTTAAAAATGGCTTTAAAATGGATTTGGAGCATGGAGACGATTATCTCAGGATGGCAATATAAACAAACGAAACTTTTAGTAGATTTCTACTTATTTTATTAAATATTATCTCCACCAAACAGGACAAGCTTGCATCTGTTATAGTTTTGGAGAAAAATGTGTTCATTTCATGTATGCGCGAAATGCCTTAAAAATGGCTTTAAAATGGATTTGGAGCATGGAGACGATTATCTCGGGATTGCAAGATAACCAAACAAAACTTTTAGTGGATTTCTACTTATTTTATTAAATATCATCTCCACCAAACAGGACAAGCTTGCATCTGTTATAGTTTTGGAGAAAAATGTGTTCATTTCATGTATGCGCGAAATGCCTTAAAAATGGCTTTAAAATGGATTTGGAGCATGGAGACGATTATCTCGGGATTGCAAGATAACCAAACAAAACTTTTAGTGGATTTCTACTTATTTTATTAAATATCATCTCCACCAAACAGGACAAGCTTGCATCTGTTATAGTTTTGGAGAAAAATGTGTTCATTTCATGTATGCGCGAAATGCCTTAAAAATGGCTTTAAAATGGATTTGGAGCATGGAGACGATTATCTCGGGATTGCAAGATAACCAAACAAAACTTTTAGTGGATTTCTACTTATTTTATTAAATATCATCTCCACCAAACAGGACAAGCTTGCATCTGTTATAGTTTTGGAGAAAAATGTGTTCATTTCATGTATGCGCGAAATGCCTTAAAAATGGCTTTAAAATGGATTTGGAGCATGGAGACGATTATCTCGGGATTGCAAGATAACCAAACAAAACTTTTAGTGGATTTCTACTTATTTTATTAAATATCATCTCCACCAAACAGGACAAGCTTGCATGTGTTATAGTTTTGGAGAAGAATGTGTTCATTTCATGTATGCGCAAAATGCCTTTGAAATGGCTTTAAAATGGATTTGGAGCATGGAGACGATTATCTCAGGATGGCAATATAAACAAACGAAACTTTTAGTAGATTTCTACTTATTTTATTAAATATTATCTCCACCAAACAGGACAAGCTTGCATCTGTTATAGTTTTGGAGAAAAATGTGTTCATTTCATGTATGCGCGAAATGCCTTAAAAATGGCTTTAAAATGGATTTGGAGCATGGAGACGATTATCTCGGGATTGCAAGATAACCAAACAAAACCTTTAGTGGATTTCTACTTATTTTATTAAATATCATCTCCACCAAACAGGACAAGCTTGCATCTGTTATAGTTTTGGAGAAAAATGTGTTCATTTCATGTATGCGCGAAATGCCTTAAAAATGGCTTTAAAATGGATTTGGAGCATGGAGACGATTATCTCGGGATTGCAAGATAACCAAACAAAACTTTTAGTGGATTTCTACTTATTTTATTAAATATCATCTCCACCAAACAGGACAAGCTTGCATCTGTTATAGTTTTGGAGAAAAATGTGTTCATTTCATGTATGCGCGAAATGCCTTAAAAATGGCTTTAAAATGGATTTGGAGCATGGAGACGATTATCTCGGGATTGCAAGATAACCAAACAAAACTTTTAGTGGATTTCTACTTATTTTATTAAATATCATCTCCACCAAACAGGACAAGCTTGCATCTGTTATAGTTTTGGAGAAAAATGTGTTCATTTCATGTATGCGCGAAATGCCTTAAAAATGGCTTTAAAATGGATTTGGAGCATGGAGACGATTATCTCGGGATTGCAAGATAACCAAACAAAACTTTTAGTGGATTTCTACTTATTTTATTAAATATCATCTTCACCAAACAGTACAAGCTTGCATGTGTTATAGTTTTGGAGAAAAATGTGTTCATTTCATGTATGCGCAAAATGCCTTTGAAATGGCTTTAAAATGGATTTGGAGCATGGAGACGATTATCTCAGGATGGCAATATAAACAAACGAAACTTTTAGTAGATTTCTACTTATTTTATTAAATATTATCTCCACCAAACAGGACAAGCTTGCATCTGGTTTAGTTTTGGAGAAAAATGTGTTCATTTCATGTATGCGCGAAATGCCTTAAAAATGGCTTTAAAATGGATTTGGAGCATGGAGACGATTATCTCGGGATTGCAAGATAACCAAACAAAACTTTTAGTGGATTTCTACTTATTTTATTAAATATCATCTCCACCAAACAGGACAAGCTTGCATCTGTTATAGTTTTGGAGAAAAATGTGTTCATTTCATGTATGCGCGAAATGCCTTAAAAATGGCTTTAAAATGGATTTGGAGCATGGAGACGATTATCTCGGGATTGCAAGATAACCAAACAAAACTTTTAGTGGATTTCTACTTATTTTATTAAATATCATCTCCACCAAACAGGACAAGCTTGCATGTGTTATAGTTTTGGAGAAAAATGTGTTCATTTCATGTATGCGCAAAATGCCTTTGAAATGGCTTTAAAATGGATTTGGAGCATGGAGACGATTATCTCAGGATGGCAATATAAACAAACGAAACTTTTAGTAGATTTCTACTTATTTTATTAAATATTATCTCCACCAAACAGGACAAGCTTGCATCTGTTATAGTTTTGGAGAAAAATGTGTTCATTTCATGTATGCGCGAAATGCCTTAAAAATGGCTTTAAAATGGATTTGGAGCATGGAGACGATTATCTCGGGATTGCAAGATAACCAAACAAAACTTTTAGTGGATTTCTACTTATTTTATTAAATATCATCTCCACCAAACAGGACAAGCTTGCATCTGTTATAGTTTTGGAGAAAAATGTGTTCATTTCATGTATGCGCGAAATGCCTTAAAAATGGCTTTAAAATGGATTTGGAGCATGGAGACGATTATCTCGGGATTGCAAGATAACCAAACAAAACTTTTAGTGGATTTCTACTTATTTTATTAAATATCATCTCCACCAAACAGGACAAGCTTGCATGTGTTATAGTTTTGGAGAAAAATGTGTTCATTTCATGTATGCGCAAAATGCCTTTGAAATGGCTTTAAAATGGATTTGGAGCATGGAGACGATTATCTCAGGATGGCAATATAAACAAACGAAACTTTTAGTAGATTTCTACTTATTTTATTAAATATTATCTCCACCAAACAGGACAAGCTTGCATCTGTTATAGTTTTGGAGAAAAATGTGTTCATTTCATGTATGCGCGAAATGCCTTAAAAATGGCTTTAAAATGGATTTGGAGCATGGAGACGATTATCTCGGGATTGCAAGATAACCAAACAAAACTTTTAGTGGATTTCTACTTATTTTATTAAATATCATCTCCACCAAACAGGACAAGCTTGCATCTGTTATAGTTTTGGAGAAAAATGTGTTCATTTCATGTATGCGCGAAATGCCTTAAAAATGGCTTTAAAATGGATTTGGAGCATGGAGACGATTATCTCGGGATTGCAAGATAACCAAACAAAACTTTTAGTGGATTTCTACTTATTTTATTAAATATCATCTCCACCAAACAGGACAAGCTTGCATCTGTTATAGTTTTGGAGAAAAATGTGTTCATTTCATGTATGCGCGAAATGCCTTAAAAATGGCTTTAAAATGGATTTGGAGCATGGAGACGATTATCTGGGGATTGCAAGATAACCAAACAAAACTTTTAGTGGATTTCTACTTATTTTATTAAATATCATCTCCACCAAACAGGACAAGCTTGCATCTGTTATAGTTTTGGAGAAAAATGTGTTCATTTCATGTATGCGCGAAATGCCTTAAAAATGGCTTTAAAATGGATTTGGAGCATGGAGACGATTATCTCGGGATTGCAATATAACCAAACAAAACTTTTAGTGGATTTCTACTTATTTTATTAAATATCATCTCCACCAAACAGGACAAGCTTGCATCTGTTATAGTTTTGGAGAAAAATGTGTTCATTTCATGTATGCGCGAAATGCCTTAAAAATGGCTTTAAAATGGATTTGGAGCATGGAGACGATTATCTCGGGATTGCAAGATAACCAAACAAAACTTTTAGTGGATTTCTACTTATTTTATTAAATATCATCTCCACCAAACAGGACAAGCTTGCATCTGTTATAGTTTTGGAGAAAAATGTGTTCATTTCATGTATGCGCGAAATGCCTTAAAAATGGCTTTAAAATGGATTTGGAGCATGGAGACGATTATCTCAGGATTGCAAGATAACCAAACAAAACTTTTAGTGGATTTCTACTTATTTTATTAAATATCATCTCCACCAAACAGGACAAGCTTGCATGTGTTATAGTTTTGGAGAAAAATGTGTTAATTTCATGTATGCGCAAAATGCCTTTGAAATGGCTTTAAAATGGATTTGGAGCATGGAGACGATTATCTCGGGATTGCAAGATAACCAAACAAAACTTTTAGTGGATTTCTACTTATTTTATTAAATATCATCTCCACCAAACAGGACAAGCTTGCATCTGTTATAGTTTTGGAGAAAAATGTGTTCATTTCATGTATGCGCGAAATGCCTTAAAATGGCTTTAAAATGGATTTGGAGCATGGAGACGATTATCTCGGGATTGCAAGATAACCAAACAAAACTTTTAGTGGATTTCTACTTATTTTATTAAATATCATCTCCACCAAACAGGACAAGCTTGCATCTGTTATAGTTTTGGAGAAAAATGTGTTCATTTCATGTATGCGCGAAATGCCTTAAAAATGGCTTTAAAATGGATTTGGAGCATGGAGACGATTATCTCGGGATTGCAAGATAACCAAACAAAACTTTTAGTGGATTTCTACTTATTTTATTAAATATCATCTCCACCAAACAGGACAAGCTTGCATCTGTTATAGTTTTGGAGAAAAATGTGTTCATTTCATGTATGCGCGAAATGCCTTAAAAATGGCTTTAAAATGGATTTGGAGCATGGAGACGATTATCTCGGGATTGCAAGATAACCAAACAAAACTTTTAGTGGATTTCTACTTATTTTATTAAATATCATCTCCACCAAACAGGACAAGCTTGCATGTGTTATAGTTTTGGAGAAAAATGTGTTCATTTCATGTATGCGCAAAATGCCTTTGAAATGGCTTTAAAATGGATTTGGAGCATGGAGACGATTATCTCAGGATGGCAATATAAACAAACGAAACTTTTAGTAGATTTCTACTTATTTTATTAAATATTATCTCCACCAAACAGGACAAGCTTGCATCTGTTATAGTTTTGGAGAAAAATGTGTTCATTTCATGTATGCGCGAAATGCCTTAAAAATGGCTTTAAAATGGATTTGGTGCATGGAGACGATTATCTCGGGATTGCAAGATAACCAAACAAAACTTTTAGTGGATTTCTACTTATTTTATTAAATATCTCCACCAAACAGGACAAGCTTGCATCTGTTATAGTTTTGGAGAAAAATGTGTTCATTTCATGTATGCGCGAAATGCCTTAAAAATGGCTTTAAAATGGATTTGGAGCATGGAGACGATTATCTCGGGATTGCAATATAACCAAACAAAACTTTTAGTGGATTTCTACTTATTTTATTAAATATCATCTCCACCAAACAGGACAAGCTTGCATCTGTTATAGTTTTGGAGAAAAATGTGTTCATTTCATGTATGCGCGAAATGCCTTAAAAATGGCTTTAAAATGGATTTGGAGCATGGAGACGATTATCTCGGGATTGCAAGATAACCAAACAAAACTTTTAGTGGATTTCTACTTATTTTATTAAATATCATCTCCACCAAACAGGACAAGCTTGCATCTGTTATAGTTTTGGAGAAAAATGTGTTCATTTCATGTATGCGCGAAATGCCTTAAAAATGGCTTTAAAATGGATTTGGAGCATGGAGACGATTATCTCAGGATGGCAATATAAACAAACGAAACTTTTAGTAGATTTCTACTTATTTTATTAAATATTATCTCCACCAAACAGGACAAGCTTGCATCTGTTATAGTTTTGGAGAAAAATGTGTTCATTTCATGTATGCGCGAAATGCCTTAAAAATGGCTTTAAAATGGATTTGGAGCATGGAGACGATTATCTCGGGATTGCAAGATAACCAAACAAAACTTTTAGTGGATTTCTACTTATTTTATTAAATATCATCTCCACCAAACAGGACAAGCTTGCATCTGTTATAGTTTTGGAGAAAAATGTGTTCATTTCATGTATGCGCGAAATGCCTTAAAAATGGCTTTAAAATGGATTTGGAGCATGGAGACGATTATCTCGGGATTGCAAGATAACCAAACAAAACTTTTAGTGGATTTCTACTTATTTTATTAAATATCATCTCCACCAAACAGGACAAGCTTGCATCTGTTATAGTTTTGGAGAAAAATGTGTTCATTTCATGTATGCGCGAAATGCCATAAAAATGGCTTTAAAATGGATTTGGAGCATGGAGACGATTATCTCGGGATTGCAAGATAACCAAACAAAACTTTTAGTGGATTTCTACTTATTTTATTAAATATCATCTCCACCAAACAGGACAAGCTTGCATCTGTTATAGTTTTGGAGAAAAATGTGTTCATTTCATGTATGCGCGAAATGCCTTAAAAATGGCTTTAAAATGGATTTGGAGCATGGAGACGATTATCTCGGGATTGCAAGATAACCAAACAAAACTTTTAGTGGATTTCTACTTATTTTATTAAATATCATCTCCACCAAACAGGACAAGCTTGCATCTGTTATAGTTTTGGAGAAAAATGTGTTCATTTCATGTATGCGCGAAATGCCTTAAAAATGGCTTTAAAATGGATTTGGAGCATGGAGACGATTATCTCAGGATGGCAATATAAACAAACGAAACTTTTAGTAGATTTCTACTTATTTTATTAAATATTATCTCCACCAAACAGGACAAGCTTGCATCTGTTATAGTTTTGGAGAAAAATGTGTTCATTTCATGTATGCGCGAAATGCCTTAAAAATGGCTTTAAAATGGATTTGGAGCATGGAGACGATTATCTCGGGATTGCAAGATAACCAAACAAAACTTTTAGTGGATTTCTACTTATTTTATTAAATATCATCTCCACCAAACAGGACAAGCTTGCATCTGTTATAGTTTTGGAGAAAAATGTGTTCATTTCATGTATGCGCGAAATGCCTTAAAAATGGCTTTAAAATGGATTTGGAGCATGGAGACGATTATCTCGGGATTGCAAGATAACCAAACAAAACTTTTAGTGGATTTCTACTTATTTTATTAAATATCATCTCCACCAAACAGGACAAGCTTGCATCTGTTATAGTTTTGGAGAAAAATGTGTTCATTTCATGTATGCGCGAAATGCCATAAAAATGGCTTTAAAATGGATTTGGAGCATGGAGACGATTATCTCGGGATTGCAAGATAACCAAACAAAACTTTTAGTGGATTTCTACTTATTTTATTAAATATCATCTCCACCAAACAGGACAAGCTTGCATCTGTTATAGTTTTGGAGAAAAATGTGTTCATTTCATGTATGCGCGAAATGCCTTAAAAATGGCTTTAAAATGGATTTGGAGCATGGAGACGATTATCTCGGGATTGCAATATAACCAAACAAAACTTTTAGTGGATTTCTACTTATTTTATTAAATATCATCTCCACCAAACAGGACAAGCTTGCATCTGTTATAGTTTTGGAGAAAAATGTGTTCATTTCATGTATGCGCGAAATGCCTTAAAAATGGCTTTAAAATGGATTTGGAGCATGGAGACGATTATCTCGGGATTGCAAGATAACCAAACAAAACTTTTAGTGGATTTCTACTTATTTTATTAAATATCATCTCCACCAAACAGGACAAGCTTGCATCTGTTATAGTTTTGGAGAAAAATGTGTTCATTTCATGTATGCGCGAAATGCCTTAAAAATGGCTTTAAAATGGATTTGGAGCATGGAGACGATTATCTCGGGATTGCAAGATAACCAAACAAAACTTTTAGTGGATTTCTACTTATTTTATTAAATATCATCTCCACCAAACAGGACAAGCTTGCATCTGTTATAGTTTTGGAGAAAAATGTGTTCATTTCATGTATGCGCGAAATGCCTTAAAAATGGCTTTAAAATGGATTTGGAGCATGGAGACGATTATCTCGGGATTGCAAGATAACCAAACAAAACTTTTAGTGGATTTCTACTTATTTTATTAAATATCATCTCCACCAAACAGGACAAGCTTGCATCTGTTATAGTTTTGGAGAAAAATGTGTTCATTTCATGTATGCGCGAAATGCCTTAAAAATGGCTTTAAAATGGATTTGGAGCATGGAGACGATTATCTCGGGATTGCAAGATAACCAAACAAAACTTTTAGTGGATTTCTACTTATTTTATTAAATATCATCTCCACCAAACAGGACAAGCTTGCATCTGTTATAGTTTTGGAGAAAAATGTGTTCATTTCATGTATGCGCGAAATGCCTTAAAAATGGCTTTAAAATGGATTTGGAGCATGGAGACGATTATCTCGGGATTGCAAGATAACCAAACAAAACTTTTAGTGGATTTCTACTTATTTTATTAAATATCATCTCCACCAAACAGGACAAGCTTGCATCTGTTATAGTTTTGGAGAAAAATGTGTTCATTTCATGTATGCGCGAAATGCCTTAAAAATGGCTTTAAAATGGATTTGGAGCATGGAGACGATTATCTCGGGATTGCAATATAACCAAACAAAACTTTTAGTGGATTTCTACTTATTTTATTAAATATCATCTCCACCAAACAGGACAAGCTTGCATCTGTTATAGTTTTGGAGAAAAATGTGTTCATTTCATGTATGCGCGAAATGCCTTAAAAATGGCTTTAAAATGGATTTGGAGCATGGAGACGATTATCTCGGGATTGCAAGATAACCAAACAAAACTTTTAGTGGATTTCTACTTATTTTATTAAATATCATCTCCAGCAAACAGGACAAGCTTGCATCTGTTATAGTTTTGGAGAAAAATGTGTTCATTTCATGTATGCGCAAAATGCCTTAAAAATGGCTTTAAAATGGATTTGGAGCATGGAGACGATTATCTCGGGATTGCAAGATAACCAAACAAAACTTTTAGTGGATTTCTACTTATTTTATTAAATATCATCTCCACCAAACAGGACAAGCTTGCATCTGTTATAGTTTTGGAGAAAAATGTGTTCATTTCATGTATGCGCGAAATGCCTTAAAAATGGCTTTAAAATGGATTTGGAGCATGGAGACGATTATCTCGGGATTGCAAGATAACCAAACAAAACTTTTAGTGGATTTCTACTTATTTTATTAAATATCATCTCCACCAAACAGGACAAGCTTGCATGTGTTATAGTTTTGGAGAAAAATGTGTTCATTTCATGTATGCGCAAAATGCCTTTGAAATGGCTTTAAAATGGATTTGGAGCATGGAGACGATTATCTCAGGATGGCAATATAAACAAACGAAACTTTTAGTAGATTTCTACTTATTTTATTAAATATTATCTCCACCAAACAGGACAAGCTTGCATCTGTTATAGTTTTGGAGAAAAATGTGTTCATTTCATGTATGCGCGAAATGCCTTAAAAATGGCTTTAAAATGGATTTGGAGCATGGAGACGATTATCTCGGGATTGCAAGATAACCAAACAAAACTTTTAGTGGATTTCTACTTATTTTATTAAATATCATCTCCACCAAACAGGACAAGCTTGCATCTGTTATAGTTTTGGAGAAAAATGTGTTCATTTCATGTATGCGCGAAATGCCTTAAAAATGGCTTTAAAATGGATTTGGAGCATGGAGACGATTATCTCGGGATTGCAAGATAACCAAACAAAACTTTTAGTGGATTTCTACTTATTTTATTAAATATCATCTCCACCAAACAGGACAAGCTTGCATCTGTTATAGTTTTGGAGAAAAATGTGTTCATTTCATGTATGCGCGAAATGCCTTAAAAATGGCTTTAAAATGGATTTGGAGCATGGAGACGATTATCTCGGGATTGCAAGATAACCAAACAAAACTTTTAGTGGATTTCTACTTATTTTATTAAATATCATCTCCACCAAACAGGACAAGCTTGCATGTGTTATAGTTTTGGAGAAAAATGTGTTCATTTCATGTATGCGCAAAATGCCTTTGAAATGGCTTTAAAATGGATTTGGAGCATGGAGACGATTATCTCAGGATGGCAATATAAACAAACGAAACTTTTAGTAGATTTCTACTTATTTTATTAAATATTATCTCCACCAAACAGGACAAGCTTGCATCTGTTATAGTTTTGGAGAAAAATGTGTTCATTTCATGTATGCGCGAAATGCCTTAAAAATGGCTTTAAAATGGATTTGGAGCATGGAGACGATTATCTCGGGATTGCAAGATAACCAAACAAAACTTTTAGTGGATTTCTACTTATTTTATTAAATATCATCTCCACCAAACAGGACAAGCTTGCATCTGTTATAGTTTTGGAGAAAAATGTGTTCATTTCATGTATGCGCGAAATGCCTTAAAAATGGCTTTAAAATGGATTTGGAGCATGGAGACGATTATCTCGGGATTGCAAGATAACCAAACAAAACTTTTAGTGGATTTCTACTTATTTTATTAAATATCATCTCCACCAAACAGGACAAGCTTGCATCTGTTATAGTTTTGGAGAAAAATGTGTTCATTTCATGTATGCGCGAAATGCCTTAAAAATGGCTTTAAAATGGATTTGGAGCATGGAGACGATTATCTCGGGATTGCAAGATAACCAAACAAAACTTTTAGTGGATTTCTACTTATTTTATTAAATATCATCTCCACCAAACAGGACAAGCTTGCATCTGTTATAGTTTTGGAGAAAAATGTGTTCATTTCATGTATGCGCGAAATGCCTTAAAAATGGCTTTAAAATGGATTTGGAGCATGGAGACGATTATCTCGGGATTGCAAGATAACCAAACAAAACTTTTAGTGGATTTCTACTAATTTTATTAAATATCATCTCCACCAAACAGGACAAGCTTGCATCTGTTATAGTTTTGGAGAAAAATGTGTTCATTTCATGTATGCGCGAAATGCCTTAAAAATGGCTTTAAAATGGATTTGGAGCATGGAGACGATTATCTCGGGATTGCAATATAACCAAACAAAACTTTTAGTGGATTTCTACTTATTTTATTAAATATCATCTCCACCAAACAGGACAAGCTTGCATCTGTTATAGTTTTGGAGAAAAATGTGTTCATTTCATGTATGCGCGAAATGCCTTAAAAATGGCTTTAAAATGGATTTTGAGCATGGAGACGATTATCTCGGGATTGCAAGATAACCAAACAAAACGTTTAGTGGATTTCTACTTATTTTATTAAATATCATCTCCACCAAACAGGACAAGCTTGCATCTGTTATAGTTTTGGAGAAAAATGTGTTCATTTCATGTATGCGCGAAATGCCTTAAAAATGGCTTTAAAATGGATTTGGAGCATGGAGACGATTATCTCGGGATTGCAAGATAACCAAACAAAACTTTTAGTGGATTTCTACTTATTTTATTAAATATCATCTCCACCAAACAGGACAAGCTTGCATCTGTTATAGTTTTGGAGAAAAATGTGTTCATTTCATGTATGCGCGAAATGCCTTAAAAATGGCTTTAAAATGGATTTGGAGCATGGAGACGATTATCTCAGGATGGCAATATAAACAAACGAAACTTTTAGTAGATTTCTACTTATTTTATTAAATATTATCTCCACCAAACAGGACAAGCTTGCATCTGTTATAGTTTTGGAGAAAAATGTGTTCATTTCATGTATGCGCGAAATGCCTTAAAAATGGCTTTAAAATGGATTTGGAGCATGGAGACGATTATCTCGGGATTGCAAGATAACCAAACAAAACTTTTAGTGGATTTCTACTTATTTTATTAAATATCATCTCCACCAAACAGGACAAGCTTGCATCTGTTATAGTTTTGGAGAAAAATGTGTTCATTTCATGTATGCGCGAAATGCCTTAAAAATGGCTTTAAAATGGATTTGGAGCATGGAGACGATTATCTCGGGATTGCAAGATAACCAAACAAAACTTTTAGTGGATTTCTACTTATTTTATTAAATATCATCTCCACCAAACAGGACAAGCTTGCATCTGTTATAGTTTTGGAGAAAAATGTGTTCATTTCATGTATGCGCGAAATGCCATAAAAATGGCTTTAAAATGGATTTGGAGCATGGAGACGATTATCTCGGGATTGCAAGATAACCAAACAAAACTTTTAGTGGATTTCTACTTATTTTATTAAATATCATCTCCACCAAACAGGACAAGCTTGCATCTGTTATAGTTTTGGAGAAAAATGTGTTCATTTCATGTATGCGCGAAATGCCTTAAAAATGGCTTTAAAATGGATTTGGAGCATGGAGACGATTATCTCGGGATTGCAAGATAACCAAACAAAACTTTTAGTGGATTTCTACTTATTTTATTAAATATCATCTCCACCAAACAGGACAAGCTTGCATCTGTTATAGTTTTGGAGAAAAATGTGTTCATTTCATGTATGCGCGAAATGCCTTAAAAATGGCTTTAAAATGGATTTGGAGCATGGAGACGATTATCTCAGGATGGCAATATAAACAAACGAAACTTTTAGTAGATTTCTACTTATTTTATTAAATATTATCTCCACCAAACAGGACAAGCTTGCATCTGTTATAGTTTTGGAGAAAAATGTGTTCATTTCATGTATGCGCGAAATGCCTTAAAAATGGCTTTAAAATGGATTTGGAGCATGGAGACGATTATCTCGGGATTGCAAGATAACCAAACAAAACTTTTAGTGGATTTCTACTTATTTTATTAAATATCATCTCCACCAAACAGGACAAGCTTGCATCTGTTATAGTTTTGGAGAAAAATGTGTTCATTTCATGTATGCGCGAAATGCCTTAAAAATGGCTTTAAAATGGATTTGGAGCATGGAGACGATTATCTCGGGATTGCAAGATAACCAAACAAAACTTTTAGTGGATTTCTACTTATTTTATTAAATATCATCTCCACCAAACAGGACAAGCTTGCATCTGTTATAGTTTTGGAGAAAAATGTGTTCATTTCATGTATGCGCGAAATGCCATAAAAATGGCTTTAAAATGGATTTGGAGCATGGAGACGATTATCTCGGGATTGCAAGATAACCAAACAAAACTTTTAGTGGATTTCTACTTATTTTATTAAATATCATCTCCACCAAACAGGACAAGCTTGCATCTGTTATAGTTTTGGAGAAAAATGTGTTCATTTCATGTATGCGCGAAATGCCTTAAAAATGGCTTTAAAATGGATTTGGAGCATGGAGACGATTATCTCGGGATTGCAATATAACCAAACAAAACTTTTAGTGGATTTCTACTTATTTTATTAAATATCATCTCCACCAAACAGGACAAGCTTGCATCTGTTATAGTTTTGGAGAAAAATGTGTTCATTTCATGTATGCGCGAAATGCCTTAAAAATGGCTTTAAAATGGATTTGGAGCATGGAGACGATTATCTCGGGATTGCAAGATAACCAAACAAAACTTTTAGTGGATTTCTACTTATTTTATTAAATATCATCTCCACCAAACAGGACAAGCTTGCATCTGTTATAGTTTTGGAGAAAAATGTGTTCATTTCATGTATGCGCGAAATGCCTTAAAAATGGCTTTAAAATGGATTTGGAGCATGGAGACGATTATCTCGGGATTGCAAGATAACCAAACAAAACTTTTAGTGGATTTCTACTTATTTTATTAAATATCATCTCCACCAAACAGGACAAGCTTGCATCTGTTATAGTTTTGGAGAAAAATGTGTTCATTTCATGTATGCGCGAAATGCCTTAAAAATGGCTTTAAAATGGATTTGGAGCATGGAGACGATTATCTCGGGATTGCAAGATAACCAAACAAAACTTTTAGTGGATTTCTACTTATTTTATTAAATATCATCTCCACCAAACAGGACAAGCTTGCATCTGTTATAGTTTTGGAGAAAAATGTGTTCATTTCATGTATGCGCGAAATGCCTTAAAAATGGCTTTAAAATGGATTTGGAGCATGGAGACGATTATCTCGGGATTGCAAGATAACCAAACAAAACTTTTAGTGGATTTCTACTTATTTTATTAAATATCATCTCCACCAAACAGGACAAGCTTGCATCTGTTATAGTTTTGGAGAAAAATGTGTTCATTTCATGTATGCGCGAAATGCCTTAAAAATGGCTTTAAAATGGATTTGGAGCATGGAGACGATTATCTCGGGATTGCAAGATAACCAAACAAAACTTTTAGTGGATTTCTACTTATTTTATTAAATATCATCTCCACCAAACAGGACAAGCTTGCATCTGTTATAGTTTTGGAGAAAAATGTGTTCATTTCATGTATGCGCGAAATGCCTTAAAAATGGCTTTAAAATGGATTTGGAGCATGGAGACGATTATCTCGGGATTGCAATATAACCAAACAAAACTTTTAGTGGATTTCTACTTATTTTATTAAATATCATCTCCACCAAACAGGACAAGCTTGCATCTGTTATAGTTTTGGAGAAAAATGTGTTCATTTCATGTATGCGCGAAATGCCTTAAAAATGGCTTTAAAATGGATTTGGAGCATGGAGACGATTATCTCGGGATTGCAAGATAACCAAACAAAACTTTTAGTGGATTTCTACTTATTTTATTAAATATCATCTCCAGCAAACAGGACAAGCTTGCATCTGTTATAGTTTTGGAGAAAAATGTGTTCATTTCATGTATGCGCAAAATGCCTTAAAAATGGCTTTAAAATGGATTTGGAGCATGGAGACGATTATCTCGGGATTGCAAGATAACCAAACAAAACTTTTAGTGGATTTCTACTTATTTTATTAAATATCATCTCCACCAAACAGGACAAGCTTGCATCTGTTATAGTTTTGGAGAAAAATGTGTTCATTTCATGTATGCGCGAAATGCCTTAAAAATGGCTTTAAAATGGATTTGGAGCATGGAGACGATTATCTCGGGATTGCAAGATAACCAAACAAAACTTTTAGTGGATTTCTACTTATTTTATTAAATATCATCTCCACCAAACAGGACAAGCTTGCATGTGTTATAGTTTTGGAGAAAAATGTGTTCATTTCATGTATGCGCAAAATGCCTTTGAAATGGCTTTAAAATGGATTTGGAGCATGGAGACGATTATCTCAGGATGGCAATATAAACAAACGAAACTTTTAGTAGATTTCTACTTATTTTATTAAATATTATCTCCACCAAACAGGACAAGCTTGCATCTGTTATAGTTTTGGAGAAAAATGTGTTCATTTCATGTATGCGCGAAATGCCTTAAAAATGGCTTTAAAATGGATTTGGAGCATGGAGACGATTATCTCGGGATTGCAA
Source organism: Anomaloglossus baeobatrachus (assembly GCF_048569485.1). NCBI lineage: Eukaryota > Metazoa > Chordata > Amphibia > Anura > Aromobatidae > Anomaloglossus > Anomaloglossus baeobatrachus. The sequence continues at coordinate 83,538 of NW_027442597.1, forward strand.
GATAACCAAACAAAACTTTTAGTGGATTTCTACTTATTTTATTAAATATCATCTCCACCAAACAGGACAAGCTTGCATCTGTTATAGTTTTGGAGAAAAATGTGTTCATTTCATGTATGCGCGAAATGCCTTAAAAATGGCTTTAAAATGGATTTGGAGCATGGAGACGATTATCTCGGGATTGCAAGATAACCAAACAAAACTTTTAGTGGATTTCTACTTATTTTATTAAATATCATCTCCACCAAACAGGACAAGCTTGCATCTGTTATAGTTTTGGAGAAAAATGTGTTCATTTCATGTATGCGCGAAATGCCTTAAAAATGGCTTTAAAATGGATTTGGAGCATGGAGACGATTATCTCGGGATTGCAAGATAACCAAACAAAACTTTTAGTGGATTTCTACTTATTTTATTAAATATCATCTCCACCAAACAGGACAAGCTTGCATGTGTTATAGTTTTGGAGAAAAATGTGTTCATTTCATGTATGCGCAAAATGCCTTTGAAATGGCTTTAAAATGGATTTGGAGCATGGAGACGATTATCTCAGGATGGCAATATAAACAAACGAAACTTTTAGTAGATTTCTACTTATTTTATTAAATATTATCTCCACCAAACAGGACAAGCTTGCATCTGTTATAGTTTTGGAGAAAAATGTGTTCATTTCATGTATGCGCGAAATGCCTTAAAAATGGCTTTAAAATGGATTTGGAGCATGGAGACGATTATCTCGGGATTGCAAGATAACCAAACAAAACTTTTAGTGGATTTCTACTTATTTTATTAAATATCATCTCCACCAAACAGGACAAGCTTGCATCTGTTATAGTTTTGGAGAAAAATGTGTTCATTTCATGTATGCGCGAAATGCCTTAAAAATGGCTTTAAAATGGATTTGGAGCATGGAGACGATTATCTCGGGATTGCAAGATAACCAAACAAAACTTTTAGTGGATTTCTACTTATTTTATTAAATATCATCTCCACCAAACAGGACAAGCTTGCATCTGTTATAGTTTTGGAGAAAAATGTGTTCATTTCATGTATGCGCGAAATGCCTTAAAAATGGCTTTAAAATGGATTTGGAGCATGGAGACGATTATCTCGGGATTGCAAGATAACCAAACAAAACTTTTAGTGGATTTCTACTTATTTTATTAAATATCATCTCCACCAAACAGGACAAGCTTGCATCTGTTATAGTTTTGGAGAAAAATGTGTTCATTTCATGTATGCGCGAAATGCCTTAAAAATGGCTTTAAAATGGATTTGGAGCATGGAGACGATTATCTCGGGATTGCAAGATAACCAAACAAAACTTTTAGTGGATTTCTACTAATTTTATTAAATATCATCTCCACCAAACAGGACAAGCTTGCATCTGTTATAGTTTTGGAGAAAAATGTGTTCATTTCATGTATGCGCGAAATGCCTTAAAAATGGCTTTAAAATGGATTTGGAGCATGGAGACGATTATCTCGGGATTGCAATATAACCAAACAAAACTTTTAGTGGATTTCTACTTATTTTATTAAATATCATCTCCACCAAACAGGACAAGCTTGCATCTGTTATAGTTTTGGAGAAAAATGTGTTCATTTCATGTATGCGCGAAATGCCTTAAAAATGGCTTTAAAATGGATTTTGAGCATGGAGACGATTATCTCGGGATTGCAAGATAACCAAACAAAACGTTTAGTGGATTTCTACTTATTTTATTAAATATCATCTCCACCAAACAGGACAAGCTTGCATCTGTTATAGTTTTGGAGAAAAATGTGTTCATTTCATGTATGCGCGAAATGCCTTAAAAATGGCTTTAAAATGGATTTGGAGCATGGAGACGATTATCTCGGGATTGCAAGATAACCAAACAAAACTTTTAGTGGATTTCTACTTATTTTATTAAATATCATCTCCACCAAACAGGACAAGCTTGCATCTGTTATAGTTTTGGAGAAAAATGTGTTCATTTCATGTATGCGCGAAATGCCTTAAAAATGGCTTTAAAATGGATTTGGAGCATGGAGACGATTATCTCGGGATTGCAAGATAACCAAACAAAACTTTTAGTGGATTTCTACTTATTTTATTAAATATCATCTCCACCAAACAGGACAAGCTTGCATGTGTTATAGTTTTGGAGAAAAATGTGTTCATTTCATGTATGCGCAAAATGCCTTTGAAATGGCTTTAAAATGGATTTGGAGCATGGAGACGATTATCTCGGGATTGCAAGATAACCAAACAAAACTTTTAGTGGATTTCTACTTATTTTATTAAATATCATCTCCACCAAACAGGACAAGCTTGCATCTGTTATAGTTTTGGAGAAAAATGTGTTCATTTCATGTATGCGCGAAATGCCTTAAAAATGGCTTTAAAATGGATTTGGAGCATGGAGACGATTATCTCGGGATTGCAAGATAACCAAACAAAACTTTTAGTGGATTTCTACTTATTTTATTAAATATCATCTCCACCAAACAGGACAAGCTTGCATGTGTTATAGTTTTGGAGAAAAATGTGTTCATTTCATGTATGCGCAAAATGCCTTTGAAATGGCTTTAAAATGGATTTGGAGCATGGAGACGATTATCTCAGGATGGCAATATAAACAAACGAAACTTTTAGTAGATTTCTACTTATTTTATTAAATATTATCTCCACCAAACAGGACAAGCTTGCATCTGTTATAGTTTTGGAGAAAAATGTGTTCATTTCATGTATGCGCGAAATGCCTTAAAAATGGCTTTAAAATGGATTTGGAGCATGGAGACGATTATCTCGGGATTGCAAGATAACCAAACAAAACTTTTAGTGGATTTCTACTTATTTTATTAAATATCATCTCCACCAAACAGGACAAGCTTGTATCTGTTATAGTTTTGGAGAAAAATGTGTTCATTTCATGTATGCGCGAAATGCCTTAAAAATGGCTTTAAAATGGATTTGGAGCATGGAGACGATTATCTCGGGATTGCAATATAACCAAACAAAACTTTTAGTGGATTTCTACTTATTTTATTAAATATCATCTCCACCAAACAGGACAAGCTTGCATGTGTTATAGTTTTGGAGAAAAATGTGTTCATTTCATGTATGCGCAAAATGCCTTTGAAATGGCTTTAAAATGGATTTGGAGCATGGAGACGATTATCTCAGGATGGCAATATAAACAAACGAAACTTTTAGTAGATTTCTACTTATTTTATTAAATATTATCTCCACCAAACAGGACAAGCTTGCATCTGTTATAGTTTTGGAGAAAAATGTGTTCATTTCATGTATGCGCGAAATGCCTTAAAAATGGCTTTAAAATGGATTTGGAGCATGGAGACGATTATCTCGGGATTGCAAGATAACCAAACAAAACTTTTAGTGGATTTCTACTTATTTTATTAAATATCATCTCCACCAAACAGGACAAGCTTGCATCTGTTATAGTTTTGGAGAAAAATGTGTTCATTTCATGTATGCGCGAAATGCCTTAAAAATGGCTTTAAAATGGATTTGGAGCATGGAGACGATTATCTCGGGATTGCAAGATAACCAAACAAAACTTTTAGTGGATTTCTACTTATTTTATTAAATATCATCTCCACCAAACAGGACAAGCTTGCATCTGTTATAGTTTTGGAGAAAAATGTGTTCATTTCATGTATGCGCGAAATGCCTTAAAAATGGCTTTAAAATGGATTTGGAGCATGGAGACGATTATCTCGGGATTGCAAGATAACCAAACAAAACTTTTAGTGGATTTCTACTTATTTTATTAAATATCATCTCCACCAAACAGGACAAGCTTGCATCTGTTATAGTTTTGGAGAAAAATGTGTTCATTTCATGTATGCGCGAAATGCCTTAAAAATGGCTTTAAAATGGATTTGGAGCATGGAGACGATTATCTCGGGATTGCAAGATAACCAAACAAAACTTTTAGTGGATTTCTACTAATTTTATTAAATATCATCTCCACCAAACAGGACAAGCTTGCATCTGTTATAGTTTTGGAGAAAAATGTGTTCATTTCATGTATGCGCGAAATGCCTTAGAAATGGCTTTAAAATGGATTTGGAGCATGGAGACGATTATCTCGGGATTGCAATATAACCAAACAAAACTTTTAGTGGATTTCTACTTATTTTATTAAATATCATCTCCACCAAACAGGACAAGCTTGCATCTGTTATAGTTTTGGAGAAAAATGTGTTCATTTCATGTATGCGCGAAATGCCTTAAAAATGGCTTTAAAATGGATTTTGAGCATGGAGACGATTATCTCGGGATTGCAAGATAACCAAACAAAACGTTTAGTGGATTTCTACTTATTTTATTAAATATCATCTCCACCAAACAGGACAAGCTTGCATCTGTTATAGTTTTGGAGAAAAATGTGTTCATTTCATGTATGCGCGAAATGCCTTAAAAATGGCTTTAAAATGGATTTGGAGCATGGAGACGATTATCTCGGGATTGCAAGATAACCAAACAAAACTTTTAGTGGATTTCTACTTATTTTATTAAATATCATCTCCACCAAACAGGACAAGCTTGCATCTGTTATAGTTTTGGAGAAAAATGTGTTCATTTCATGTATGCGCGAAATGCCTTAAAAATGGCTTTAAAATGGATTTGGAGCATGGAGACGATTATCTCGGGATTGCAAGATAACCAAACAAAACCTTTAGTGGATTTCTACTTATTTTATTAAATATCATCTCCACCAAACAGGACAAGCTTGCATGTGTTATAGTTTTGGAGAAAAATGTGTTCATTTCATGTATGCGCAAAATGCCTTTGAAATGGCTTTAAAATGGATTTGGAGCATGGAGACGATTATCTCGGGATTGCAAGATAACCAAACAAAACTTTTAGTGGATTTCTACTTATTTTATTAAATATCATCTCCACCAAACAGGACAAGCTTGCATCTGTTATAGTTTTGGAGAAAAATGTGTTCATTTCATGTATGCGCGAAATGCCTTAAAAATGGCTTTAAAATGGATTTGGAGCATGGAGACGATTATCTCGGGATTGCAAGATAACCAAACAAAACTTTTAGTGGATTTCTACTTATTTTATTAAATATCATCTCCACCAAACAGGACAAGCTTGCATGTGTTATAGTTTTGGAGAAAAATGTGTTCATTTCATGTATGCGCAAAATGCCTTTGAAATGGCTTTAAAATGGATTTGGAGCATGGAGACGATTATCTCGGGATTGCAAGATAACCAAACAAAACTTTTAGTGGATTTCTACTTATTTTATTAAATATCATCTCCACCAAACAGGACAAGCTTGCATCTGTTATAGTTTTGGAGAAAAATGTGTTCATTTCATGTATGCGCGAAATGCCTTAAAAATGGCTTTAAAATGGATTTGGAGCATGGAGACGATTATCTCGGGATTGCAAGATAACCAAACAAAACTTTTAGTGGATTTCTACTTATTTTATTAAATATCATCTCCACCAAACAGGACAAGCTTGCATCTGTTATAGTTTTGGAGAAAAATGTGTTCATTTCATGTATGCGCGAAATGCCTTAAAAATGGCTTTAAAATGGATTTGGAGCATGGAGACGATTATCTCGGGATTGCAAGATAACCAAACAAAACTTTTAGTGGATTTCTACTTATTTTATTAAATATCATCTCCACCAAACAGGACAAGCTTGCATGTGTTATAGTTTTGGAGAAAAATGTGTTCATTTCATGTATGCGCAAAATGCCTTTGAAATGGCTTTAAAATGGATTTGGAGCATGGAGACGATTATCTCAGGATGGCAATATAAACAAACGAAACTTTTAGTAGATTTCTACTTATTTTATTAAATATTATCTCCACCAAACAGGACAAGCTTGCATCTGTTATAGTTTTGGAGAAAAATGTGTTCATTTCATGTATGCGCGAAATGCCTTAAAAATGGCTTTAAAATGGATTTGGAGCATGGAGACGATTATCTCGGGATTGCAAGATAACCAAACAAAACTTTTAGTGGATTTCTACTTATTTTATTAAATATCATCTCCACCAAACAGGACAAGCTTGTATCTGTTATAGTTTTGGAGAAAAATGTGTTCATTTCATGTATGCGCGAAATGCCTTAAAAATGGCTTTAAAATGGATTTGGAGCATGGAGACGATTATCTCGGGATTGCAATATAACCAAACAAAACTTTTAGTGGATTTCTACTTATTTTATTAAATATCATCTCCACCAAACAGGACAAGCTTGCATGTGTTATAGTTTTGGAGAAAAATGTGTTCATTTCATGTATGCGCAAAATGCCTTTGAAATGGCTTTAAAATGGATTTGGAGCATGGAGACGATTATCTCAGGATGGCAATATAAACAAACGAAACTTTTAGTAGATTTCTACTTATTATATTAAATATTATCTCCACCAAACAGGACAAGCTTGCATCTGTTATAGTTTTGGAGAAAAATTTGTTCATTTCATGTATGCGCGAAATGCCTTAAAAATGGCTTTAAAATGGATTTGGAGCATGGAGACGATTATCTCGGGATTGCAAGATAACCAAACAAAACTTTTAGTGGATTTCTACTTATTTTATTAAATATCATCTCCACCAAACAGGACAAGCTTGTATCTGTTATAGTTTTGGAGAAAAATGTGTTCATTTCATGTATGCGCGAAATGCCTTAAAAATGGCTTTAAAATGGATTTGGAGCATGGAGACGATTATCTCGGGATTGCAATATAACCAAACAAAACTTTTAGTGGATTTCTACTTATTTTATTAAATATCATCTCCACCAAACAGGACAAGCTTGCATGTGTTATAGTTTTGGAGAAAAATTTGTTCATTTCATGTATGCGCAAAATGCCTTTGAAATGGCTTTAAAATGGATTTGGAGCATGGAGACGATTATCTCAGGATGGCAATATAAACAAACGAAACTTTTAGTAGATTTTACTTATTTTATTAAATATTATCTCCACCAAACAGGACAAGCTTGCATCTGTTATAGTTTTGGAGAAAAATGTGTTCATTTCATGTATGCGCGAAATGCCTTAAAAATGGCTTTAAAATGGATTTGGAGCATGGAGACTATTATCTCGGGATTGCAAGATAACCAAACAAAACTTTTAGTGGATTTCTACTTATTTTATTAAATATCATCTCCACCAAACAGGACAAGCTTGCATCTGTTATAGTTTTGGAGAAAAATGTGTTCATTTCATGTATGCGCGAAATGCCTTAAAAATGGCTTTAAAATGGATTTGGAGCATGGAGACGATTATCTCGGGATTGCAAGATAACCAAACAAAACTTTTAGTGGATTTCTACTTATTTTATTAAATATCATCTCCACCAAACAGGACAAGCTTGCATCTGTTATAGTTTTGGAGAAAAATGTGTTCATTTCATGTATGCGCGAAATGCCTTAAAAATGGCTTTAAAATGGATTTGGAGCATGGAGACGATTATCTCGGGATTGCAAGATAACCAAACAAAACTTTTAGTGGATTTCTACTTATTTTATTAAATATCATCTCCACCAAACAGGACAAGCTTGCATGTGTTATAGTTTTGGAGAAAAATGTGTTCATTTCATGTATGCGCAAAATGCCTTTGAAATGGCTTTAAAATGGATTTGGAGCATGGAGACGATTATCTCAGGATGGCAATATAAACAAACGAAACTTTTAGTAGATTTTACTTATTTTATTAAATATTATCTCCACCAAACAGGACAAGCTTGCATCTGTTATAGTTTTGGAGAAAAATGTGTTCATTTCATGTATGCGCGAAATGCCTTAAAAATGGCTTTAAAATGGATTTGGAGCATGGAGACGATTATCTCGGGATTGCAAGATAACCAAACAAAACTTTTAGTGGATTTCTACTTATTTTATTAAATATCATCTCCACCAAACAGGACAAGCTTGCATCTGTTATAGTTTTGGAGAAAAATGTGTTCATTTCATGTATGCGCGAAATGCCTTAAAAATGGCTTTAAAATGGATTTGGAGCATGGAGACGATTATCTCGGGATTGCAAGATAACCAAACAAAACTTTTAGTGGATTTCTACTTATTTTATTAAATATCATCTCCACCAAACAGGACAAGCTTGCATCTGTTATAGTTTTGGAGAAAAATGTGTTCATTTCATGTATGCGCGAAATGCCTTAAAAATGGCTTTAAAATGGATTTGGAGCATGGAGACGATTGTCTCGGGATTGCAATATAACCAAACAAAACTTTTAGTGGATTTCTACTTATTTTATTAAATATCATCTCCACCAAACAGGACAAGCTTGCATCTGTTATAGTTTTGGAGAAAAATGTGTTCATTTCATGTATGCGCGAAATGCCTTAATGGCTTTAAAATGGATTTGGAGCATGGAGACGATTATCTCGGGATTGCAAGATAACCAAACAAAACTTTTAGTGGATTTCTACTTATTTTATTAAATATCATCTCCACCAAACAGGACAAGCTTGCATCTGTTATAGTTTTGGAGAAAAATGTGTTCATTTCATGTATGCGCGAAATGCCTTAAAAATGGCTTTAAAATGGATTTGGAGCATGGAGACGATTATCTCGGGATTGCAAGATAACCAAACAAAACTTTTAGTGGATTTCTACTTATTTTATTAAATATCATCTCCACCAAACAGGACAAGCTTGCATCTGTTATAGTTTTGGAGAAAAATGTGTTCATTTCATGTATGCGCGAAATGCCTTAAAAATGGCTTTAAAATGGATTTGGAGCATGGAGACGATTATCTCGGGATTGCAAGATAACCAAACAAAACTTTTAGTGGATTTCTACTTATTTTATTAAATATCATCTCCACAAAACAGGACAAGCTTGCATGTGTTATAGTTTTGGAGAAAAATGTGTTCATTTCATGTATGCGCAAAATGCCTTTGAAATGGCTTTAAAATGGATTTGGAGCATGGAGACGATTATCTCGGGATTGCAAGATAACCAAACAAAACTTTTAGTGGATTTCTACTTATTTTATTAAATATCATCTCCACCAAACAGGACAAGCTTGCATCTGTTATAGTTTTGGAGAAAAATGTGTTCATTTCATGTATGCGCGAAATGCCTTAAAAATGACTTTAAAATGGATTTGGAGCATGGAGACGATTATCTCGGGATTGCAAGATAACCAAACAAAACTTTTAGTGGATTTCTACTTATTTTATTAAATATCATCTCCACCAAACAGGACAAGCTTGCATCTGTTATAGTTTTGGAGAAAAATGTGTTCATTTCATGTATGCGCGAAATGCCTTAAAAATGGCTTTAAAATGGATTTGGAGCATGGAGACGATTATCTCGGGATTGCAAGATAACCAAACAAAACTTTTAGTGGATTTCTACTTATTTTATTAAATATCATCTCCACCAAACAGGACAAGCTTGCATCTGTTATAGTTTTGGAGAAAAATGTGTTCATTTCATGTATGCGCGAAATGCCTTAAAAATGGCTTTAAAATGGATTTGGAGCATGGAGACGATTATCTCGGGATTGCAAGATAACCAAACAAAACTTTTAGTGGATTTCTATTTATTTTATTAAATATCATCTCCACCAAACAGGACAAGCTTGCATGTGTTATAGTTTTGGAGAAAAATGTGTTCATTTCATGTATGCGCAAAATGCCTTTGAAATGGCTTTAAAATGGATTTGGAGCATGGAGACGATTATCTCAGGATGGCAATATAAACAAACGAAACTTTTAGTAGATTTCTACTTATTTTATTAAATATTATCTCCACCAAACAGGACAAGCTTGCATCTGTTATAGTTTTGGAGAAAAATGTGTTCATTTCATGTATGCGCGAAATGCCTTAAAAATGGCTTTAAAATGGATTTGGAGCATGGAGACGATTATCTCGGGATTGCAAGATAACCAAACAAAACTTTTAGTGGATTTCTACTTATTTTATTAAATATCATCTCCACCAAACAGGACAAGCTTGCATGTGTTATAGTTTTGGAGAAAAATGTGTTCATTTCATGTATGCGCAAAATGCCTTTGAAATGGCTTTAAAATGGATTTGGAGCATGGAGACGATTATCTCGGGATTGCAAGATAACCAAACAAAACTTTTAGTGGATTTCTACTTATTTTATTAAATATCATCTCCACCAAACAGGACAAGCTTGCATCTGTTATAGTTTTGGAGAAAAATGTGTTCATTTCATGTATGCGCGAAATGCCTTAAAAATGGCTTTAAAATGGATTTGGAGCATGGAGACGATTATCTCGGGATTGCAAGATAACCAAACAAAACTTTTAGTGGATTTCTACTTATTTTATTAAATATCATCTCCACCAAACAGGACAAGCTTGCATCTGTTATAGTTTTGGAGAAAAATGTGTTCATTTCATGTATGCGCGAAATGCCTTAAAAATGGCTTTAAAATGGATTTGGAGCATGGAGACGATTATCTCGGGATTGCAAGATAACCAAACAAAACTTTTAGTGGATTTCTACTTATTTTATTAAATATCATCTCCACCAAACAGGACAAGCTTGCATGTGTTATAGTTTTGGAGAAAAATGTGTTCATTTCATGTATGCGCAAAATGCCTTTGAAATGGCTTTAAAATGGATTTGGAGCATGGAGACGATTATCTCGGGATTGCAAGATAACCAAACAAAACTTTTAGTGGATTTCTACTTATTTTATTAAATATCATCTCCACCAAACAGGACAAGCTTGCATCTGTTATAGTTTTGGAGAAAAATGTGTTCATTTCATGTATGCGCGAAATGCCTTAAAAATGGCTTTAAAATGGATTTGGAGCATGGAGACGATTATCTCGGGATTGCAAGATAACCAAACAAAACTTTTAGTGGATTTCTACTTATTTTATTAAATATCATCTCCACCAAACAGGACAAGCTTGCATCTGTTATAGTTTTGGAGAAAAATGTGTTCATTTCATGTATGCGCGAAATGCCTTAAAAATGGCTTTAAAATGGATTTGGAGCATGGAGACGATTATCTCGGGATTGCAAGATAACCAAACAAAACTTTTAGTGGATTTCTACTTATTTTATTAAATATCATCTCCACCAAACAGGACAAGCTTGCATGTGTTATAGTTTTGGAGAAAAATGTGTTCATTTCATGTATGCGCAAAATGCCTTTGAAATGGCTTTAAAATGGATTCGGAGCATGGAGACGATTATCTCAGGATGGCAATATAAACAAACGAAACTTTTAGTAGATTTCTACTTATTTTATTAAATATTATCTCCACCAAACAGGACAAGCTTGCATCTGTTATAGTTTTGGAGAAAAATGTGTTCATTTCATGTATGCGCGAAATGCCTTAAAAATGGCTTTAAAATGGATTTGGAGCATGGAGACGATTATCTCGGGATTGCAAGATAACCAAACAAAACTTTTAGTGGATTTCTATTTATTTTATTAAATATCATCTCCACCAAACAGGACAAGCTTGCATCTGTTATAGTTTTGGAGAAAAATGTGTTCATTTCATGTATGCGCGAAATGCCTTAAAAATGGCTTTAAAATGGATTTGGAGCATGGAGACGATTATCTCGGGATTGCAAGATAACCAAACAAAACTTTTAGTGGATTTCTACTTATTTTATTAAATATCATCTCCACCAAACAGGACAAGCTTGCATCTGTTATAGTTTTGGAGAATAATGTGTTCATTTCATGTATGCGCGAAATGCCTTAAAAATGGCTTTAAAATGGATTTGGAGCATGGAGACAATTATCTCGGGATTGCAAGATAACCAAACAAAACTTTTAGTGGATTTCTACTTATTTTATTAAATATCATCTCCACCAAACAGGACAAGCTTGCATCTGTTATAGTTTTGGAGAAAAATGTGTTCATTTCATGTATGCGCGAAATGCCTTAAAAATGGCTTTAAAATGGATTTGGAGCATGGAGACGATTATCTCGGGATTGCAAGATAACCAAACAAAACTTTTAGTGGATTTCTACTTATTTTATTAAATATCATCTCCACCAAACAGGACAAGCTTGCATCTGTTATAGTTTTGGAGAAAAATGTGTTCATTTCATGTATGCGCGAAATGCCTTAAAAATGGCTTTAAAATGGATTTGGAGCATGGAGAAGATTATCTTGGGATTGCAATATAACCAAACAAAACTTTTAGTGGATTTCTACTTATTTTATTAAATATCATCTCCACCAAACAGGACAAGCTTGCATCTGTTATAGTTTTGGAGAAAAATGTGTTCATTTCATGTATGCGCGAAATGCCTTAAAAATGGCTTTAAAATGGATTTGGAGCATGGAGACGATTATCTCGGGATTGCAAGATAACCAAACAAAACTTTTAGTGGATTTCTACTTATTTTATTAAATATCATCTCCACCAAACAGGACAAGCTTGCATCTGTTATAGTTTTGGAGAAAAATGTGTTCATTTCATGTATGCGCGAAATGCCTTAAAAATGGCTTTTAAAATGGATTTGGAGCATGGAGACGATTATCTCGGGATTGCAAGATAACCAAACAAAACATTTAGTGGATTTCTACTTATTTTATTAAATATCATCTCCACCAAACAGGACAAGCTTGCATCTGTTATAGTTTTGGAGAAAAATGTGTTCATTTCATGTATGCGCGAAATGCCTTAAAAATGGCTTTAAAATGGATTTGGAGCATGGAGACGATTATCTCGGGATTGCAATATAACCAAACAAAACTTTTAGTGGATTTCTACTTATTTTATTAAATATCATCTCCACCAAACAGGACAAGCTTGCATGTGTTATAGTTTTGGAGAAAAATGTGTTCATTTCATGTATGCGCAAAATGCCTTTGAAATGGCTTTAAAATGGATTTGGAGCATGGAGACGATTATCTCGGGATTGCAAGATAACCAAACAAAACTTTTAGTGGATTTCTACTTATTTTATTAAATATCATCTCCACCAAACAGGACAAGCTTGCATCTGTTATAGTTTTGGAGAAAAATGTGTTCATTTCATGTATGCGCGAAATGCCTTAAAAATGGCTTTAAAATGGATTTGGAGCATGGAGACGATTATCTCGGGATTGCAAGATAACCAAACAAAACTTTTAGTGGATTTCTACTTATTTTATTAAATATCATCTCCACCAAACAGGACAAGCTTGCATCTGTTATAGTTTTGGAGAAAAATGTGTTCATTTCATGTATGCGCGAAATGCCTTAAAAATGGCTTTAAAATGGATTTGGAGCATGGAGACGATTATCTCGGGATTGCAAGATAACCAAACAAAACTTTTAGTGGATTTCTACTTATTTTATTAAATATCATCTCCACCAAACAGGACAAGCTTGCATCTGTTATAGTTTTGGAGAAAAATGTGTTCATTTCATGTATGCGCGAAATGCCTTAAAAATGTCTTTAAAATGGATTTGGAGCATGGAGACGATTATCTCGGGATTGCAAGATAACCAAACAAAACTTTTAGTGGATTTCTACTTATTTTATTAAATATCATCTCCACCAAACAGGATAAGCTTGCATCTGTTATAGTTTTGGAGAAAAATGTGTTCATTTCATGTATGCGCGAAATGCCTTAAAAATGGCTTTAAAATGGATTTGGAGCATGGAGACGATTATCTCGGGATTGCAATATAACTAAACAAAACTTTTAGTGGATTTCTACTTATTTTATTAAATATCATCTCCACCAAACAGGACAAGCTTGCATCTGTTATAGTTTTGGAGAAAAATGTGTTCATTTCATGTATGCGCGAAATGCCTTAAAAATGGCTTTAAAATGGATTTGGAGCATGGAGACGATTATCTCGGGATTGCAAGATAACCAAACAAAACTTTTAGAGGATTTCTACTTATTTTATTAAATATCCTCTCCACCAAACAGGACAAGCTTGCATCTGTTATAGTTTTGGAGAAAAATGTGTTCATTTCATGTATGCGCGAAATGCCTTAAAAATGGCTTTAAAATGGATTTTGAGCATGGAGACGATTAACTCGGGATTGCAAGATAACCAAACAAAACTTTTAGTGTATTTCTACTTATTTTATTAAATATCATCTCCATCAAACAGGACAAGCTTGCATCTGTTATAGTTTTGGAGAAAAATGTGTTCATTTCATGTATGCGCGAAATGCCTTAAAAATGGCTTTAAAATGGATTTGGAGCATGGAGACGATTATCTCGGGATTGCAAGATAACCAAACAAAACTTTTAGTGGATTTCTACTTATTTTATTAAATATCATCTCCACCAAACAGGACAAGCTTGCATCTGTTATAGTTTTGGAGAAAAATGTGTTCATTTCATGTATGCGCGAAATGCCTTAAAAATGGCTTTAAAATGGATTTGGAGCATGGAGACGATTATCTCGGGATTGCAAGATAACCAAACAAAACTTTTAGTGGATTTCTACTTATTTTATTAAATATCATCTCCACCAAACAGGACAAGCTTGCATCTGTTATAGTTTTGGAGAAAAATGTGTTCATTTCATGTATGCGCGAAATGCCTTAAAAATGGCTTTAAAATGGATTTGGAGCATGGAGACGATTATCTCGGGATTGCAAGATAACCAAACAAAACTTTTAGTGGATTTCTACTTATTTTATTAAATATCATCTCCACCAAACAGGACAAGCTTGCATGTGTTATAGTTTTGGAGAAAAATGTGTTTATTTCATGTATGCGCAAAATGCCTTAAAAATGGCTTTAAAATGGATTTGGAGCATGGAGATGATTATCTCAGGATGGCAATATAAACAAACGAAACTTTTAGTAGATTTCTACTTATTTTATTAAATATTATCTCCACCAAACAGGACAAGCTTGCATCTGTTATAGTTTTGGAGAAAAATGTGTTCATTTCATGTATGCGCGAAATGCCTTAAAAATGGCTTTAAAATGGATTTGGAGCATGGAGACGATTATCTCGGGATTGCAAGATAACCAAACAAAACTTTTAGTGGATTTCTACTTATTTTATTAAATATCATCTCCACCAAACAGGACAAGCTTGCATCTGTTATAGTTTTGGAGAAAAATGTGTTCATTTCATGTATGCGCGAAATGCCTTAAAAATGGCTTTAAAATGGATTTGGAGCATGGAGACGATTATCTCGGGATTGCAAGATAACCAAACAAAACTTTTAGTGGATTTCTACTTATTTTATTAAATATCATCTCCACCAAACAGGACAAGCTTGCATCTGTTATAGTTTTGGAGAAAAATGTGTTCATTTCATGTATGCGCGAAATGCCTTAAAAATGGCTTTAAAATGGATTTGGAGCATGGAGACGATTATCTCGGGATTGCAAGATAACCAAACAAAACTTTTAGTGGATTTCTACTTATTTTATTAAATATCATCTCCACCAAACAGGACAAGCTTGCATCTGTTAAAGTTTTGGAGAAAAATGTGTTCATTTCATGTATGCGCGAAATGCCTTAAAAATGGCTTTAAAATGGATTTGGAGCATGGAGACGATTATCTCGGGATTGCAAGATAACCAAACAAAACTTTTAGTGGATTTCTACTTATTTTATTAAATATCATCTCCACCAAACAGGACAAGCTTGCATCTGTTATAGTTTTGGAGAAAAATGTGTTCATTTCATGTATGCGCGAAATGCCTTAAAAATGGCTTTAAAATGGATTTGGAGCATGGAGACGATTATCTCGGGATTGCAAGATAACCAAACAAAACTTTTAGTGGATTTCTACTTATTTTATTAAATATCATCTCCACCAAACAGGACAAGCTTGCATCTGTTATAGTTTTGGAGAAAAATGTGTTCATTTCATGTATGCGCGAAATGCCTTAAAAATGGCTTTAAAATGGATTTGGAGCATGGAGACGATTATCTCGGGATTGCAATATAACCAAACAAAACTTTTAGTGGATTTCTACTTATTTTATTAAATATCATCTCCACCAAACAGGACAAGCTTGCATCTGTTATAGTTTTGGAGAAAAATGTGTTCATTTCATGTATGCGCGAAATGCCTTAAAAATGGCTTTAAAATGGATTTGGAGCATGGAGACGATTATCTCGGGATTGCAAGATAACCAAACAAAACTTTTAGTGGATTTCTACATATTTTATTAAATATCATCTCCACCAAACAGGACAAGCTTGCATCTGTTATAGTTTTGGAGAAAAATGTGTTCATTTCATGTATGCGCGAAATGCCTTAAAAATGGCTTTAAAATGGATTTGGAGCATGGAGACGATTATCTCGGGATTGCAAGATAACCAAACAAACTTTTAGTGGATTTCTACTTATTTTATTAAATATCATCTCCACCAAACAGGACAAGCTTGCATCTGTTATAGTTTTGGAGAAAAATGTGTTCATTTCATGTATGCGCGAAATGCCTTAAAAATGGCTTTAAAATGGATTTGGAGCATGGAGACGATTATCTCGGGATTGCAAGATAACCAAACAAAACTTTTAGTGGATTTCTACTTATTTTATTAAATATCATCTCCACCAAACAGGACAAGCTTGCATGTGTTATAGTTTTGGAGAAAAATGTGTTCATTTCATGTATGCGCAAAATGCCTTTGAAATGGCTTTAAAATGGATTTGGAGCATGGAGACGGTTATCTCGGGATTGCAAGATAACCAAACAAAACTTTTAGTGGATTTCTACTTATTTTATTAAATATCATCTCCACCAAACAGGACAAGCTTGCATCTGTTATAGTTTTGGAGAAAAATGTGTTCATTTCATGTATGCGCGAAATGCCTTAAAAATGGCTTTAAAATGGATTTGGAGCATGGAGACGATTATGTAAAGCTTGTCCTGTTTGGTGGAGATGATATTTAATAAAATAAGTAGAAATCCACTAAAAGTTTTGTTTGGTTATCTTGCAATCCCGAGATAATCGTCTCCATGCTCCAAATCCATTTTAAAGCCATTTTTAAGGCATTTCGCGCATACATGAAATGAACACATTTTTCTCCAAAACTATAACAGATGCAAGCTTGTCCTGTTTGGTGGAGATGATATTTAATAAAATAAGTAGAAATCCACTAAAAGTTTTGTTTGGTTATCTTGCAATCCCGAGATAATCGTCTCCATGCTCCAAATCCATTTTAAAGCCATTTTTAAGGCATTTCGCGCATACATGAAATGAACACATTTTTCTCCAAAACTATAACAGATGCAAGCTTGTCCTGTTTGGTGGAGATGATATTTAATAAAATAAGTAGAAATCCACTAAAAGTTTTGTTTGGTTATCTTGCAATCCCGAGATAATCGTCTCCATGCTCCAAATCCATTTTAAAGCCATTTTTAAGGCATTTCGCGCATACATGAAATGAACACATTTTTTTCCAAAACTATAACAGATGCAAGCTTGTCCTGTTTGGTGGAGATGATATTTAATAAAATAAGTAGAAATCCACTAAAAGTTTTGTTTGGTTATCTTGCAATCCCGAGATAATCGTCTCCATGCTCCAAATCCATTTTAAAGCCATTTTTAAGGCATTTCGCGCATACATGAAATGAACACATTTTTCTCCAAAACTATAACAGATGCAAGCTTGTCCTGTTTGGTGGAGATGATATTTAATAAAATAAGTAGAAATCCACTAAAAGTTTTGTTTGGTTATCTTGCAATCCCGAGATAATCGTCTCCATGCTCCAAATCCATTTTAAAGCCATTTTTAAGGCATTTCGCGCATACATGAAATGAACACATTTTTCTCCAAAACTATAACAGATGCAAGCTTGTCCTGTTTGGTGGAGATGATATTTAATAAAATAAGTAGAAATCCACTAAAAGTTTTGTTTGGTTATATTGCAATCCCGAGATAATCGTCTCCATGCTCCAAATCCATTTTAAAGCCATTTTTAAGGCATTTCGCGCATACATGAAATGAACACATTTTTCTCCAAAACTATAACAGATGCAAGCTTGTCCTGTTTGGTGGAGATGATATTTAATAAAATAAGTAGAAATCCACTAAAAGTTTTGTTTGGTTATCTTGCAATCCCGAGATAATCGTCTCCATGCTCCAAATCCATTTTAAAGCCATTTCAAAGGCATTTTGCGCATACATGAAATGAACACATTTTTCTC
This sequence comes from Anomaloglossus baeobatrachus, assembly GCF_048569485.1. Classification (NCBI taxonomy): domain Eukaryota; kingdom Metazoa; phylum Chordata; class Amphibia; order Anura; family Aromobatidae; genus Anomaloglossus; species Anomaloglossus baeobatrachus. The sequence continues at coordinate 101,644 of NW_027442597.1, forward strand.
CAAAACTATAACACATGCAAGCTTGTCCTGTTTGGTGGAGATGATATTTAATAAAATAAGTAGAAATCCACTAAAAGTTTTGTTTAGTTATCTTGCAATCCCGAGATAATCGTCTCCATGCTCCAAATCCATTTTAAAGCCATTTTTAAGGCATTTCGCGCATACATGAAATGAACACATTTTTCTCCAAAACTATAACAGATGCAAGCTTGTCCTGTTTGGTGGAGATGATATTTAATAAAATAAGTAGAAATCCACTAAAAGTTTTGTTTGGTTATCTTGCAATCCCGAGATAATCGTCTCCATGCTCCAAATCCATTTTAAAGCCATTTTTAAGGCATTTCGCGCATACATGAAATGAACACATTTTTCTCCAAAACTATAACAGATGCAAGCTTGTCCTGTTTGGTGGAGATGATATTTAATAAAATAAGTAGAAATCCACTAAAAGTTTTGTTTGGTTATATTGCAATCCCGAGATAATCGTCTCCATGCTCCAAATCCATTTTAAAGCCATTTTTAAGACATTTCGCGCATACATGAAATGAACACATTTTTCTCCAAAACTATAACAGATGCAAGCTTGTCCTGTTTGGTGGAGATGATATTTAATAAAATAAGTAGAAATCCACTAAAAGTTTTGTTTGGTTATCTTGCAATCCCGAGATAATCGTCTCCATGCTCCAAGTCCATTTTAAAGCCATTTTTAAGGCATTTCGCGCATACATGAAATGAACACATTTTTCTCCAAAACTATAACAGATGCAAGCTTGTCCTGTTTGGTGGAGATGATATTTAATAAAATAAGTAGAAATCCACTAAAAGTTTTGTTTGGTTATCTTGCAATCCCGAGATAATCGTCTCCATGCTCCAAATCCATTTTAAAGCCATTTTTAATGCATTTCGCGCATACATGAAATGAACACATTTTTCTCCAAAACTATAACAGATGCAAGCTTGTCCTGTTTGGTGGAGATGATATTTAATAAAATAAGTAGAAATCCACTAAAAGTTTTGTTTGGTTATCTTGCAATCCCGAGATAATCGTCTCCATGCTCCAAATCCATTTTAAAGCCATTTTTAAGGCATTTCGCGCATACATGAAATGAACACATTTTTCTCCAAAACTATAACAGATGCAAGCTTGTCCTGTTTGGTGGAGATGATATTTAATAAAATAAGTAGAAATCCACTAAAAGTTTTGTTTGGTTATCTTGCAATCCCGAGATAATCGTCTCCATGCTCCAAATCCATTTTAAAGCCATTTTTAAGGCATTTCGCGCATACATGAAATGAACACATTTTTCTCCAAAACTATAACAGATGCAAGCTTGTCCTGTTTGGTGGAGATAATATTTAATAAAATAAGTAGAAATCTACTAAAAGTTTCGTTTGTTTATATTGCCATCCTGAGATAATCGTCTCCATGCTCCAAATCCATTTTAAAGCCATTTCAAAGGCATTTTGCGCATACATGAAATGAACACATTTTTCTCCAAAACTATAACACATGCAAGCTTGTCCTGTTTGGTGGAGATGATATTTAATAAAATAAGTAGAAATCCACTAAAAGTTTTGTTTGGTTATCTTGCAATCCCGAGATAATCGTCTCCATGCTCCAAATCCATTTTAAAGCCATTTTTAAGGCATTTCGCGCATACATGAAATGAACACATTTTTCTCCAAAACTATAACAGATGCAAGCTTGTCCTGTTTGGTGGAGATGATATTTAATAAAATAAGTAGAAATCCACTAAAAGTTTTGTTTGGTTATCTTGCAATCCCGAGATAATCGTCTCCATGCTCCAAATCCATTTTAAAGCCATTTTTAAGGCATTTCGCGCATACATGAAATGAACACATTTTTCTCCAAAACTATAACAGATGCAAGCTTGTCCTGTTTGGTGGAGATGATATTTAATAAAATAAGTAGAAATCCACTAAAAGTTTTGTTTGGTTATCTTGCAATCCCGAGATAATCGTCTCCATGCTCCAAATCCATTTTAAAGCCATTTTTAAGGCATTTCGCGCATACATGAAATGAACACATTTTTCTCCAAAACTATAACAGATGCAAGCTTGTCCTGTTTGGTGGAGATGATATTTAATAAAATAAGTAGAAATTCACTAAAAGTTTTGTTTGGTTATCTTGCAATCCCGAGATAATCGTCTCCATGCTCCAAATCCATTTTAAAGCCATTTTTAAGGCATTTCGCGCATACATGAAATGAACACATTTTTCTCCAAAACTATAACAGATGCAAGCTTGTCCTGTTTGGTGGAGATGATATTTAATAAAATAAGTAGAAATCCACTAAAAGTTTTGTTTGGTTATATTGCAATCCCGAGATAATCGTCTCCATGCTCCAAATCCATTTTAAAGCCATTTTTAAGGCATTTCGCGCATACATGAAATGAACACATTTTTCTCCAAAACTATAACAGATGCAAGCTTGTCCTGTTTGGTGGAGATGATATTTAATAAAATAAGTAGAAATCCACTAAAAGTTTTGTTTGGTTATCTTGCAATCCCGAGATAATCGTCTCCATGCTCCAAATCCATTTTAAAGCCATTTTTAAGGCATTTCGCGCATACATGAAATGAACACATTTTTCTCGAAAACTATAACAGATGCAAGCTTGTCCTGTTTGGTGGAGATGATATTTAATAAAATAAGTAGAAATCCACTAAAAGTTTTGTTTGGTTATCTTGCAATCCCGAGATAATCGTCTCCATGCTCCAAATCCATTTTAAAGCCATTTTTAAGGCATTTCGCGCATACATGAAATTAACACATTTTTCTCCAAAACTATAACAGATGCAAGCTTGTCCTGTTTGGTGGAGATGATATTTAATAAAATAAGTAGAAATCTACTAAAAGTTTTGTTTGGTTATCTTGCAATCCCGAGATAATCGTCTCCATGCTCCAAATCCATTTTAAAGCCATTTCAAAGGCATTTTGCGCATACATGAAATGAACACATTTTTCTCCAAAACTATAACACATGCAAGCTTGTCCTGTTTGGTGGAGATGATATTTAATAAAATAAGTAGAAATCCACTAAAAGTTTTGTTTGGTTATCTTGCAATCCCGAGATAATCGTCTCCATGCTCCAAATCCATTTTAAAGCCATTTTTAAGGCATTTCGCGCATACATGAAATGAACACATTTTTCTCCAAAACTATAACAGATGCAAGCTTGTCCTGTTTGGTGGAGATGATATTTAATAAAATAAGTAGAAATCCACTAAAAGTTTTGTTTGGTTATCTTGCAATCCCGAGATAATCGTCTCCATGCTCCAAATCCATTTTAAAGCCATTTTTAAGGCATTTCGCGCATACATGAAATGAACACATTTTTCTCCAAAACTATAACAGATGCAAGCTTGTCCTGTTTGGTGGAGATGATATTTAATAAAATAAGTAGAAATCCACTAAAAGTTTTGTTTGGTTATCTTGCAATCCCGAGATAATCGTCTCCATGCTCCAAATCCATTTTAAAGCCATTTTTAAGGCATTTCGCGCATACATGAAATGAACACATTTTTCTCCAAAACTATAACAGATGCAAGCTTGTCCTGTTTGGTGGAGATGATATTTAATAAAATAAGTAGAAATCCACTAAAAGTTTTGTTTGGTTATATTGCAATCCCGAGATAATCGTCTCCATGCTCCAAATCCATTTTAAAGCCATTTTTAAGGCATTTCGCGCATACATGAAATGAACACATTTTTCTCCAAAACTATAACAGATGCAAGCTTGTCCTGTTTGGTGGAGATGATATTTAATAAAATAAGTAGAAATCCACTAAAAGTTTTGTTTGGTTATCTTGCAATCCCGAGATAATCGTCTCCATGCTCCAAGTCCATTTTAAAGCCATTTTTAAGGCATTTCGCGCATACATGAAATGAACACATTTTTCTCCAAAACTATAACAGATGCAAGCTTGTCCTGTTTGGTGGAGATGATATTTAATAAAATAAGTAGAAATCCACTAAAAGTTTTGTTTGGTTATCTTGCAATCCCGAGATAATCGTCTCCATGCTCCAAATCCATTTTAAAGCCATTTTTAAGGCATTTCGCGCATACATGAAATGAACACATTTTTCTCCAAAACTATAACAGATGCAAGCTTGTCCTGTTTGGTGGAGATGATATTTAATAAAATAAGTAGAAATCCACTAAAAGTTTTGTTTGGTTATCTTGCAATCCCGAGATAATCGTCTCCATGCTCCAAATCCATTTTAAAGCCATTTTTAAGGCATTTCGCGCATACATGAAATGAACACATTTTTCTCCAAAACTATAACAGATGCAAGCTTGTCCTGTTTGGTGGAGATGATATTTAATAAAATAAGTAGAAATCCACTAAACGTTTTTTTTGGTTATCTTGCAATCCCGAGATAATCGTCTCCATGCTCCAAATCCATTTTAAAGCCATTTTTAAGGCATTTCGCGCATACATGAAATGAACACATTTTTCTCCAAAACTATAACAGATGCAAGCTTGTCCTGTTTGGTGGAGATGATATTTAATAAAATAAGTAGAAATCCACTAAAAGTTTTGTTTGGTTATCTTGCAATCCCGAGATAATCGTCTCCATGCTCCAAATCCATTTTAAAGCCATTTTTAAGGCATTTCGCGCATACATGAAATTAACAACATTTTTCTCCAAAACTATAACAGATGCAAGCTTGTCCTGTTTGGTGGAGATGATATTTAATAAAATAAGTAGAAATCCACTAAAAGTTTTGTTTGGTTATCTTGCAATCCCGAGATAATCGTCTCCATGCTCCAAATCCATTTTAAAGCCATTTCAAAGGCATTTTGCGCATACATGAAATGAACACATTTTTCTCCAAAACTATAACACATGCAAGCTTGTCCTGTTTGGTGGAGATGATATTTAATAAAATAAGTAGAAATCCACTAAAAGTTTTGTTTGGTTATCTTGCAATCCCGAGATAATCGTCTCCATGCTCCAAATCCATTTTAAAGCCATTTTTAAGGCATTTCGCGCATACATGAAATGAACACATTTTTCTCCAAAACTATAACAGATGCAAGCTTGTCCTGTTTGGTGGAGATGATATTTAATAAAATAAGTAGAAATCCACTAAAAGTTTTGTTTGGTTATCTTGCAATCCCGAGATAATCGTCTCCATGCTCCAAATCCATTTTAAAGCCATTTTTAAGGCATTTCGCGCATACATGAAATGAACACATTTTTCTCCAAAACTATAACAGATGCAAGCTTGTCCTGTTTGGTGGAGATGATATTTAATAAAATAAGTAGAAATCCACTAAACGTTTTGTTTGGTTATCTTGCAATCCCGAGATAATCGTCTCCATGCTCCAAATCCATTTTAAAGCCATTTTTAAGGCATTTCGCGCATACATGAAATTAACACATTTTTCTCCAAAACTATAACAGATGCAAGCTTGTCCTGTTTGGTGGAGATGATATTTAATAAAATAAGTAGAAATCCACTAAAAGTTTTGTTTGGTTATCTTGCAATCCCGAGATAATCGTCTCCATGCTCCAAATCCATTTTAAAGCCATTTCAAAGGCATTTTGCGCATACATGAAATGAACACATTTTTCTACAAAACTATAACACATGCAAGCTTGTCCTGTTTGGTGGAGATGATATTTAATAAAATAAGTAGAAATCCTCTAAAAGTTTTGTTTGGTTATCTTGCAATCCCGAGATAATCGTCTCCATGCTCCAAATCCATTTTAAAGCCATTTTTAAGGCATTTCGCGCATACATGAAATGAACACATTTTTCTCCAAAACTATAACAGATGCAAGCTTGTCCTGTTTGGTGGAGATGATATTTAATAAAATAAGTAGAAATCCACTAAAAGTTTTGTTTGGTTATCTTGCAATCCCGAGATAATCGTCTCCATGCTCCAAATCCATTTTAAAGCCATTTTTAAGGCATTTCGCGCATACATGAAATGAACACATTTTTCTCCAAAACTATAACAGATGCAAGCTTGTCCTGTTTGGTGGAGATGATATTTAATAAAAAAAGTAGAAATCCACTAAAAGTTTTGTTTGGTTATCTTGCAATCCCGAGATAATCGTCTCCATGCTCCAAATCCATTTTAAAGCCATTTTTAAGGCATTTCGCGCATACATGAAATGAACACATTTTTCTCCAAAACTATAACAGATGCAAGCTTGTCCTGTTTGGTGGAGATGATATTTAATAAAATAAGTAGAAATCCACTAAAAGTTTTGTTTGGTTATATTGCAATCCCGAGATAATCGTCTCCATGCTCCAAATCCATTTTAAAGCCATTTTTAAGGCATTTCGCGCATACATGAAATGAACACATTTTTCTCCAAAACTATAACAGATGCAAGCTTGTCCTGTTTGGTGGAGATGATATTTAATAAAATAAGTAGAAATCCACTAAAAGTTTTGTTTGGTTATCTTGCAATCCCGAGATAATCGTCTCCATGCTCCAAATCCATTTTAAAGCCATTTTTAAGGCATTTCGCGCATACATGAAATGAACACATTTTTCTCGAAAACTATAACAGATGCAAGCTTGTCCTGTTTGGTGGAGATGATATTTAATAAAATAAGTAGAAATCCACTAAAAGTTTTGTTTGGTTATCTTGCAATCCCGAGATAATCGTCTCCATGCTCCAAATCCATTTTAAAGCCATTTTTAAGGCATTTCGCGCATACATGAAATTAACACATTTTTCTCCAAAACTATAACAGATGCAAGCTTGTCCTGTTTGGTGGAGATGATATTTAATAAAATAAGTAGAAATCTACTAAAAGTTTTGTTTGGTTATCTTGCAATCCCGAGATAATCGTCTCCATGCTCCAAATCCATTTTAAAGCCATTTCAAAGGCATTTTGCGCATACATGAAATGAACACATTTTTCTCCAAAACTATAACACATGCAAGCTTGTCCTGTTTGGTGGAGATGATATTTAATAAAATAAGTAGAAATCCACTAAAAGTTTTGTTTGGTTATCTTGCAATCCCGAGATAATCGTCTCCATGCTCCAAATCCATTTTTTGAAGCCATTTTTAAGGCATTTCGCGCATACATGAAATGAACACATTTTTCTCCAAAACTATAACAGATGCAAGCTTGTCCTGTTTGGTGGAGATGATATTTAATAAAATAAGTAGAAATCCACTAAAAGTTTTGTTTGGTTATCTTGCAATCCCGAGATAATCGTCTCCATGCTCCAAATCCATTTTAAAGCCATTTTTAAGGCATTTCGCGCATACATGAAATGAACACATTTTTCTCCAAAACTATAACAGATGCAAGCTTGTCCTGTTTGGTGGAGATGATATTTAATAAAATAAGTAGAAATCCACTAAAAGTTTTGTTTGGTTATATTGCAATCCCGAGATAATCGTCTCCATGCTCCAAATCCATTTTAAAGCCATTTTTAAGGCATTTCGCGCATACATGAAATGAACACATTTTTCTCCAAAACTATAACAGATGCAAGCTTGTCCTGTTTGGTGGAGATGATATTTAATAAAATAAGTAGAAATCCACTAAAAGTTTTGTTTGGTTATCTTGCAATCCCGAGATAATCGTCTCCATGCTCCAAGTCCATTTTAAAGCCATTTTTAAGGCATTTCGCGCATACATGAAATGAACACATTTTTCTCCAAAACTATAACAGATGCAAGCTTGTCCTGTTTGGTGGAGATGATATTTAATAAAATAAGTAGAAATCCACTAAAAGTTTTGTTTGGTTATCTTGCAATCCCGAGATAATCGTCTCCATGCTCCAAATCCATTTTAAAGCCATTTTTAAGGCATTTCGCGCATACATGAAATGAACACATTTTTCTCCAAAACTATAACAGATGCAAGCTTGTCCTGTTTGGTGGAGATGATATTTAATAAAATAAGTAGAAATCCACTAAAAGTTTTGTTTGGTTATCTTGCAATCCCGAGATAATCGTCTCCATGCTCCAAATCCATTTTAAAGCCATTTTTAAGGCATTTCGCGCATACATGAAATGAACACATTTTTCTCCAAAACTATAACAGATGCAAGCTTGTCCTGTTTGGTGGAGATGATATTTAATAAAATAAGTAGAAATCCACTAAAAGTTTTTTTTGGTTATCTTGCAATCCCGAGATAATCGTCTCCATGCTCCAAATCCATTTTAAAGCCATTTTTAAGGCATTTCGCGCATACATGAAATGAACACATTTTTCTCCAAAACTATAACAGATGCAAGCTTGTCCTGTTTGGTGGAGATAATATTTAATAAAATAAGTAGAAATCTACTAAAAGTTTCGTTTGTTTATATTGCCATCCTGAGATAATCGTCTCCATGCTCCAAATCCATTTTAAAGCCATTTCAAAGGCCTTTTGCGCATACATGAAATGAACACATTTTTCTCCAAAACTATAACACATGCAAGCTTGTCCTGTTTGGTGGAGATGATATTTAATAAAATAAGTAGAAATCCACTAAAAGTTTTGTTTGGTTATCTTGCAATCCCGAGATAATCGTCTCCATGCTCCAAATCCATTTTAAAGCCATTTTTAAGGCATTTCGCGCATACATGAAATGAACACATTTTTCTCCAAAACTATAACAGATGCAAGCTTGTCCTGTTTGGTGGAGATGATATTTAATAAAATAAGTAGAAATCCACTAAAAGTTTTGTTTGGTTATCTTGCAATCCCGAGATAATCGTCTCCATGCTCCAAATCCATTTTAAAGCCATTTTTAAGGCATTTCGCGCATACATGAAATGAACACATTTTTCTCCAAAACTATAACAGATGCAAGCTTGTCCTGTTTGGTGGAGATGATATTTAATAAAATAAGTAGAAATCCACTAAACGTTTTGTTTGGTTATCTTGCAATCCCGAGATAATCGTCTCCATGCTCCAAATCCATTTTAAAGCCATTTTTAAGGCATTTCGCGCATACATGAAATGAACACATTTTTCTCCAAAACTATAACAGATGCAAGCTTGTCCTGTTTGGTGGAGATGATATTTAATAAAATAAGTAGAAATCCACTAAAAGTTTTGTTTGGTTATCTTGCAATCCCGAGATAATCGTCTCCATGCTCCAAATCCATTTTAAAGCCATTTTTAAGGCATTTCGCGCATACATGAAATTAACAACATTTTTCTCCAAAACTATAACAGATGCAAGCTTGTCCTGTTTGGTGGAGATGATATTTAATAAAATAAGTAGAAATCCACTAAAAGTTTTGTTTGGTTATCTTGCAATCCCGAGATAATCGTCTCCATGCTCCAAATCCATTTTAAAGCCATTTCAAAGGCATTTTGCGCATACATGAAATGAACACATTTTTCTCCAAAACTATAACACATGCAAGCTTGTCCTGTTTGGTGGAGATGATATTTAATAAAATAAGTAGAAATCCACTAAAAGTTTTGTTTGGTTATCTTGCAATCCCGAGATAATCGTCTCCATGCTCCAAATCCATTTTAAAGCCATTTTTAAGGCATTTCGCGCATACATGAAATGAACACATTTTTCTCCAAAACTATAACAGATGCAAGCTTGTCCTGTTTGGTGGAGATGATATTTAATAAAATAAGTAGAAATCCACTAAAAGTTTTGTTTGGTTATCTTGCAATCCCGAGATAATCGTCTCCATGCTCCAAATCCATTTTAAAGCCATTTCAAAGGCATTTTGCGCATACATGAAATGAACACATTTTTCTACAAAACTATAACACATGCAAGCTTGTCCTGTTTGGTGGAGATGATATTTAATAAAATAAGTAGAAATCCACTAAAAGTTTTGTTTGGTTATCTTGCAATCCCGAGATAATCGTCTCCATGCTCCAAATCCATTTTAAAGCCATTTTTAAGGCATTTCGCGCATACATGAAATGAACACATTTTTCTCCAAAACTATAACAGATGCAAGCTTGTCCTGTTTGGTGGAGATGATATTTAATAAAATAAGTAGAAATCCACTAAAAGTTTTGTTTGGTTATCTTGCAATCCCGAGATAATCGTCTCCATGCTCCAAATCCATTTTAAAGCCATTTCAAAGGCATTTTGCGCATACATGAAATGAACACATTTTTCTACAAAACTATAACACATGCAAGCTTGTCCTGTTTGGTGGAGATGATATTTAATAAAATAAGTAGAAATCCACTAAAAGTTTTGTTTGGTTATCTTGCAATCCCGAGATAATCGTCTCCATGCTCCAAATCCATTTTAAAGCCATTTTTAAGGCATTTCGCGCATACATGAAATGAACACATTTTTCTCCAAAACTATAACAGATGCAAGCTTGTCCTGTTTGGTGGAGATGATATTTAATAAAATAAGTAGAAATCCACTAAACGTTTTGTTTGGTTATCTTGCAATCCCGAGATAATCGTCTCCATGCTCCAAATCCATTTTAAAGCCATTTTTAAGGCATTTCGCGCATACATGAAATGAACACATTTTTCTCCAAAACTATAACAGATGCAAGCTTGTCCTGTTTGGTGGAGATGATATTTAATAAAATAAGTAGAAATCCACTAAAAGTTTTGTTTGGTTATCTTGCAATCCCGAGATAATCGTCTCCATGCTCCAAATCCATTTTAAAGCCATTTTTAAGGCATTTCGCGCATACATGAAATTAACAACATTTTTCTCCAAAACTATAACAGATGCAAGCTTGTCCTGTTTGGTGGAGATGATATTTAATAAAATAAGTAGAAATCCACTAAAAGTTTTGTTTGGTTATCTTGCAATCCCGAGATAATCGTCTCCATGCTCCAAATCCATTTTAAAGCCATTTCAAAGGCATTTTGCGCATACATGAAATGAACACATTTTTCTCCAAAACTATAACACATGCAAGCTTGTCCTGTTTGGTGGAGATGATATTTAATAAAATAAGTAGAAATCCACTAAAAGTTTTGTTTGGTTATCTTGCAATCCCGAGATAATCGTCTCCATGCTCCAAATCCATTTTAAAGCCATTTTTAAGGCATTTCGCGCATACATGAAATGAACACATTTTTCTCCAAAACTATAACAGATGCAAGCTTGTCCTGTTTGGTGGAGATGATATTTAATAAAATAAGTAGAAATCCACTAAAAGTTTTGTTTGGTTATCTTGCAATCCCGAGATAATCGTCTCCATGCTCCAAATCCATTTTAAAGCCATTTTTAAGGCATTTCGCGCATACATGAAATGAACACATTTTTCTCCAAAACTATAACAGATGCAAGCTTGTCCTGTTTGGTGGAGATGATATTTAATAAAAAAAGTAGAAATCCACTAAAAGTTTTGTTTGGTTATCTTGCAATCCCGAGATAATCGTCTCCATGCTCCAAATCCATTTTAAAGCCATTTTTAAGGCATTTCGCGCATACATGAAATGAACACATTTTTCTCCAAAACTATAACAGATGCAAGCTTGTCCTGTTTGGTGGAGATGATATTTAATAAAATAAGTAGAAATCCACTAAAAGTTTTGTTTGGTTATATTGCAATCCCGAGATAATCGTCTCCATGCTCCAAATCCATTTTAAAGCCATTTTTAAGACATTTCGTGCATACATGAAATTAACACATTTTTCTCCAAAACTATAACAGATGCAAGCTTGTCCTGTTTGGTGGAGATGATATTTAATAAAATAAGTAGAAATCCACTAAAAGTTTTGTTTGGTTATCTTGCAATCCCGAGATAATCGTCTCCATGCTCCAAGTCCATTTTAAAGCCATTTTTAAGGCATTTCGCGCATACATGAAATGAACACATTTTTCTCCAAAACTATAACAGATGCAAGCTTGTCCTGTTTGGTGGAGATGATATTTAATAAAATAAGTAGAAATCCACTAAAAGTTTTGTTTGGTTATCTTGCAATCCCGAGATAATCGTCTCCATGCTCCAAATCCATTTTAAAGCCATTTTTAAGGCATTTCGCGCATACATGAAATGAACACATTTTTCTCCAAAACTATAACAGATGCAAGCTTGTCCTGTTTGGTGGAGATGATATTTAATAAAATAAGTAGAAATCCACTAAAAGTTTTGTTTGGTTATCTTGCAATCCCGAGATAATCGTCTCCATGCTCCAAATCCATTTTAAAGCCATTTTTAAGGCATTTCGCGCATACATGAAATGAACACATTTTTCTCCAAAACTATAACAGATGCAAGCTTGTCCTGTTTGGTGGAGATGATATTTAATAAAATAAGTAGAAATCCACTAAAAGTTTTGTTTGGTTATCTTGCAATCCCGAGATAATCGTCTCCATGCTCCAAATCCATTTTAAAGCCATTTTTAAGGCATTTCGCGCATACATGAAATGAACACATTTTTCTCCAAAACTATAACAGATGCAAGCTTGTCCTGTTTGGTGGAGATGATATTTAATAAAATAAGTAGAAATCCACTAAAAGTTTTGTTTGGTTATCTTGCAATCCCGAGATAATCGTCTCCATGCTCCAAATCCATTTTAAAGCCATTTTTAAGGCATTTCGCGCATACATGAAATGAACACATTTTTCTCCAAAACTATAACAGATGCAAGCTTGTCCTGTTTGGTGGAGATGATATTTAATAAAATAAGTAGAAATCCACTAAAAGTTTTGTTTGGTTATCTTGCAATCCCGAGATAATCGTCTCCATGCTCCAAATCCATTTTAAAGCCATTTTTAAGGCATTTCGCGCATACATGAAATGAACACATTTTTCTCCAAAACTATAACAGATGCAAGCTTGTCCTGTTTGGTGGAGATGATATTTAATAAAATAAGTAGAAATCCACTAAAAGTTTTGTTTGGTTATATTGCAATCCCGAGATAATCGTCTCCATGCTCCAAATCCATTTTAAAGCCATTTTTAAGGCATTTCGCGCATACATGAAATGAACACATTTTTCTCCAAAACTATAACAGATGCAAGCTTGTCCTGTTTGGTGGAGATGATATTTAATAAAATAAGTAGAAATCCACTAAAAGTTTTGTTTGGTTATCTTGCAATCCCGAGATAATCGTCTCCATGCTCCAAATCCATTTTAAAGCCATTTTTAAGGCATTTCGCGCATACATGAAATGAACACATTTTTCTCCAAAACTATAACACATGCAAGCTTGTCCTGTTTGGTGGAGATGATATTTAATAAAATAAGTAGAAATCCACTAAACGTTTTGTTTGGTTATCTTGCAATCCCGAGATAATCGTCTCCATGCTCCAAATCCATTTTAAAGCCATTTTTAAGGCATTTCGCGCATACATGAAATGAACACATTTTTCTCGAAAACTATAACAGATGCAAGCTTGTCCTGTTTGGTGGAGATGATATTTAATAAAATAAGTAGAAATCCACTAAAAGTTTTGTTTGGTTATCTTGCAATCCCGAGATAATCGTCTCCATGCTCCAAATCCATTTTAAAGCCATTTTTAAGGCATTTCGCGCATACATGAAATTAACACATTTTTCTCCAAAACTATAACAGATGCAAGCTTGTCCTGTTTGGTGGAGATGATATTTAATAAAATAAGTAGAAATCCACTAAAAGTTTTGTTTGGTTATCTTGCAATCCCGAGATAATCGTCTCCATGCTCCAAATCCATTTTAAAGCCATTTCAAAGGCATTTTGCGCATACATGAAATGAACACATTTTTCTCCAAAACTATAACACATGCAAGCTTGTCCTGTTTGGTGGAGATGATATTTAATAAAATAAGTAGAAATCCACTAAAAGTTTTGTTTGGTTATCTTGCAATCCCGAGATAATCGTCTCCATGCTCCAAATCCATTTTAAAGCCATTTTTAAGGCATTTCGCGCATACATGAAATGAACACATTTTTCTCCAAAACTATAACAGATGCAAGCTTGTCCTGTTTGGTGGAGATGATATTTAATAAAATAAGTAGAAATCCACTAAAAGTTTTGTTTGGTTATCTTGCAATCCCGAGATAATCGTCTCCATGCTCCAAATCCATTTTAAAGCCATTTTTAAGGCATTTCGCGCATACATGAAATGAACACATTTTTCTCCAAAACTATAACAGATGCAAGCTTGTCCTGTTTGGTGGAGATGATATTTAATAAAATAAGTAGAAATCCACTAAAAGTTTTGTTTGGTTATCTTGCAATCCCGAGATAATCGTCTCCATGCTCCAAATCCATTTTAAAGCCATTTTTAAGGCATTTCGCGCATACATGAAATGAACACATTTTTCTCCAAAACTATAACAGATGCAAGCTTGTCCTGTTTGGTGGAGATGATATTTAATAAAATAAGTAGAAATCCACTAAAAGTTTTGTTTGGTTATATTGCAATCCCGAGATAATCGTCTCCATGCTCCAAATCCATTTTAAAGCCATTTTTAAGGCATTTCGCGCATACATGAAATGAACACATTTTTCTCCAAAACTATAACAGATGCAAGCTTGTCCTGTTTGGTGGAGATGATATTTAATAAAATAAGTAGAAATCCACTAAAAGTTTTGTTTGGTTATCTTGCAATCCCGAGATAATCGTCTCCATGCTCCAAGTCCATTTTAAAGCCATTTTTAAGGCATTTCGCGCATACATGAAATGAACACATTTTTCTCCAAAACTATAACAGATGCAAGCTTGTCCTGTTTGGTGGAGATGATATTTAATACAATAAGTAGAAATCCACTAAAAGTTTTGTTTGGTTATCTTGCAATCCCGAGATAATCGTCTCCATGCTCCAAATCCATTTTAAAGCCATTTTTAAGGCATTTCGCGCATACATGAAATGAACACATTTTTCTCCAAAACTATAACAGATGCAAGCTTGTCCTGTTTGGTGGAGATGATATTTAATAAAATAAGTAGAAATCCACTAAAAGTTTTGTTTGGTTATCTTGCAATCCCGAGATAATCGTCTCCATGCTCCAAATCCATTTTAAAGCCATTTTTAAGGCATTTCGCGCATACATGAAATGAACACATTTTTCTCCAAAACTATAACAGATGCAAGCTTGTCCTGTTTGGTGGAGATGATATTTAATAAAATAAGTAGAAATCCACTAAAAGTTTTTTTTTGTTATCTTGCAATCCCGAGATAATCGTCTCCATGCTCCAAATCCATTTTAAAGCCATTTTTAAGGCATTTCGCGCATACATGAAATGAACACATTTTTCTCCAAAACTATAACAGATGCAAGCTTGTCCTGTTTGGTGGAGATAATATTTAATAAAATAAGTAGAAATCTACTAAAAGTTTCGTTTGTTTATATTGCCATCCTGAGATAATCGTCTCCATGCTCCAAATCCATTTTAAAGCCATTTCAAAGGCATTTTGCGCATACATGAAATGAACACATTTTTCTCCAAAACTATAACACATGCAAGCTTGTCCTGTTTGGTGGAGATGATATTTAATAAAATAAGTAGAAATCCACTAAAAGTTTTGTTTGGTTATCTTGCAATCCCGAGATAATCGTCTCCATGCTCCAAATCCATTTTAAAGCCATTTTTAAGGCATTTCGCGCATACATGAAATGAACACATTTTTCTCCAAAACTATAACAGATGCAAGCTTGTCCTGTTTGGTGGAGATGATATTTAATAAAATAAGTAGAAATCCACTAAAAGTTTTGTTTGGTTATCTTGCAATCCCGAGATAATCGTCTCCATGCTCCAAATCCATTTTAAAGCCATTTTTAAGGCATTTCGCGCATACATGAAATGAACACATTTTTCTCCAAAACTATAACAGATGCAAGCTTGTCCTGTTTGGTGGAGATGATATTTAATAAAATAAGTAGAAATCCACTAAAAGTTTTGTTTGGTTATCTTGCAATCCCGAAATAATCGTCTCCATGCTCCAAATCTATTTTAAAGCCATTTCAAAGGCATTTTGCGCACACATGAAATGAACACATTTTTATCCAAAACTATAACACATGCAAGCTTGTCCTGTTTGGTGGAGATGATATTTAATAAAATAAGTAGAAATCCACTAAAAGTTTTGTTTGGTTATCTTGCAATCCCGAGATAATCGTCTCCATGCTCCAAATCCATTTTAAAGCCATTTTTAAGGCATTTCGCGCATACATGAAATGAACACATTTTTCTCCAAAACTATAACAGATGCAAGCTTGTCCTGTTTGGTGGAGATAATATTTAATAAAATAAGTAGAAATCTACTAAAAGTTTCGTTTGTTTATATTGCCATCCTGAGATAATCGTCTCCATGCTCCAAATCCATTTTAAAGTCATTTTTAAGGCATTTCGCGCATACATGAAATGAACACATTTTTCTCCAAAACTATAACAGATGCAAGCTTGTCCTGTTTGGTGGAGATGATATTTAATAAAATAAGTAGAAATCTACTAAAAGTTTTGTTTGGTTATCTTGCAATCCCGAGATAATCGTCTCCATGCTCCAAATCCATTTTAAAGCCATTTCAAAGGCATTTTGCGCATACATGAAATGAACACATTTTTCTCCAAAACTATAACACATGCAAGCTTGTCCTGTTTGGTGGAGATGATATTTAATAAAATAAGTAGAAATCCACTAAAAGTTTTGTTTGGTTATCTTGCAATCCCGAGATAATCGTGTCCATGCTCCAAATCCATTTTAAAGCCATTTTTAAGGCATTTCGCGCATACATGAAATGAACACATTTTTCTCCAAAACTATAACAGATGCAAGCTTGTCCTGTTTGGTGGAGATGATATTTAATAAAATAAGTAGAAATCCACTAAAAGTTTTGTTTGGTTATCTTGCAATCCCGAGATAATCGTCTCCATGCTCCAAATCCATTTTAAAGCCATTTTTAAGGCATTTCGCGCATACATGAAATGAACACATTTTTCTCCAAAACTATAACAGATGCAAGCTTGTCCTGTTTGGTGGAGATAATATTTAATAAAATAAGTAGAAATCTACTAAAAGTTTCGTTTGTTTATATTGCCATCCTGAGATAATCGTCTCCATGCTCCAAATCCATTTTAAAGCCATTTCAAAGGCATTTTGCGCATACATGAAATGAACACATTTTTCTCCAAAACTATAACACATGCAAGCTTGTCCTGTTTGGTGGAGATGATATTTAATAAAATAAGTAGAAATCCACTAAAAGTTTTGTTTGGTTATCTTGCAATCCCGAGATAATCGTCTCCATGCTCCAAATCCATTTTAAAGCCATTTTTAAGGCATTTCGCGCATACATGAAATGAACACATTTTTCTCCAAAACTATAACAGATGCAAGCTTGTCCTGTTTGGTGGAGATGATATTTAATAAAATAAGCAGAAATCCACTAAAAGTTTTGTTTGGTTATCTTGCAATCCCGAGATAATCGTCTCCATGCTCCAAATCTATTTTAAAGCCATTTCAAAGGCATTTTGCGCATACATGAAATGAACACATTTTTCTCCAAAACTATAACACATGCAAGCTTGTCCTGTTTGGTGGAGATGATATTTAATAAAATAAGTAGAAATCCACTAAAAGTTTTGTTTGGTTATCTTGCAATCCCGAGATAATCGTCTCCATGCTCCAAATCCATTTTAAAGCCATTTTTAAGGCATTTCGCGCATACATGAAATGAACACATTTTTCTCCAAAACTATAACAGATGCAAGCTTGTCCTGTTTGGTGGAGATAATATTTAATAAAATAAGTAGAAATCTACTAAAAGTTTCGTTTGTTTATATTGCCATCCTGAGATAATCGTCTCCATGCTCCAAATCCATTTTTAAGCCATTTCAAAGGCATTTTGCGCATACATGAAATGAACACATTTTTCTCCAAAACTATAACACATGCAAGCTTGTCCTGTTTGGTGGAGATGATATTTAATAAAATAAGTAGAAATCCACTAAAAGTTTTGTTTGGTTATCTTGCAATCCCGAGATAATCGTCTCCATGCTCCAAATCCATTTTAAAGCCATTTTTAAGGCATTTCGCGCATACATGAAATGAACACATTTTTCTCCAAAACTATAACAGATGCAAGCTTGTCCTGTTTGGTGGAGATGATATTTAATAAAATAAGTAGAAATCCACTAAAAGTTTTGTTTGGTTATCTTGCAATCCCGAGATAATCGTCTCCATGCTCCAAATCCATTTTAAAGTCATTTTTAAGGCATTTCGCGCATACATGAAATGAACACATTTTTCTCCAAAACTATAACAGATGCAAGCTTGTCCTGTTTGGTGGAGATGATATTTAATAAAATAAGTAGAAATCTACTAAAAGTTTCGTTTGTTTATATTGCCATCCTGAGATAATCGTCTCCATGCTCCAAATCCATTTTAAAGCAATTTCAAAGGCATTTTGCGCATACATGAAATGAACACATTTTTCTCCAAAACTATAACACATGCAAGCTTGTCCTGTTTGGTGGAGATGATATTTAATAAAATAAGTAGAAATCCACTAAAAGTTTTGTTTGGTTATCTTGCAATCCCGAGATAATCGTCTCCATGCTCCAAATCCATTTTAAAGCCATTTTTAAGGCATTTCGCGCATACATGAAATGAACACATTTTTCTCCAAAACTATAACAGATGCAAGCTTGTCCTGTTTGGTGGAGATGATATTTAATAAAATAAGTAGAAATCCACTAAAAGTTTTGTTTGGTTATCTTGCAATCCCGAGATAATCGTCTCCATGCTCCAAATCCATTTTAAAGTCATTTTTAAGGCATTTCGCGCATACATAAAATGAACACATTTTTCTCCAAAACTATAACAGATGCAAGCTTGTCCTGTTTGGTGGAGATGATATTTAATAAAATAAGTAGAAATCTACTAAAAGTTTTGTTTGGTTATCTTGCAATCCCGAGATAATCGTCTCCATGCTCCAAATCCATTTTAAAGCCATTTCAAAGGCATTTTGCGCATACATGAAATGAACACATTTTTCTCCAAAACTATAACACATGCAAGCTTGTCCTGTTTGGTGGAGATGATATTTAATAAAATAAGTAGAAATCCACTAAAAGTTTTGTTTGGTTATCTTGCAATCCCGAGATAATCGTCTCCATGCTCCAAATCCATTTTAAAGCCATTTTTAAGGCATTTCGCGCATACATGAAATGAACACATTTTTCTCCAAAACTATAACAGATGCAAGCTTGTCCTGTTTGGTGGAGATGATATTTAATAAAATAAGTAGAAATCCACTAAAAGTTTTGTTTGGTTATCTTGCAATCCCGAGATAATCGTCTCCATGCTCCAAATCCATTTTAAAGCCATTTTTAAGGCATTTCGCGCATACATGAAATGAACACATTTTTCTCCAAAACTATAACAGATGCAAGCTTGTCCTGTTTGGTGGAGATGATATTTAATAAAATAAGTAGAAATCCACTAAAAGTTTTGTTTGGTTATCTTGCAATCCCGAGATAATCGTCTCCATGCTCCAAATCCATTTTAAAGCCATTTTTAAGGCATTTCGCGCATACATGAAATGAACACATTTTTCTCCAAAACTATAACAGATGCAAGCTTGTCCTGTTTGGTGGAGATGATATTTAATAAAATAAGTAGAAATCCACTAAAAGTTTTGTTTGGTTATATTGCAATCCCGAGATAATCGTCTCCATGCTCCAAATCCATTTTAAAGCCATTTTTAAGGCATTTCGCACATACAAGAAATGAACACATTTTTCTCCAAAACTATAACAGATGCAAGCTTGTCCTGTTTGGTGGAGATGATATTTAATAAAATAAGTAGAAATCCACTAAAAGTTTTGTTTGGTTATCTTGCAATCCCGAGATAATCGTCTCCATGCTCCAAATCCATTTTAAAGCCATTTTTAAGGCATTTCGCGCATACATGAAATGAACACATTTTTCTCCAAAACTATAACAGATGCAAGCTTGTCCTGTTTGGTGGAGATCATATTTAATAAAATAAGTAGAAATCTACTAAAAGTTTTGTTTGGTTATCTTGCAATCCCGAGATAATCGTCTCCATGCTCCAAATCCATTTTAAAGCCATTTTTAAGGCATTTCGCGCATACATGAAATGAACACATTTTTCTCCAAAACTATAACAGATGCAAGCTTGTCCTGTTTGGTGGAGATGATATTTAATAAAATAAGTAGAAATCCACTAAAAGTTTTGTTTGGTTATCTTGCAATCCCGAGATAATCGTCTCCATGCTCCAAATCCATTTTAAAGCCATTTTTAAGGCATTTCGCGCATACATGAAATGAACACATTTTTCTCCAAAACTATAACAGATGCAAGCTTGTCCTGTTTGGTGGAGATGATATTTAATAAAATAAGTAGAAATCCACTAAAAGTTTTGTTTGGTTATCTTGCAATCCCGAGATAATCGTCTCCATGCTCCAAATCCATTTTAAAGCCATTTTTAAGGCATTTCGCGCATACATGAAATGAACACATTTTTCTCCAAAACTATAACAGATGCAAGCTTGTCCTGTTTGGTGGAGATGATATTTAATAAAATAAGTAGAAATCCACTAAAAGTTTTGTTTGGTTATCTTGCAATCCCGAGATAATCGTCTCCATGCTCCAAATCCATTTTAAAGCCATTTTTAAGGCATTTCGCGCATACATGAAATGAACACATTTTTCTCCAAAACTATAACAGATGCAAGCTTGTCCTGTTTGGTGGAGATGATATTTAATAAAATAAGTAGAAATCCACTAAAAGTTTTGTTTGGTTATCTTGCAATCCCGAAATAATCGTCTCCATGCTCCAAATCTATTTTAAAGCCATTTCAAAGGCATTTTGCGCACACATGAAATGAACACATTTTTCTCCAAAACTATAACACATGCAAGCTTGTCCTGTTTGGTGGAGATGATATTTAATAAAATAAGTAGAAATCCACTAAAAGTTTTGTTTGGTTATCTTGCAATCCCGAGATAATCGTCTCCATGCTCCAAATCCATTTTAAAGCCATTTTTAAGGCATTTCGCGCATACATGAAATGAACACATTTTTCTCCAAAACTATAACAGATGCAAGCTTGTCCTGTTTGGTGGAGATGATATTTAATAAAATAAGTAGAAATCTACTAAAAGTTTTGTTTGGTTATCTTGCAATCCCGAGATAATCGTCTCCATGCTCCAAATCCATTTTAAAGCCATTTCAAAGGCATTTTGCGCATACATGAAATGAACACATTTTTCTCCAAAACTATAACACATGCAAGCTTGTCCTGTTTGGTGGAGATGATATTTAATAAAATAAGTAGAAATCCACTAAAAGTTTTGTTTGGTTATCTTGCAATCCCGAGATAATCGTCTCCATGCTCCAAATCCATTTTAAAGCCATTTTTAAGGCATTTCGCGCATACATGAAATGAACACATTTTTCTCCAAAACTATAACAGATGCAAGCTTGTCCTGTTTGGTGGAGATGATATTTAATAAAATAAGTAGAAATCCACTAAAAGTTTTGTTTGGTTATCTTGCAATCCCGAGATAATCGTCTCCATGCTCCAAATCCATTTTAAAGCCATTTTTAAGGCATTTCGCGCATACATGAAATGAACACATTTTTCTCCAAAACTATAACAGATGCAAGCTTGTCCTGTTTGGTGGAGATAATATTTAATAAAATAAGTAGAAATCTACTAAAAGTTTAGTTTGTTTATATTGCCATCCTGAGATAATCGTCTCCATGCTCCAAATCCATTTTAAAGCCATTTCAAAGGCATTTTGCGCATACATGAAATGAACACATTTTTCTCCAAAACTATAACACATGCAAGCTTGTCCTGTTTGGTGGAGATGATATTTAATAAAATAAGTAGAAATCCACTAAAAGTTTTGCTTGGTTATCTTGCAATCCCGAGATAATCGTCTCCATGCTCCAAATCCATTTTAAAGCCATTTTTAAGGCATTTCGCGCATACATGAAATGAACACATTTTTCTCCAAAACTATAACAGATGCAAGCTTGTCCTGTTTGGTGGAGATGATATTTAATAAAATAAGTAGAAATCCACTAAAAGTTTTGTTTGGTTATCTTGCAATCCCGAGATAATCGTCTCCATGCTCCAAATCTATTTTAAAGCCATTTCAAAGGCATTTTGCGCATACATGAAATGAACACATTTTTCTCCAAAACTATAACACATGCAAGCTTGTCCTGTTTGGTGGAGATGATATTTAATAAAATAAGTAGAAATCCACTAAAAGTTTTGTTTGGTTATCTTGCAATCCCGAGATAATCGTCTCCATGCTCCAAATCCATTTTAAAGCCATTTTTAAGGCATTTCGCGCATACATGAAATGAACACATTTTTCTCCAAAACTATAACAGATGCAAGCTTGTCCTGTTTGGTGGAGATAATATTTAATAAAATAAGTAGAAATCTACTAAAAGTTTCGTTTGTTTATATTGCCATCCTGAGATAATTGTCTCCATGCTCCAAATCCATTTTAAAGCCATTTCAAAGGCATTTTGCGCATACATGAAATGAACACATTTTTCTCCAAAACTATAACACATGCAAGCTTGTCCTGTTTGGTGGAGATGATATTTAATAAAATAAGTAGAAATCCACTAAAAGTTTTGTTTGGTTATCTTGCAATCCCGAGATAATCGTCTCCATGCTCCAAATCCATTTTAAAGCCATTTTTAAGGCATTTCGCGCATACATGAAATGAACACATTTTTCTCCAAAACTATAACAGATGCAAGCTTGTCCTGTTTGGTGGAGATGATATTTAATAAAATAAGTAGAAATCCACTAAAAGTTTTGTTTGGTTATCTTGCAATCCCGAGATAATCGTCTCCATGCTCCAAATCCATTTTAAAGCCATTTTTAAGGCATTTCGCGCATACATAAAATGAACACATTTTTCTCCAAAACTATAACAGATGCAAGCTTGTCCTGTTTGGTGGAGATGATATTTAATAAAATAAGTAGAAATCCACTAAAAGTTTTGTTTGGTTATCTTGCAATCCCGAGATAATCGTCTCCATGCTCCAAATCCATTTTAAAGTCATTTTTAAGGCATTTCGCGCATACATGAAATGAACACATTTTTCTCCAAAACTATAACAGATGCAAGCTTGTCCTGTTTGGTGGAGATGATATTTAATAAAATAAGTAGAAATCTACTAAAAGTTTTGTTTGGTTATCTTGCAATCCCGAGATAATCGTCTCCATGCTCCAAATCCATTTTAAAGCCATTTTTAAGGCATTTCGCGCATACATGAAATGAACACATTTTTCTCCAAAACTATAACAGATGCAAGCTTGTCCTGTTTGGTGGAGATGATATTTAATAAAATAAGTAGAAATCCACTAAAAGTTTTGTTTGCTTATCTTGCAATCCCGAGATAATCGTCTCCATGCTCCAAATCCATTTTAAAGCCATTTTTAAGGCATTTCGCGCATACATGAAATGAACACATTTTTCTCCAAAACTATAACAGATGCAAGCTTGTCCTGTTTGGTGGAGATGATATTTAATAAAATAAGTAGAAATCCACTAAAAGTTTTGTTTGGTTATCTTGCAATCCCGAGATAATCGTCTCCATGCTCCAAATCCATTTTAAAGCCATTTTTAAGGCATTTCGCGCATACATGAAATGAACACATTTTTCTCCAAAACTATAACAGATGCAAGCTTGTCCTGTTTGGTGGAGATGATATTTAATAAAATAAGTAGAAATCCACTAAAAGTTTTGTTTGGTTATCTTCCAATCCCGAGATAATCGTCTCCATGCTCCAAATCCATTTTAAAGCCATTTTTAAGGCATTTCGCGCATACATGAAATGAACACATTTTTCTCCAAAACTATAACAGATGCAAGCTTGTCCTGTTTGGTGGAGATGATATTTAATAAAATAAGTAGAAATCCACTAAAAGTTTTGTTTGGTTATATTGTAATCCCGAGATAATCGTCTCCATGCTCCAAATCCATTTTAAAGCCATTTTTAAGGCATTTCGCGCATACATGAAATGAACACATTTTTCTCCAAAACTATAACAGATGCAAGCTTGTCCTGTTTGGTGGAGATGATATTTAATAAAATAAATAGAAATCCACTAAAAGTTTTGTTTGGTTATCTTGCAATCCCGAGATAATCGTCTCCATGCTCCAAATCCATTTTAAAGCCATTTTTAAGGCATTTCGCGCATACATGAAATGAACACATTTTTCTCCAAAACTATAACAGATGCAAGCTTGTCCTGTTTGGTGGAGATGATATTTAATAAAATAAGTAGAAATCCACTAAAAGTTTTGTTTGGTTATCTTGCAATCCCGAAATAATCGTCTCCATGCTCCAAATCTATTTTAAAGCCATTTCAAAGGCATTTTGCGCACACATGAAATGAACACATTTTTCTCCAAAACTATAACACATGCAAGCTTGTCCTGTTTGGTGGAGATGATATTTAATAAAATAAGTAGAAATCCACTAAAAGTTTTGTTTGGTTATCTTGCAATCCCGAGATAATCGTCTCCATGCTCCAAATCCATTTTAAAGCCATTTTTAAGGCATTTCGCGCATACATGAAATGAACACATTTTTCTCCAAAACTATAACAGATGCAAGCTTGTCCTGTTTGGTGGAGATGATATTTAATAAAATAAGTAGAAATCCACTAAAAGTTTTGTTTGGTTATCTTGCAATCCCGAGATAATCGTCTCCATGCTCCAAATCCATTTTAAAGCCATTTCAAAGGCATTTTGCGCATACATGAAATGAACACATTTTTCTCCAAAACTATAACACATGCAAGCTTGTCCTGTTTGGTGGAGATGATATTTAATAAAATAAGTAGAAATCCACTAAAAGTTTTGTTTGGTTATCTTGCAATCCCGAGATAATCGTCTCCATGCTCCAAATCCATTTTAAAGCCATTTTTAAGGCATTTCGCGCATACATGAAATGAACACATTTTTCTCCAAAACTATAACAGATGCAAGCTTGTCCTGTTTGGTGGAGATGATATTTAATAAAATAAGTAGAAATCCACTAAAAGTTTTGTTTGGTTATCTTGCAATCACGAGATAATCGTCTCCATGCTCCAAATCCATTTTAAAGCCATTTTTAAGGCATTTCGCGCATACATGAAATGAACACATTTTTCTCCAAAACTATAACAGATGCAAGCTTGTCCTGTTTGGTGGAGATAATATTTAATAAAATAAGTAGAAATCTACTAAAAGTTTCGTTTGTTTATAATGCCATCCTGAGATAATCGTCTCCATGCTCCAAATCCATTTTAAAGCCATTTCAAAGGCATTTTGCGCATACATGAAATGAACACATTTTTCTCCAAAACTATAACACATGCAAGCTTGTCCTGTTTGGTGGAGATGATATTTAATAAAATAAGTAGAAATCCACTAAAAGTTTTGTTTGGTTATCTTGCAATCCCTAGATAATCGTCTCCATGCTCCAAATCCATTTTAAAGCCATTTTTAAGGCATTTCGCGCATACATGAAATGAACACATTTTTCTCCAAAACTATAACAGATGCAAGCTTGTCCTGTTTGGTGGAGATGATATTTAATAAAATAAGTAGAAATCCACTAAAAGTTTTGTTTGGTTATCTTGCAATCCCGAGATAATCGTCTCCATGCTCCAAATCTATTTTAAAGCCATTTCAAAGGCATTTTGCGCATACATGAAATGAACACATTTTTCTCCAAAACTATAACACATGCAAGCTTGTCCTGTTTGGTGGAGATGATATTTAATAAAATAAGTAGAAATCCACTAAAAGTTTTGTTTGGTTATCTTGCAATCCCGAGATAATCGTCTCCATGCTCCAAATCCATTTTAAAGCCATTTTTAAGGCATTTCGCGCATACATGAAATGAACACATTTTTCTCCAAAACTATAACAGATGCAAGCTTGTCCTGTTTGGTGGAGATAATATTTAATAAAATAAGTAGAAATCTACTAAAAGTTTCGTTTGTTTATATTGCCATCCTGAGATAATTGTCTCCATGCTCCAAATCCATTTTAAAGCCATTTCAAAGGCATTTTGCGCATACATGAAATGAACACATTTTTCTCCAAAACTATAACACATGCAAGCTTGTCCTGTTTGGTGGAGATGATATTTAATAAAATAAGTAGAAATCCACTAAAAGTTTTGTTTGGTTATCTTGCAATCCCGAGATAATCGTCTCCATGCTCCAAATCCATTTTAAAGCCATTTTTAAGGCATTTCGCGCATACATGAAATGAACACATTTTTCTCCAAAACTATAACAGATGCAAGCTTGTCCTGTTTGGTGGAGATGATATTTAATAAAATAAGTAGAAATCTACTAAAAGTTTTGTTTGGTTATCTTGCAATCCCGAGATAATCGTCTCCATGCTCCAAATCCATTTTAAAGCCATTTTTAAGGCATTTCGCGCATACATGAAATGAACACATTTTTCTCCAAAACTATAACAGATGCAAGCTTGTCCTGTTTGGTGGAGATGATATTTAATAAAATAAGTAGAAATCCACTAAAAGTTTTGTTTGGTTATCTTGCAATCCCGAGATAATCGTCTCCATGCTCCAAATCCATTTTAAAGTCATTTTTAAGGCATTTCGCGCATACATGAAATGAACACATTTTTCTCCAAAACTATAACAGATGCAAGCTTGTCCTGTTTGGTGGAGATGATATTTAATAAAATAAGTAGAAATCTACTAAAAGTTTTGTTTGGTTATCTTGCAATCCCGAGATAATCGTCTCCATGCTCCAAATCCATTTTAAAGCCATTTTTAAGGCATTTCGCGCATACATGAAATGAACACATTTTTCTCCAAAACTATAACAGATGCAAGCTTGTCCTGTTTGGTGGAGATGATATTTAATAAAATAAGTAGAAATCCACTAAAAGTTTTGTTTGGTTATCTTGCAATCCCGAGATAATCGTCTCCATGCTCCAAATCCATTTTAAAGCCATTTTTAAGGCATTTCGCGCATACATGAAATGAACACATTTTTCTCCAAAACTATAACAGATGCAAGCTTGTCCTGTTTGGTGGAGATGATATTTAATAAAATAAGTAGAAATCCACTAAAAGTTTTGTTTGGTTATCTTCCAATCCCGAGATAATCGTCTCCATGCTCCAAATCCATTTTAAAGCCATTTTTAAGGCATTTCGCGCATACATGAAATGAACACATTTTTCTCCAAAACTATAACAGATGCAAGCTTGTCCTGTTTGGTGGAGATGATATTTAATAAAATAAGTAGAAATCCACTAAAAGTTTTGTTTGGTTATATTGCAATCCCGAGATAATCGTCTCCATGCTCCAAATCCATTTTAAAGCCATTTTTAAGGCATTTCGCGCATACATGAAATGAACACATTTTTCTCCAAAACTATAACAGATGCAAGCTTGTCCTGTTTGGTGGAGATGATATTTAATAAAATAAGTAGAAATCCACTAAAAGTTTTGTTTGGTTATCTTGCAATCCCGAGATAATCGTCTCCATGCTCCAAATCCATTTTAAAGCCATTTTTAAGGCATTTCGCGCATACATGAAATGAACACATTTTTCTCCAAAACTATAACAGATGCAAGCTTGTCCTGTTTGGTGGAGATAATATTTAATAAAATAAGTAGAAATCTACTAAAAGTTTCGTTTGTTTATATTGCCATCCTGAGATAATCGTCTCCATGCTCCAAATCCATTTTAAAGCCATTTCAAAGGCATTTTGCGCATACATGAAATGAACACATTTTTCTCCAAAACTATAACACATGCAAGCTTGTCCTGTTTGGTGGAGATGATATTTAATAAAATAAGTAGAAATCCACTAAAAGTTTTGTTTGGTTATCTTGCAATCCCGAGATAATCGTCTCCATGCTCCAAATCCATTTTAAAGCCATTTTTAAGGCATTTCGCGCATACATGAAATGAACACATTTTTCTCCAAAACTATAACAGATGCAAGCTTGTCCTGTTTGGTGGAGATGATATTTAATAAAATAAGTAGAAATCCACTAAAAGTTTTGTTTGGTTATCTTGCAATCCCGAGATAATCGTCTTCATGCTCCAAATCCATTTTAAAGCCATTTTTAAGGCATTTCGCGCATACATGAAATGAACACATTTTTCTCCAAAACTATAACAGATGCAAGCTTGTCCTGTTTGGTGGAGATGATATTTAATAAAATAAGTAGAAATCCACTAAAAGTTTTGTTTGGTTATCTTGCAATCCCGAGATAATCGTCTCCATGCTCCAAATCCATTTTAAAGCCATTTTTAAGGCATTTCGCGCATACATGAAATGAACACATTTTTCTCCAAAACTATAACAGATGCAAGCTTGTCCTGTTTGGTGGAGATGATATTTAATAAAATAAGTAGAAATCCACTAAAAGTTTTGTTTGGTTATCTTGCAATCCCGAGATAATCGTCTCCATGCTCCAAATCCATTTTAAAGCCATTTTTAAGGCATTTCGCGCATACATGAAATGAACACATTTTTCTCCAAAACTATAACAGATGCAAGCTTGTCCTGTTTGGTGGAGATGATATTTAATAAAATAAGTAGAAATCCACTAAAAGTTTTGTTTGGTTATCTTGCAATCCCGAGATAATCGTCTCCATGCTCCAAATCCATTTTAAAGCCATTTTTAAGGCATTTCGCGCATACATGAAATGAACACATTTTTCTCCAAAACTATAACAGATGCAAGCTTGTCCTGTTTGGTGGAGATAATATTTAATAAAATAAGTAGAAATCTACTAAAAGTTTCGTTTGTTTATATTGCCATCCTGAGATAATCGTCTCCATGCTCCAAATCCATTTTAAAGCCATTTTTAAGGCATTTCGCGCATACATGAAATGAACACATTTTTCTCCAAAACTATAACAGATGCAAGCTTGTCCTGTTTGGTGGAGATGATATTTAATAAAATAAGTAGAAATCCACTAAAAGTTTTGTTTGGTTATCTTGCAATCCCGAGATAATCGTCTCCATGCTCCAAATCCATTTTAAAGCCATTTTTAAGGCATTTCGCGCATACATGAAATGAACACATTTTTCTCCAAAACTATAACAGATGCAAGCTTGTCCTGTTTGGTGGAGATGATATTTAATAAAATAAGTAGAAATCCACTAAAAGTTTTGTTTGGTTATATTGCAATCCCGAGATAATCGTCTCCATGCTCCAAATCCATTTTAAAGCCATTTTTAAGGCATTTCGCGCATACATGAAATGAACACATTTTTCTCCAAAACTATAACAGATGCAAGCTTGTCCTGTTTGGTGGAGATGATATTTAATAAAATAAGTAGAAATCCACTAAAAGTTTTGTTTGGTTATCTTGCAATCCCGAGATAATCGTCTCCATGCTCCAAATCCATTTTAAAGCCATTTTTAAGGCATTTCGCGCATACATGAAATGAACACATTTTTCTCCAAAACTATAACAGATGCAAGCTTGTCCTGTTTGGTGGAGATAATATTTAATAAAATAAGTAGAAATCTACTTAAAGTTTCGTTTGTTTATATTGCCATCCTGAGATAATCGTCTCCATGCTCCAAATCCATTTTAAAGCCATTTCAAAGGCATTTTGCGCATACATGAAATGAACACATTTTTCTCCAAAACTATAACACATGCAAGCTTGTCCTGTTTGGTGGAGATGATATTTAATAAAATAAGTAGAAATCCACTAAAAGTTTTGTTTGGTTATCTTGCAATCCCGAGATAATCGTCTCCATGCTCCAAATCCATTTTAAAGCCATTTTTAAGGCATTTCGCGCATACATGAAATGAACACATTTTTCTCCAAAACTATAACAGATGCAAGCTTGTCCTGTTTGGTGGAGATGATATTTAATAAAATAAGTAGAAATCCACTAAAAGTTTTGTTTGGTTATCTTGCAATCCCGAGATAATCGTCTTCATGCTCCAAATCCATTTTAAAGCCATTTTTAAGGCATTTCGCGCATACATGAAATGAACACATTTTTCTCCAAAACTATAACAGATGCAAGCTTGTCCTGTTTGGTGGAGATGATATTTAATAAAATAAGTAGAAATCCACTAAAAGTTTTGTTTGGTTATCTTGCAATCCCGAGATAATCGTCTCCATGCTCCAAATCCATTTTAAAGCCATTTTTAAGGCATTTCGTGCATACATGAAATGAACACATTTTTCTCCAAAACTATAACAGATGCAAGCTTGTCCTGTTTGGTGGAGATGATATTTAATAAAATAAGTAGAAATCCACTAAAAGTTTTGTTTGGTTATCTTGCAATCCCGAGATAATCGTCTCCATGCTCCAAATCCATTTTAAAGCCATTTCAAAGGCATTTTGTGCATACATGAAATGAACACATTTTTCTCCAAAACTATAACACATGCAAGCTTGTCCTGTTTGGTGGAGATGATATTTAATAAAATAAGTAGAAATCCACTAAAAGTTTTGTTTGGTTATCTTGCAATCCCGAGATAATCGTCTCCATGCTCCAAATCCATTTTAAAGCCATTTTTAAGGCATTTCGCGCATACATGAAATGAACACATTTTTCTCCAAAACTATAACAGATGCAAGCTTGTCCTGTTTGGTGGAGATAATATTTAATAAAATAAGTAGAAATCTACTAAATGTTTCGTTTGTTTATAATGCCATCCTGAGATAATCGTCTCCATGCTCCAAATCCATTTTAAAGCCATTTCAAAGGCATTTTGCGCATACATGAAATGAACACATTTTTCTCCAAAACTATAACACATGCAAGCTTGTCCTGTTTGGTGGAGATGATATTTAATAAAATAAGTAGAAATCCACTAAAAGTTTTGTTTGGTTATCTTGCAATCCCGAGATAATCGTCTCCATGCTCCAAATCCATTTTAAAGCCATTTTTAAGGCATTTCGCGCATACATGAAATGAACACATTTTTCTCCAAAACTATAACAGATACAAGCTTGTCCTGTTTGGTGGAGATGATATTTAATAAAATAAGTTGAAATCCACTAAAAATTTTGTTTGGTTATCTTGCAATCCCGAGATAATCGTCTCCATGCTCCAAATCCATTTTAAAGCCATTTTTAAGGCATTTCGCGCATACATGAAATGAACACATTTTTCTCCAAAACTATAACAGATGCAAGCTTGTCCTGTTTGGTGGAGATGATATTTAATAAAATAAGTAGAAATCCACTAAAAGTTTTGTTTGGTTATCTTGCAATCCCGAGATAATCGTCTCCATGCTCCAAATCCATTTTAAAGCCATTTTTAAGGCATTTCGCGCATACATGAAATGAACACATTTTTCTCCAAAACTATAACAGATGCAAGCTTGTCCTGTTTGGTGGAGATGATATTTAATAAAATAAGTAGAAATCCACTAAAAGTTTTGTTTGGTTATATTGCAATCCCGAGATAATCGTCTCCATGCTCCAAATCCATTTTAAAGCCATTTTTAAGGCATTTCGCGCATACATGAAATGAACACATTTTTCTCCAAAACTATAACAGATGCAAGCTTGTCCTGTTTGGTGGAGATGATATTTAATAAAATAAGTAGAAATCCACTAAAAGTTTTGTTTGGTTATCTTGCAATCCCGAGATAATCGTCTCCATGCTCCAAATCCATTTTAAAGCCATTTTTAAGGCATTTCGCGCATACATGAAATGAACACATTTTTCTCCAAAACTATAACAGATGCAAGCTTGTCCTGTTTGGTGGAGATGATATTTAATAAAATAAGAAGAAATCCACTAAAAGTTTTGTTTGGTTATCTTGCAATCCCGAGATAATCGTCTCCATGCTCCAAATCCATTTTAAAGCCATTTCAAAGGCATTTTGCGCATACATGAAATGAACACATTTTTCTCCAAAACTATAACAGATGCAAGCTTGTCCTGTTTGGTGGAGATGATATTTAATAAAATAAGTAGAAATCCACTAAAAGTTTTGTTTGGTTATCTTGCAATCCCGAGATAATCGTCTCCATGCTCCAAATCCATTTTAAAGCCATTTTTAAGGCATTTCGCGCATACTTGAAATGAACACATTTTTCTCCAAAACTATAACAGATGCAAGCTTGTCCTGTTTGGTGGAGATGATATTTAATAAAATAAGTAGAAATCCACTAAAAGTTTTGTTTGGTTATCTTGCAATCCCGAGATAATCGTCTCCATGCTCCAAATCCATTTTAAAGCCATTTTTAAGGCATTTCGCGCATACATGAAATGAACACATTTTTCTCCAAAACTATAACAGATGCAAGCTTGTCCTGTTTGGTGGAGATAATATTTAATAAAATAAGTAGAAATCTACTAAAAGTTTCGTTTGTTTATATTGCCATCCTGAGATAATCGTCTCCATGCTCCAAATCCATTTTAAAGCCATTTCAAAGGCATTTCGCGCATACATGAAATGAACACATTTTTCTCCAAAACTATAACAGATGCAAGCTTGTCCTGTTTGGTGGAGATAATATTTAATAAAATAAGTAGAAATCTACTAAAAGTTTCGTTTGTTTATATTGCCATCCTGAGATAATCGTCTCCATGCTCCAAATCCATTTTAAAGCCATTTCAAAGGCATTTTGCGCATACATGAAATGAACACATTTTTCTCCAAAACTATAACAGATGCAAGCTTGTCCTGTTTGGTGGAGATGATATTTAATAAAATAAGTAGAAATCCACTAAAAGTTTTGTTTGGTTATCTTGCAATCCCGAGATAATCGTCTCCATGCTCCAAATCCATTTTAAAGCCATTTTTAAGGCATTTCGCGCATACATGAAATGAACACATTTTTCTCCAAAACTATAACAGATGCAAGCTTGTCCTGTTTGGTGGAGATGATATTTAATAAAATAAGTAGAAATCCACTAAAAGTTTTGTTTGGTTATCTTGCAATCCCGAGATAATCGTCTCCATGCTCCAAATCCATTTTAAAGCCATTTTTAAGGCATTTCGCGCATACATGAAATGAACACATTTTTCTCCAAAACTATAACAGATGCAAGCTTGTCCTGTTTGGTGGAGATGATATTTAATAAAATAAGTAGAAATCCACTAAACGTTTTATTTGGTTATCTTGCAATCCCGAGATAATCGTCTCCATGCTCCAAATCCATTTTAAAGCCATTTTTAAGGCATTTCGCGCATACATGAAATGAACACATTTTTCTCCAAAACTATAACAGATGCAAGCTTGTCCTGTTTGGTGGAGATGATATTTAATAAAATAAGTAGAAATCCACTAAAAGTTTTGTTTGGTTATATTGCAATCCCGAGATAATCGTCTCCATGCTCCAAATCCATTTTAAAGCCATTTTTAAGGCATTTCGCGCATACATGAAATGAACACATTTTTCTCCAAAACTATAACAGATGCAAGCTTGTCCTGTTTGGTGGAGATGATATTTAATAAAATAAGTAGAAATCCACTAAAAGTTTTGTTTGGTTATCTTGCAATCCCGAGATAATCGTCTCCATGCTCCAAATCCATTTTAAAGCCATTTTTAAGGCATTTCGCGCATACATGAAATGAACACATTTTTCTCCAAAACTATAACAGATGCAAGCTTGTCCTGTTTGGTGGAGATGATATTTAATAAAATAAGTAGAAATCCACTAAAAGTTTTGTTTGGTTATCTTGCAATCCCGAGATAATCGTCTCCATGCTCCAAATCCATTTTAAAGCCATTTTTAAGGCATTTCGCGCATACATGAAATGAACACATTTTTCTCCAAAACTATAACAGATGCAAGCTTGTCCTGTTTGGTGGAAATGATATTTAATAAAATAAGTAGAAATCCACTAAAAGTTTTGTTTGGTTATCTTGCAATCCCGAGATAATCGTCTCCATGCTCCAAATCCATTTTAAAGCCATTTTTAAGGCATTTCGCGCATACATGAAATGAACACATTTTTCTCCAAAACTATAACAGATGCAAGCTTGTCCTGTTTGGTGGAGATGATATTTAATAAAATAAGTAGAAATCCACTAAAAGTTTTGTTTGGTTATCTTGCAATCCCGAGATAATCGTCTCCATGCTCCAAATCCATTTTAAAGCCATTTTTAAGGCATTTCGCGCATACATGAAATGAACACATTTTTCTCCAAAACTATAACAGATGCAAGCTTGTCCTGTTTGGTGGAGATAATATTTAATAAAATAAGTAGAAATCTACTAAAAGTTTCGTTTGTTTATATTGCCATCCTGAGATAATCGTCTCCATGCTCCAAATCCATTTTAAAGCCATTTCAAAGGCATTTTGCGCATACATGAAATGAACACATTTTTCTCCAAAACTATAACACATGCAAGCTTGTCCTGTTTGGTGGAGATGATATTTAATAAAATAAGTAGAAATCCACTAAAAAATTTGTTTGGTTATCTTGCAATCCCGAGATAATCGTCTCCATGCTCCAAATCCATTTTAAAGCCATTTTTAAGGCATTTCGCGCATACATGAAATGAACACATTTTTCTCCAAAACTATAACAGATGCAAGCTTGTCCTGTTTGGTGGAGATGATATTTAATAAAATAAGTAGAACTCCACTAAAAGTTTTGTTTGGTTATCTTGCAATCCCGAGATAATCGTCTCCATGCTCCAAATCCATTTTAAAGTCATTTTTAAGGCATTTCGCGCATACATGAAATGAAAACATTTTTCTCCAAAACTATAACAGATGCAAGCTTGTCCTGTTTGGTGGAGATGATATTTAATAAAATAAGTAGAAATCCACTAAAAGTTTTGTTTGGTTATCTTGCAATCCCGAGATAATCGTCTCCATGCTCCAAATCCATTTTAAAGCCATTTTTAAGGCATTTCGCGCATACATGAAATGAACACATTTTTCTCCAAAACTATAACAGATGCAAGCTTGTCCTGTTTGGTGGAGATGATATTTAATAAAATAAGTAGAAATCCACTAAAAGTTTTGTTTGGTTATCTTGCAATCCCGAGATAATCGTCTCCATGCTCCAAATCCATTTTAAAGCCATTTTTAAGGCATTTCGCGCATACATGAAATGAACACATTTTTCTCCAAAACTATAACAGATGCAAGCTTGTCCTGTTTGGTGGAGATGATATTTAATAAAATAAGTAGAAATCCACTAAAAGTTTTGTTTGGTTATCTTGCAATCCCGAGATAATCGTCTCCATGCTCCAAATCCATTTTAAAGCCATTTTTAAGGCATTTCGCGCATACATGAAATGAACACATTTTTCTCCAAAACTATAACAGATGCAAGCTTGTCCTGTTTGGTGGAGATGATATTTAATAAAATAAGTAGAAATCCACTAAAAGTTTTGTTTGGTTATCTTGCAATCCCGAGATAATCGTCTCCATGCTCCAAATCCATTTTAAAGCCATTTTTAAGGCATTTCGCGCATACATGAAATGAACACATTTTTCTCCAAAACTATAACAGATGCAAGCTTGTCCTGTTTGGTGGAGATAATATTTAATAAAATAAGTAGAAATCTACTAAAAGTTTCGTTTGTTTATATTGCCATCCTGAGATAATCGTCTCCATGCTCCAAATCCATTTTAAAGCCATTTCAAAGGCATTTTGCGCATACATGAAATGAACACATTTTTCTCCAAAACTATAACACATGCAAGCTTGTCCTGTTTGGTGGAGATGATATTTAATAAAATAAGTAGAAATCCACTAAAAGTTTTGTTTGGTTATCTTGCAATCCCGAGATAATCGTCTCCATGCTCCAAATCCATTTTAAAGCCATTTTTAAGGCATTTCGCGCATACATGAAATGAACACATTTTTCTCCAAAACTATAACAGATGCAAGCTTGTCCTGTTTGGTGGAGATGATATTGAATAAAATAAGTAGAAATCCACTAAAAGTTTTGTTTGGTTATCTTGCAATCCCGAGATAATCGTCTCCATGCTCCAAATCCATTTTAAAGCCATTTTTAAGGCATTTCGCGCATACATGAAATGAACACATTTTTCTCCAAAACTATAACAGATGCAAGCTTGTCCTGTTTGGTGGAGATGATATTTAATAAAATAAGTAGAAATCCACTAAAAGTTTTGTTTGGTTATCTTGCAATCCCGAGATAATCGTCTCCATGCTCCAAATCCATTTTAAAGCCATTTTTAAGGCATTTCGCGCATACATGAAATGAACACATTTTTCTCCAAAACTATAACAGATGCAAGCTTGTCCTGTTTGGTGGAGATGATATTTAATAAAATAAGTAGAAATCCACTAAAAGTTTTGTTTGGTTATCTTGCAATCCCGAGATAATCGTCTCCATGCTCCAAATCCATTTTAAAGCCATTTTTAAGGCATTTCGCGCATACATGAAATGAACACATTTTTCTCCAAAACTATAACAGATGCAAGCTTGTCCTGTTTGGTGGAGATGATATTTAATAAAATAAGTAGAAATCCACTAAAAGTTTTGTTTGGTTATCTTGCAATCCCGAGATAATCGTCTCCATGCTCCAAATCCATTTTAAAGCCATTTTTAAGGCATTTCGCGCATACATGAAATGAACACATTTTTCTCCAAAACTATAACAGATGCAAGCTTGTCCTGTTTGGTGGAGATAATATTTAATAAAATAAGTAGAAATCTACTAAAAGTTTCGTTTGTTTATATTGCCATCCTGAGATAATCGTCTCCATGCTCCAAATCCATTTTAAAGCCATTTCAAAGGCATTTTGCGCATACATGAAATGAACACATTTTTCTCCAAAACTATAACACATGCAAGCTTGTCCTGTTTGGTGGAGATGATATTTAATAAAATAAGTAGAAATCCACTAAAAGTTTTGTTTGGTTATCTTGCAATCCCGAGATAATCGTCTCCATGCTCCAAATCCATTTTAAAGCCATTTTTAAGGCATTTCGCGCATACATGAAATGAACACATTTTTCTCCAAAACTATAACAGATGCAAGCTTGTCCTGTTTGGTGGAGATAATATTTAATAAAATAAGTAGAAATCTACTAAAAGTTTCGTTTGTTTATATTGCCATCCTGAGATAATCGTCTCCATGCTCCAAATCCATTTTAAAGCCATTTCAAAGGCATTTTGCGCATACATGAAATGAACACATTTTTCTCCAAAACTATAACACATGCAAGCTTGTCCTGTTTGGTGGAGATGATATTTAATAAAATAAGTAGAAATCCACTAAAAGTTTTGTTTGGTTATCTTGCAATCCCGAGATAATCGTCTCCATGCTCCAAATCCATTTTAAAGCCATTTTTAAGGCATTTCGCGCATACATGAAATGAACACATTTTTCTCCAAAACTATAACACATGCAAGCTTGTCCTGCTTGGTGGAGATGATATTTAATAAAATAAGTAGAAATCCACTAAAAGTTTTGTTTGGTTATCTTGCAATCCCGAGATAATCGTCTCCATGCTCCAAATCCATTTTAAAGCCATTTTTAAGGCATTTCGCGCATACATGAAATGAACACATTTTTCTCCAAAACTATAACAGATGCAAGCTTGTCCTGTTTGGTGGAGATGATATTTAATAAAATAAGTAGAAATCTACTAAAAGTTTCGTTTGTTTATATTGCCATCCTGAGATAATCGTCTCCATGCTCCAAATCCATTTTAAAGCCATTTCAAAGGCATTTTGCGCATACATGAAATGAACACATTTTTCTCCAAAACTATAACAGATGCAAGCTTGTCCTGTTTGGTGGAGATGATATTTAATAAAATAAGTAGAAATCCACTAAAAGTTTTGTTTGGTTATATTGCAATCCCGAGATAATCGTCTCCATGCTCCAAATCCATTTTAAAGCCATTTTTAAGGCATTTCGCGCATACATGAAATGAACACATTTTTCTCCAAAACTATAACAGATGCAAGCTTGTCC
This sequence comes from Anomaloglossus baeobatrachus, assembly GCF_048569485.1. Lineage (NCBI taxonomy): Eukaryota > Metazoa > Chordata > Amphibia > Anura > Aromobatidae > Anomaloglossus > Anomaloglossus baeobatrachus. The sequence goes on from NW_027442597.1 coordinate 139,451, forward strand.
TGTTTGGTGGAGATGATATTTAATAAAATAAGTAGAAATCCACTAAAAGTTTTGTTTGGTTATCTTGCAATCCCGAGATAATCGTCTCCATGCTCCAAATCCATTTTAAAGCCATTTTTAAGGCATTTCGCGCATACATGAAATGAACACATTTTTCTCCAAAACTATAACAGATGCAAGCTTGTCCTGTTTGGTGGAGATGATATTTAATAAAATAAGTAGAAATCCACTAAACGTTTTATTTGGTTATCTTGCAATCCCGAGATAATCGTCTCCATGCTCCAAATCCATTTTAAAGCCATTTTTAAGGCATTTCGCGCATACATGAAATGAACACATTTTTCTCCAAAACTATAACAGATGCAAGCTTGTCCTGTTTGGTGGAGATGATATTTAATAAAATAAGTAGAAATCCACTAAAAGTTTTGTTTGGTTATATTGCAATCCCGAGATAATCGTCTCCATGCTCCAAATCCATTTTAAAGCCATTTTTAAGGCATTTCGCGCATACATGAAATGAACACATTTTTCTCCAAAACTATAACAGATGCAAGCTTCTCCTGTTTGGTGGAGATGATATTTAATAAAATAAGTAGAAATCCACTAAAAGTTTTGTTTGGTTATCTTGCAATCCCGAGATAATCGTCTCCATGCTCCAAATCCATTTTAAAGCCATTTTTAAGGCATTTCGCGCATACATGAAATGAACACATTTTTCTCCAAAACTATAACAGATGCAAGCTTGTCCTGTTTGGTGGAGATGATATTTAATAAAATAAGTAGAAATCCACTAAAAGTTTTGTTTGGTTATCTTGCAATCCCGAGATAATCGTCTCCATGCTCCAAATCCATTTTAAAGCCATTTTTAAGGCATTTCGCGCATACATGAAATGAACACATTTTTCTCCAAAACTATAACAGATGCAAGCTTGTCCTGTTTGGTGGAGATAATATTTAATAAAATAAGTAGAAATCTACTAAAAGTTTCGTTTGTTTATATTGCCATCCTGAGATAATCGTCTCCATGCTCCAAATCCATTTTAAAGCCATTTCAAAGGCATTTCGCGCATACATGAAATGAACACATTTTTCTCCAAAACTATAACAGATGCAAGCTTGTCCTGTTTGGTGGAGATGATATTTAATAAAATAAGTAGAAATCCACTAAAAGTTTTGTTTGGTTATATTGCAATCCCGAGATAATCGTCTCCATGCTCCAAATCCATTTTAAAGCCATTTTTAAGGCATTTCGCGCATACATGAAATGAACACATTTTTCTCCAAAACTATAACAGATGCAAGCTTCTCCTGTTTGGTGGAGATGATATTTAATAAAATAAGTAGAAATCCACTAAAAGTTTTGTTTGGTTATCTTGCAATCCCGAGATAATCGTCTCCATGCTCCAAATCCATTTTAAAGCCATTTTTAAGGCATTTCGCGCATACATGAAATGAACACATTTTTCTCCAAAACTATAACAGATGCAAGCTTGTCCTGTTTGGTGGAGATGATATTTAATAAAATAAGTAGAAATCCACTAAAAGTTTTGTTTGGTTATCTTGCAATCCCGAGATAATCGTCTCCATGCTCCAAATCCATTTTAAAGCCATTTTTAAGGCATTTCGCGCATACATGAAATGAACACATTTTTCTCCAAAACTATAACAGATGCAAGCTTGTCCTGTTTGGTGGAGATGATATTTAATAAAATAAGTAGAAATCCACTAAAAGTTTTGTTTGGTTATCTTGCAATCCCGAGATAATCGTCTCCATGCTCCAAATCCATTTTAAAGCCATTTTTAAGGCATTTCGCGCATACATGAAATGAACACATTTTTCTCCAAAACTATAACAGATGCAAGCTTGTCCTGTTTGGTGGAGATGATATTTAATAAAATAAGTAGAAATCCACTAAAAGTTTTGTTTGGTTATCTTGTGATATAGAAGGGTTAATAGTTTCTCTTTTCCTTTATTAAAGATTTATTGTTATTAGTAAGTATATCTGATGGTAGTTCATAGTCATTATGGAGCCTACGGAATAAGAGACAGACTCAAGGATTATTATGGTTTCTAAATGTTCTTCTTATCTCATATGCATGACTCTACATTTTTGTTTTGCTAAAACTTAAAGGTCATATGAACAATTAGTAAAGTTCAGCTCGAAGTTTTTTCTTTTTCTTTTGCAATATCACATTGATCTGTAAATGGTATAAATAAACTGTACTTTGATGAAATAAACAGAAGAAATTGATCATGCCCACATGGATGCTGGTCTTTTCTCTCCGAGCGCTCGATCTTGATTAGGTCTGAAGAGGCCTAACTCAAGAGAACCTCACTGGTGATCCCATAAGCTGACTTGTGACAAAACAGAACAGCTACAACAGTTTGGCGCCCAACGTGGGGCCGTGGCCAACCGGCCTATTCGGAAGAAGTTTTGGGGACTCTTGAGACAGTGAAATTTCAGCTGCAGCAAGGTGAGAAGCTTTATTCTTACACTTCATTTCACTCTCTCTGATTTCCCGAATATTCTGGGTAAGGCTGTACACACGGTTCAAGAACTCTGGCATCACCAGTGAGTATTGTTTTTTTCATGCATGTCTGAATGAGAGTTGAAATATAGAGTAATAAGATAATCTGTTGTCCGTCCATTAACTGATTGCATAGAGTGCATAGCACGGAATTTGGGACAGTCTCTGTATAATTGCATTTGCTGTGTTGCTGTGTTTTGTGTTTTTGTGGCAATACTCTGGTCTAGGGATATGTGTTCATAAGTGGTTTCATATTAATGCCTAGATAAAGTAGGGAGGCAATAGGTTGTTGTATATTGATGAGAAGCCTCTGAATAACAAAGTGACAAGTAATTGTGATAAGAGACTTGGTGAAATAATATGTATGTATAAGTCTAATGGTTATATGTTATATGTCATACTGTGGACTGTGAAAAGATGTTCCGGTTGTGAAATGTCACAGGGCATAGCCATATAGAGTATTTGAGTGGATACCTGACATATGTATTTTTTCCCATCAGTATCAAGAGCGGTTTAGATAATTTTATTTGCATGTGAGGTTAACTGATCCTTGGAAGGTGTATTGTTACCTATGCTTCTGGAATCAATGAATGAGTAAGACAAGTGGTCCTGGGATCTGTCCTTATAGTGAGATATTGTGTGTTTCTTCCCCTCAAAATGGGGATGAAGGTTTTATAGTAAAGTAGAATATTAGTGCTGTGAAGGTATATAAGTGGTCTCAATTTTCTGCAGGGATTGTGTATTATACCAGTGGGTATTAGGATTGTGTTTTGGAAGCTGAATCTGAACGAGATAAGACTCTTGCTAAACAAACTGTGCGCTGGCTGACATTCTTTTGGGAGGGGTCAAGTGAACAGCTGCGCGATTTTCTGCCCTCTGTGAGAAGTCAGCTCTGTTAATTGTTTTGGTTTAACTCTTACGTTTGTTGCTGAAATACTTTGTAAAGGACCAGCATGGAGTAGCCAAACTGCACACATCAGGTCAAGTGGGTTAGAGAGCCGTGTGGCCTTCCCACTTACATGGAGGTGGTCTAGCAGGTGAGAGGACTATCACACCTGGTCCTTCCTGCTTTAGTCATCTGGTCTATTGGGTGAGAGGTGTTTTTTAACCCTTCCCAATACGCCCTACAAGTGTAGCAGGTGAGAGTGAATGCTGATTGAGCCTTCTTGCTACCACTTGAGAGCCCATTCTGACTTGCCAGGAGACGTGTGGCCTGTTAACAAGGTTCAGGGACACTGAGAGGGCATTTGCAGAAAGGTGGGCTGTGTGGGAATAAGTTGAAGCCATGGGCAACTTGTTCAGTGTGCAGCGTGGGGCTCCAGCAGGATCCAAAACAGCCAAACAGATAGTGCAAGAAAGAGAAGGCAAAGAAGCAGTGAAAAATGTCAGACCGATACTCAAAAAGGCAGACATGCCAGAGTACGGATGTTTGGATGTTGAGAAATGGCACAGATTCAGGGAAGAAAAGAGAGGTTGGATAAAAGACAAGAGGGTAGAGCAACAAGTAAATAAATGGTGTCGTGTGGCTGAAGAGGTGCAGCATTGTGGATATAAAGAGACCACAGCGGGAGATAAGGTGTATTATGAATGTTTTAATGCACCAAAAGCAGGAATTGTGACTGCTACCGCCCCCCTTCTCATAAGCAGAAACCCAGACCAGATGAATGGACTTGTAAACATTGTAGTCAGAAAAACCCAGACTGGAGAGGTACTTGTGCTACATGTAATGTTACTCGCCCTAAGCGGATTGCACTAAATCCTGTTCGAACCAGATCACATGTGATGACAGAGGACGCTGACACTGAGACAGAGGTAGTGAAGGAATTGAGTTTTGCGGAGGAAGCTGACGGTGAGGAAAGGAAAGAACGCGCTGGGACCAGTACAAAAAAATCAGATACATCCCGACCGAGGAAGGTCACAAGAATCAGACAGACACAGGAATATTACCCCTGGAGCCCCTCTGACCAGCTAGCTATGTTGAAACAGTTACCTGACCCTGAAAACCAACCTTTCCCATTTTACAGGCAAATACAGACAATACAGGTGACTTATAAATGCACTTGGGCAGACCTCGAGAGTTTGGTGACTGCAAAAGCAGGTGACGTGCTGGGACACATAATTAAGACGCATACTGATATGATGAAGGAGCAATCATGGGTCATGGACGTTGAGTCTGAGAGGTCTGGAATGACGTACTGTGAGGCATTGAAAGGATGGGCTACAAAGAAACAAACAGAGCAGTCTGTACTGATGACTGACGTGACACAGCAAAAAGGGGAGAGTATAGAGACGTACTTTGGGAGGTTACAGCTGAAGTGGACAGACATGGGGTACAGTGCAAGAAACGACCTTGATATCAAAATATTGGTGAATGCATTCATTGACGGTATGAATAAGTTTTTACGAGAAGCAGTACAGACAGCCAGACCTGAGTGGAGAAACATGGACCCAACAGACCTTCTGCAAGTAGCTAAGGGGGTTGAACTGACAAAATGCAAGCGACCAGTTATGTATGCTAGAGCACAAGGAAGACAGTGGAAACAGAGGGGGGGGGCACCAGGTGACCGAGCGACCGTACAGTGCTGGAATTGTGGACAGAATGGACATTATGCCAGACAGTGCAAAAACTCCAAAAAGGAGAGTGAGCAGACTGATTTCCCTCCTCCCTTGCCTCTGACCTAGGAAACTGGCAACCCAGTGACAAATGTGTACCCTGTTTTCGTTCCCTCAGGACCTGGTCCCACCTTACTTACGACCATAACCATGCCAGGGGGGAAAGAGGCAGAATTTTTAATTGACACTGGGGCAGCCGGCACTGTGGTACATAAAGACCTGATAAAGCCAGATATGATCACTGACGAGACTGTGGAGTGTGTTGGGGTGGAGGGATTGGTGTCTGAAACTCCCTTGACAAAACAGATGAAGCTGAGATTACAAGATAGCCAGGAAATTCTCACAAAGCTTATTGTTAGTGAAAACACTCCTATGAATTTGCTGGGGGCTGATGTGTTAAGTGCTATCCAGGCTACCATACAATACACCCCAGAAGGTATTACAGTCACAAGTCCCCTCTCTGACAAACACTTGTGCAAGATTGCAGCAATGGTGTACATGTCCAAATCTGCGAGAGTGTCCGATACCAGAACTAGTGAAGACATAGCAATGCAACAAGTTCCAGACATTGTATGGGCAAAGGGAAAAACTGATGTTGGTCGGCTTCCTATTCCCCCAGTCATGATAAAATTAAAAGAAGGCTCCACTCCTCCTTGTTTAAAACAGTATCCCTTAAGTCCAGCCAAATCAATGGCCCTGACCAGAGATATAAGAGAATATGTGGAAGCAGGGGCTCTAGTACAAAGGTCCTCCCCCTGTAACACTCCCTTGTATCCAATCAAGAAAAAAGGGCCCAAAGGTTCCCCTGACACGTACAGAATGGTGCATGATTTGAGAGCTGTCAATGCTGTCACTGAGAGTGTAACACCAATTGTTCCAAACCCACATACCTTACTGTCACAAATCCCAGGGACCTCCAAATGTTTTACAGTAATTGATTTGGCAAATGCCTTTTTCTCAGTGCCTCTACACCCTGACTGTCAGTATCTTTTTGCCTTCACACATGAGGGGAAACAGTACATGTGGACAGTCCTCCCGCAAGGAGGAATGAATTCACCTACCATTTATTCTACAGCTATGGCAGGAATTCTGGAGCAGTGGCAACCGCCTCATCCACAGGTTACGCTATTGCAGTACGTGGATGACCTTTTGCTCTGCTGTCCAGACCAGACGTCCTGCAAGGAAGCCACAATTTCTTTGTTGTGTTTTCTGGCAGAGAATGGTTGCAAAGTTTCACGTGAAAAATTACAGTACTGTAAGCAAAAGGTAACATTTTTGGGTCACTGTATCTCTGAAGGTACGAGACACCTGACTGAGGAGAGAAAACAAGCAGTCCAAAATCTCTCCTTACCCAGGTCCCACCGGCAACTGCGCACCTTTTTGGGCTTAGTGTCATACTGCAGGCCTTGGATAAGGTCTGCCTCGCAAATGATGCAACCCCTCTATGATTGTCTGTCATCTGACCCCTTTGACCTCACTCAGGAAGCTATTGATTCCTTTCATTCCCTTAAACTACTCATTGTATCTGCCCCAGCCCTGGGTATTCCAAATTACGATCAACCATTTTTCTTGTTTTGCACAGAACAGGGAGGGCATGCGACAGCCGTCCTCACACAGCAACATGGTGACAAACAAAGACCAATAGCTTACTACTCAGCGCGATTGGACCCAGTTGTCAGAGGGTCACCCACGTGTGTCCGTGCTGTAGCGGCTGCTGCAGTACTGCTAGGGAAAGCTTGCGAGATCACATTGACATTTCCCTTAACAATTTACTCCCCGCATGACATTCATGCTATACTTGTGCAAGTCCAACCAAAACACCTGTCTATGGCCAGACAGCTCAGACTTGAATGTGCCCTTCTGATTCCTGAGTATGTCACCCTCAAGAGGTGTAATGTTCTGAATCCAGCCACCCTTTTGCCAGTAGATTCAGAAAAGGGGGAATTGGTGACAATGGTAGCAAGTGAGGATGAATACTTTGACATGACGCACGAGCATGACTGCATAGAGCTGATGAGTCAGGAGACAGCAGGTTTTCCACATGTCTATGATACACCTATTACTAATGCAGATTTTGAGTTTTTTGTAGATGGCTCCAGATACCACCTGGATGGGAGATTCTACACTGGATATGCAGTAGTATCCTCGCATGAGGTAATCCGAGCTGAACCACTCCCGCCGCACATGTCCGCGCAGGAGGCGGAGCTAACAGCGCTCATTGAGGCGTGTAGAGCGGGGTCAGGTAGGAAAATTAATGTTTATTCAGACTCAAAGTATGGATTTGGGATCTGTCATGATTTTGGCCCTATCTGGAGAAGTAGAGCTTTTCTTACGTCAGCTGGTAAGCCTATTAAAAATGCAGAATTGGTAAAACAGTTAATGGAGGCACTAATGTTACCAGTCCAGGTTGGCATCATTAAGGTGAAAGCACACACAAAAGGTGACTCACTGGAGGTAGCGGGCAATAGAAGGGCGGATGCGGCTGCGAAAGCAGCGGCAAAGAGGCCTAGGGATCAGAGGATAGTGGCAGGGAGCCAGCAAGTCCCAGCCACAGTGAGTCTGGATGTCCTGAAATCCCTCCAGCATCAGGCTGCCCAAACAGAGAAGGAACACTGGGGGAAAATGGGAGCTGGGCTGAACTCGAATGGAGTATGGGAAAGTAAGGACAGGTTGTGTTTACCAAGGTCCCTGTTCCCTATGATGGCACAAGCAACACATGGCCCCACTCACGCCTCAAAAAGTCACATGTGTAACCAGGTGAATGCCTTCTGGATCGCTCCTGGCTTCAGTTACGTAGCCTCCAAACACGTACAATCCTGCATTATCTGCGCACAACACAACCCAGGTAAAACAGTAAAAGTCCCTAAGAAAGCAACACCCAAACCGCTCTATCCGTTTCAACGACTGCAGATAGACTACATACAACTACCCAAGGTAGGAGTGTATGAATACGTCCTGGTATGTGTAGATCTCTTCTCAGGATGGGTTGAGGCCTATCCAGTAAAATGTGCAAATGCTAAAACAACTGCAGAAAAACTGATGAAGGAACTAGTCTGTCGGTATGGCATCCCAGAAGCCATAGAAAGTGACAGGGGTACACACTTCACTGGAGAAATAATGAGGGACATTATGCAGGCCCTGGGAATAGAGCAGGCATTCCATACCCCTTATCATCCACAGAGCAGTGGAAAAGTAGAGAGATTAAACGGGACACTTAAACTAAAAATTCAAAAGGCCATGGCAGAGACAGGAAAGAATTGGGTAGAGTGCTTATCCCTGGCACTCTTTTCAGTCAGACACACTCCAAATAGGAAGACAGGCTTGTCTCCTTTTGAAGTCCTTTTTGGTAGTGCCCCAAAAACAGGTCTCTACTTTCCACAAGTGTTACAGATGCAACACGGCACTATGACAGCCTACGTCCAGGCCTTACAGGAAAGACTTAATGTGGTGCATAAACATGTCTTTTCATCCATTCCAGATCCCAATGCAAGTGCAGATGTGCATCAGCTGAATCCAGGTGATTGGGTGGTCGTGCGCAGACACGTGAGAAGGAGCCTAGATCCACGCTTTGATGGCCCATTCCAAGTCCAGCTGACCACATCCACCTCAGTGAAACTTGAGGGAAAACCCACCTGGATCCACGCCAGTCACTGTAAAAAGGTCACTCCACCGGCAGAATGACAGTCTTGCTAATTATCCTGCTAGGTGTAGCAGGGTTGCTGCAACAAACAAAGACACTGAGCGAACTTTTTAATACGGACTGGGATAATAAACTCATTCGCCACCATATTTCTCTTACTGAGGACATGGAGGGAGAAAAGCCAAAAGACTGTTGGATCTGCACACACAGTCCTATTTCTTCAAAGACTATGCCTTATTTAGCCTTACCTCTGGAACCACAGGAGGTATTGGTACCAGACTGTATACACAATGAAACCTGGACTCAATCTAGATTTTTGGGAGAAGATGTACCTCGTGATGTATCTGCTACATTGACTATAGTTGGATGGGTCACTAAACCCTGGTTCCAGCTAAATATCACTCGACCCGATGGATACTCGTGGTGGATGGAATACGATTCAGACATGGGCATAATTGCCAAAATAAAGACTAAGATTCCTCATTCGGGCCCCATTCCCCATGATGGATTATGGTTCAGTCTTCAATACAATGGTGTTGGAAATTGTGGAGAAGACAATAACTGTTTCTATATACATACACATGACTCAACCAAGGACAATGAGACAGTATATCAGAAGGGTATTGAGGGCTGTACATCATCATTTATTAGACGGACTTTTAGGAGGGAGCGGGGTAGCTGTATCTCGGGTATGACCGGAAAACAAATGAACAATACGTGGTGTGCTCATAAAGTCATGAAGGGGCTTCTGAATCTGCTTTATTGTGTACAAAGTCAAACTCACTTTTGTATTTTCCCAGAGGGAGTGTTTTTGGTTTGTGGGAATCGTGCTCACAAGTGGGTGAGCCCTGACATGAGAGGGGTCTGCACACTTGCCAGACTTACACCAGCCACTTTCATAGTTCCTCATAGTGAAGTAGATGTAGCAGCTGTCCCAATTCATACCTTGTATAAACGAGCAGCAGATAATAAACCCCGGCCAAATGGTAGGCCTCATGTAGTAGAATTGGGAAAAGCAAATAAGGTATTTAGTGCTATTTTCATACACCCTTTCTTAATGCAAATGTGGGACAAGCTAGTAGAGTCCACTGACTACCTGGATGATCAAATTTTTCGGGTTCTTGAGATTCTAAATGCTACCAATGCTATACAAAAACAATTAATTGTAGTCACTAACCAGCATACTATAGTGCTAGACTTTGTGACAGCAAAAGACGGCGGAATGTGTCAAATAATTGGTCCTGCCTGTTGCCATTACATTGACCCTGCAGGCAACCTCCAGGTTAGAGCAGATATACAGAAAACAAGTGAACTTAGGGATAAATGGTTAAAAGAGCACGATGCCAACAAGGACTCCTGGTGGGGAAATACATTTTCTTTTATGAATCCAGCCAATTGGTTTAAAGGCATAGCAGGTTGGGTTTCTGGCATTATACAAACCTGTATGCAAATATTGTTGTTCTGTCTACTGCTTTATATAGCTGTAAAAACATTGATATATGCATTACCTAAACTATTGAATAATGTATGTTCTAAGAGTCCCAGCATTGAACCCTCTGTAGTTTACTACGGACCCCAAATGGCCTCTGCTGACCGGGAGTAGGTGTCCACACTGAGGGTGGATGGGTGAAGTGGTAGGAAGACCCCTCATGGGTACTAGGCCCATGAGCCAGCAGCTCCTGTTTGGACGCCTACTGACCCTGTAGTGAAGGTTATACCATTTACAAAAGGGGGAAATTGATATAGAAGGGTTAATAGTTTCTCTTTTCCTTTATTAAAGATTTATTGTTATTAGTAAGTATATCTGATGGTAGTTCATAGTCATTATGGAGCCTACGGAATAAGAGACAGACTCAAGGATTATTATGGTTTCTAAATGTTCTTCTTATCTCATATGCATGACTCTACATTTTTGTTTTGCTAAAACTTAAAGGTCATATGAACAATTAGTAAAGTTCAGCTCGAAGTTTTTTCTTTTTCTTTTGCAATATCACATTGATCTGTAAATGGTATAAATAAACTGTACTTTGATGAAATAAACAGAAGAAATTGATCATGCCCACATGGATGCTGGTCTTTTCTCTCCGAGCGCTCGATCTTGATTAGGTCTGAAGAGGCCTAACTCAAGAGAACCTCACTGGTGATCCCATAAGCTGACTTGTGACAAAACAGAACAGCTACAACACTTGCAATCCCGAGATAATCGTCTCCATGCTCCAAATCCATTTTAAAGCCATTTTTAAGGCATTTCGCGCATACATGAAATGAACACATTTTTCTCCAAAACTATAACAGATGCAAGCTTGTCCTGTTTGGTGGAGATAATATTTAATAAAATAAGTAGAAATCTACTAAAAGTTTCGTTTGTTTATATTGCCATCCTGAGATAATCGTCTCCATGCTCCAAATCCATTTTAAAGCCATTTCAAAGGCATTTTGCGCATACATGAAATGAACACATTTTTCTCCAAAACTATAACACATGCAAGCTTGTCCTGTTTGGTGGAGATGATATTTAATAAAATAAGTAGAAATCCACTAAAAGTTTTGTTTGGTTATCTTGCAATCCCGAGATAATCGTCTCCATGCTCCAAATCCATTTTAAAGCCATTTTTAAGGCATTTCGCGCATACATGAAATGAACACATTTTTCTCCAAAACTATAACAGATGCAAGCTTGCCCTGTTTGGTGGAGATAATATTTAATAAAATAAGTAGAAATCTACTAAAAGTTTCGTTTGTTTATATTGCCATCCTGAGATAATCGTCTCCATGCTCCAAATCCATTTTAAAGCCATTTCAAAGGCATTTTGCGCATACATGAAATGAACACATTTTTCTCCAAAACTATAACACATGCAAGCTTGTCCTGTTTGGTGGAGATGATATTTAATAAAATAAGTAGAAATCCACTAAAAGTTTTGTTTGGTTATCTTGCAATCCCGAGATAATCGTCTCCATGCTCCAAATCCATTTTAAAGCCATTTTTAAGGCATTTCGCGCATACATGAAATGAACACATTTTTCTCCAAAACTATAACAGATGCAAGCTTGTCCTGTTTGGTGGAGATGATATTTAATAAAATAAGTAGAAATCCACTAAAAGTTTTGTTTGGTTATCTTGCAATCCCGAGATAATCGTCTCCATGCTCCAAATCTATTTTAAAGCCATTTTTAAGGCATTTCGCGCATACATGAAATGAACACATTTTTCTCCAAAACTATAACAGATGCAAGCTTGTCCTGTTTGGTGGAGATAATATTTAATAAAATAAGTAGAAATCTACTAAAAGTTTCGTTTGTTTATATTGCCATCCTGAGATAATCGTCTCCATGCTCCAAATCCATTTTAAAGCCATTTCAAAGGCATTTTGCGCATACATGAAATGAACACATTTTTCTCCAAAACTATAACACATGCAAGCTTGTCCTGTTTGGTGGAGATGATATTTAATAAAATAAGTAGAAATCCACTAAAAGTTTTGTTTGGTTATCTTGCAATCCCGAGATAATCGTCTCCATGCTCCAAATCCATTTTAAAGCCATTTTTAAGGCATTTCGCGCATACATGAAATGAACACATTTTTCTCCAAAACTATAACAGATGCAAGCTTGTCCTGTTTGGTGGAGATGATATTTAATAAAATAAGTAGAAATCCACTAAACGTTTTATTTGGTTATCTTGCAATCCCGAGATAATCGTCTCCATGCTCCAAATCCATTTTAAAGCCATTTTTAAGGCATTTCGCGCATACATGAAATGAACACATTTTTCTCCAAAACTATAACAGATGCAAGCTTGTCCTGTTTGGTGGAGATGATATTTAATAAAATAAGTAGAAATCCACTAAAAGTTTTGTTTGGTTATATTGCAATCCCGAGATAATCGTCTCCATGCTCCAAATCCATTTTAAAGCCATTTTTAAGGCATTTCGCGCATACATGAAATGAACACATTTTTCTCCAAAACTATAACAGATGCAAGCTTCTTCTGTTTGGTGGAGATGATATTTAATAAAATAAGTAGAAATCCACTAAAAGTTTTGTTTGGTTATCTTGCAATCCCGAGATAATCGTCTCCATGCTCCAAATCCATTTTAAAGCCATTTTTAAGGCATTTCGCGCATACATGAAATGAACACATTTTTCTCCAAAACTATAACAGATGCAAGCTTGTCCTGTTTGGTGGAGATGATATTTAATAAAATAAGTAGAAATCCACTAAAAGTTTTGTTTGGTTATCTTGCAATCCCGAGATAATCGTCTCCATGCTCCAAATCCATTTTAAAGCCATTTTTAAGGCATTTCGCGCATACATGAAATGAACACATTTTTCTCCAAAACTATAACAGATGCAAGCTTGTCCTGTTTGGTGGAGATGATATTTAATAAAATAAGTAGAAATCCACTAAAAGTTTTGTTTGGTTATCTTGCAATCCCGAGATAATCGTCTCCATGCTCCAAATCCATTTTAAAGCCATTTTTAAGGCATTTCGCGCATACATGAAATGAACACATTTTTCTCCAAAACTATAACAGATGCAAGCTTGTCCTGTTTGGTGGAGATGATATTTAATAAAATAAGTAGAAATCCACTAAAAGTTTTGTTTGGTTATATTGCAATCCCGAGATAATCGTCTCCATGCTCCAAATCCATTTTAAAGCCATTTTTAAGGCATTTCGCGCATACATGAAATGAACACATTTTTCTCCAAAACTATAACAGATGCAAGCTTGTCCTGTTTGGTGGAGATGATATTTAATAAAATAAGTAGAAATCCACTAAAAGTTTTGTTTGGTTATCTTGCAATCCCGAGATAATCGTCTCCATGCTCCAAATCCATTTTAAAGCCATTTTTAAGGCATTTCGCGCATACATGAAATGAACACATTTTTCTCCAAAACTATAACAGATGCAAGCTTGTCCTGTTTGGTGGAGATGATATTTAATAAAATAAGTAGAAATCCACTAAAAGTTTTGTTTGGTTATCTTGCAATCCCGAGATAATCGTCTCCATGCTCCAAATCCATTTTAAAGCCATTTTTAAGGCATTTCGCGCATACATGAAATGAACACATTTTTCTCCAAAACTATAACAGATGCAAGCTTGTCCTGTTTGGTGGAGATAATATTTAATAAAATAAGTAGAAATCTACTAAAAGTTTCGTTTGTTTATATTGCCATCCTGAGATAATCGTCTCCATGCTCCAAATCCATTTTAAAGCCATTTCAAAGGCATTTTGCGCATACATGAAATGAACACATTTTTCTCCAAAACTATAACACATGCAAGCTTGTCCTGTTTGGTGGAGATGATATTTAATAAAATAAGTAGAAATCCACTAAAAGTTTTGTTTGGTTATCTTGCAATCCCGAGATAATCGTCTCCATGCTCCAAATCCATTTTAAAGCCATTTTTAAGGCATTTCGCGCATACATGAAATGAACACATTTTTCTCCAAAACTATAACAGATGCAAGCTTGTCCTGTTTGGTGGAGATAATATTTAATAAAATAAGTAGAAATCTACTAAAAGTTTCGTTTGTTTATATTGCCATCCTGAGATAATCGTCTCCATGCTCCAAATCCATTTTAAAGCCATTTCAAAGGCATTTTGCGCATACATGAAATCAACACATTTTTCTCCAAAACTATAACACATGCAAGCTTGTCCTGTTTGGTGGAGATGATATTTAATAAAATAAGTAGAAATCCACTAAAAGTTTTGTTTGGTTATCTTGCAATCCCGAGATAATCGTCTCCATGCTCCAAATCCATTTTAAAGCCATTTTTAAGGCATTTCGCGCATACATGAAATGAACACATTTTTCTCCAAAACTATAACAGATGCAAGCTTGTCCTGTTTGGTGGAGATGATATTTAATAAAATAAGTAGAAATCCACTAAAAGTTTTGTTTGGTTATCTTGCAATCCCGAGATAATCGTCTCCATGCTCCAAATCCATTTTAAAGCCATTTTTAAGGCATTTCGCGCATACATGAAATGAACACATTTTTCTCCAAAACTATAACAGATGCAAGCTTGTCCTGTTTGGTGGAGATGATATTTAATAAAATAAGTAGAAATCCACTAAACGTTTTATTTGGTTATCTTGCAATCCCGAGATAATCGTCTCCATGCTCCAAATCCATTTTAAAGCCATTTTTAAGGCATTTCGCGCATACATGAAATGAACACATTTTTCTCCAAAACTATAACAGATGCAAGCTTGTCCTGTTTGGTGGAGATGATATTTAATAAAATAAGTAGAAATCCACTAAAAGTTTTGTTTGGTTATATTGCAATCCCGAGATAATCGTCTCCATGCTCCAAATCCATTTTAAAGCCATTTTTAAGGCATTTCGCGCATACATGAAATGAACACATTTTTCTCCAAAACTATAACAGATGCAAGCTTCTCCTGTTTGGTGGAGATGATATTTAATAAAATAAGTAGAAATCCACTAAAAGTTTTGTTTGGTTATCTTGCAATCCCGAGATAATCGTCTCCATGCTCCAAATCCATTTTAAAGCCATTTTTAAGGCATTTCGCGCATACATGAAATGAACACATTTTTCTCCAAAACTATAACAGATGCAAGCTTGTCCTGTTTGGTGGAGATGATATTTAATAAAATAAGTAGAAATCCACCAAAAGTTTTGTTTGGTTATCTTGCAATCCCGAGATAATCGTCTCCATGCTCCAAATCCATTTTAAAGCCATTTTTAAGGCATTTCGCGCATACATGAAATGAACACATTTTTCTCCAAAACTATAACAGATGCAAGCTTGTCCTGTTTGGTGGAGATGATATTTAATAAAATAAGTAGAAATCCACTAAAAGTTTTGTTTGGTTATCTTGCAATCCCGAGATAATCGTCTCCATGCTCCAAATCCATTTTAAAGCCATTTTTAAGGCATTTCGCGCATACATGAAATGAACACATTTTTCTCCAAAACTATAACACATGCAAGCTTGTCCTGTTTGGTGGAGATGATATTTAATAAAATAAGTAGAAATCCACTAAAAGTTTTGTTTGGTTATCTTGCAATCCCGAGATAATCGTCTCCATGCTCCAAATCCATTTTAAAGCCATTTTTAAGGCATTTCGCGCATACATGAAATGAACACATTTTTCTCCAAAACTATAACAGATGCAAGCTTGTCCTGTTTGGTGGAGATGATATTTAATAAAATAAGTAGAAATCCACTAAAAGTTTTGTTTGGTTATCTTGCAATCCCGAGATAATCGTCTCCATGCTCCAAATCCATTTTAAAGCCATTTTTAAGGCATTTCGCGCATACATGAAATGAACACATTTTTCTCCAAAACTATAACAGATGCAAGCTTGTCCTGTTTGGTGGAGATAATATTTAATAAAATAAGTAGAAATCTACTAAAAGTTTCGTTTGTTTATATTGCCATCCTGAGATAATCGTCTCCATGCTCCAAATCCATTTTAAAGCCATTTCAAAGGCATTTTGCGCATACATGAAATGAACACATTTTTCTCCAAAACTATAACACATGCAAGCTTGTCCTGTTTGGTGGAGATGATATTTAATAAAATAAGTAGAAATCCACTAAAAGTTTTGTTTGGTTATCTTGCAATCCCGAGATAATCGTCTCCATGCTCCAAATCCATTTTAAAGCCATTTTTAAGGCATTTCGCGCATACATGAAATGAACACATTTTTCTCCAAAACTATAACAGATGCAAGCTTGTCCTGTTTGGTGGAGATGATATTTAATAAAATAAGTAGAAATCCACTAAAAGTTTTGTTTGGTTATCTTGCAATCCCGAGATAATCGTCTCCATGCTCCAAATCCATTTTAAAGCCATTTTTAAGGCATTTCGCGCATACATGAAATGAACACATTTTTCTCCAAAACTATAACAGATGCAAGCTTGTCATGTTTGGTGGAGATAATATTTAATAAAATAAGTAGAAATCTACTAAAAGTTTCGTTTGTTTATATTGCCATCCTGAGATAATCGTCTCCATGCTCCAAATCCATTTTAAAGCCATTTCAAAGGCATTTTGCGCATACATGAAATGAACACATTTTTCTCCAAAACTATAACACATGCAAGCTTGTCCTGTTTGGTGGAGATGATATTTAATAAAATAAGTAGAAATCCACTAAAAGTTTTGTTTGGTTATCTTGCAATCCCGAGATAATCGTCTCCATGCTCCAAATCCATTTTAAAGCCATTTTTAAGGCATTTTGCGCATACATGAAATGAACACATTTTTCTCCAAAACTATAACAGATGCAAGCTTGTCCTGTTTGGTGGAGATGATATTTAATAAAATAAGTAGAAATCCACTAAAAGTTTTGTTTGGTTATCTTGCAATCCCGAGATAATCGTCTTCATGCTCCAAATCCATTTTAAAGCCATTTTTAAGGCATTTGGCGCATACATGAAATGAACACATTTTTCTCCAAAACTATAACAGATGCAAGCTTGTCCTGTTTGGTGGAGATAATATTTAATAAAATAAGTAGAAATCTACTAAAAGTTTCGTTTGTTTATATTGCCATCCTGAGATAATCGTCTCCATGCTCCAAATCCATTTTAAAGCCATTTCAAAGGCATTTTGCGCATACATGAAATGAACACATTTTTCTCCAAAACTATAACACATGCAAGCTTGTCCTGTTTGGTGGAGATGATATTTAATAAAATAAGTAGAAATCCACTAAAAGTTTTGTTTGGTTATCTTGCAATCCCGAGATAATCGTCTCCATGCTCCAAATCCATTTTAAAGCCATTTTTAAGGCATTTCGCGCATACATGAAATGAACACATTTTTCTCCAAAACTATAACAGATGCAAGCTTGTCCTGTTTGGTGGAGATGATATTTAATAAAATAAGTAGAAATCCACTAAAAGTTTTGTTTGGTTATCTTGCAATCCCGAGATAATCGTCTCCATGCTCCAAATCCATTTTAAAGCCATTTTTAAGGCATTTCGCGCATACATGAAATGAACACATTTTTCTCCAAAACTATAACAGATGCAAGCTTGTCCTGTTTGGTGGAGATGATATTTAATAAAATAAGTAGAAATCCACTAAAAGTTTTGTTTGGTTATCTTGCAATCCCGAGATAATCGTCTCCATGCTCCAAATCCATTTTAAAGCCATTTCAAAGGCATTTTGCGCATACATGAAATGAACACATTTTTCTCCAAAACTATAACACATGCAAGCTTGTCCTGTTTGGTGGAGATGATATTTAATAAAATAAGTAGAAATCCACTAAAAGTTTTGTTTGGTTATCTTGCAATCCCGAGATAATCGTCTCCATGCTCCAAATCCATTTTAAAGCCATTTTTAAGGCATTTCGCGCATACATGAAATGAACACATTTTTCTCCAAAACTATAACAGATGCAAGCTTGTCCTGTTTGGTGGAGATGATATTTAATAAAATAAGTAGAAATCCACTAAAAATTTTGTTTGGTTATCTTGCAATCCCGAGATAATCGTCTCCATGCTCCAAATCCATTTTAAAGCCATTTTTAAGGCATTTCGCGCATACATGAAATGAACACATTTTTCTCCAAAACTATAACAGATGCAAGCTTGTCCTGTTTGGTGGAGATGATATTTAATAAAATAAGTAGAAATCCACTAAAAGTTTTGTTTGGTTATCTTGCAATCCCGAGATAATCGTCTCCATGCTCCAAATCCATTTTAAAGCCATTTTTAAGGCATTTCGCGCATACATGAAATGAACACATTTTTCTCCAAAACTATAACAGATGCAAGCTTGTCCTGTTTGGTGGAGATGATATTTAATAAAATAAGTAGAAATCCACTAAAAGTTTTGTTTGGTTATCTTGCAATCCCGAGATAATCGTCTCCATGCTCCAAATCCATTTTAAAGCCATTTTTAAGGCATTTCGCGCATACATGAAATGAACACATTTTTCTCCAAAACTATAACAGATGCAAGCTTGTCCTGTTTGGTGGAGATGATATTTAATAAAATAAGTAGAAATCCACTAAAAGTTTTGTTTGGTTATCTTGCAATCCCGAGATAATCGTCTCCATGCTCCAAATCCATTTTAAAGCCATTTTTAAGGCATTTCGCGCATACATGAAATGAACACATTTTTCTCCAAAACTATAACAGATGCAAGCTTGTCCTGTTTGGTGGAGATGATATTTAATAAAATAAGTAGAAATCCACTAAAAGTTTTGTTTGGTTATCTTGCAATCCCGAGATAATCGTCTCCATGCTCCAAATCCATTTTAAAGCCATTTTTAAGGCATTTCGCGCATACATGAAATGAACACATTTTTCTCCAAAACTATAACAGATGCAAGCTTGTCCTGTTTGGTGGAGATGATATTTAATAAAATAAGTAGAAATCCACTAAAAGTTTTGTTTGGTTATCTTGCAATCCCGAGATAATCGTCTCCATGCTCCAAATCCATTTTAAAGCCATTTTTAAGGCATTTCGCGCATACATGAAATGAACACATTTTTCTCCAAAACTATAACAGATGCAAGCTTGTCCTGTTTGGTGGAGATGATATTTAATAAAATAAGTAGAAATCCACTAAAAGTTTTGTTTGGTTATCTTGCAATCCCGAGATAATCGTCTCCATGCTCCAAATCCATTTTAAAGCCATTTTTAAGGCATTTCGCGCATACATGAAATGAACACATTTTTCACCAAAACTATAACAGATGCAAGCTTGCCCTGTTTGGTGGAGATGATATTTAATAAAATAAGTAGAAATCCACTAAAAGTTTTGTTTGGTTATATTGCAATCCCGAGATAATCGTCTCCATGCTCCAAATCCATTTTAAAGCCATTTTTAAGGCATTTCGCGCATACATGAAATGAACACATTTTTCTCCAAAACTATAACAGATGCAAGCTTGTCCTGTTTGGTGGAGATGATATTTAATAAAATAAGTAGAAATCCACTAAAAGTTTTGTTTGGTTATCTTGCAATCCCGAGATAATCGTCTCCATGCTCCAAATCCATTTTAAAGCCATTTTTAAGGCATTTCGCGCATACATAAAATGAACACATTTTTCTCCAAAACTATAACAGATGCAAGCTTGTCCTGTTTGGTGGAGATAATATTTAATAAAATAAGTAGAAATCTACTAAAAGTTTCGTTTGTTTATATTGCCATCCTGAGATAATCGTCTCCATGCTCCAAATCCATTTTAAAGCCATTTCAAAGGCATTTTGCGCATACATGAAATGAACACATTTTTCTCCAAAACTATAACACATGCAAGCTTGTCCTGTTTGGTGGAGATGATATTTAATAAAATAAGTAGAAATCCACTAAAAGTTTTGTTTGGTTATCTTGCAATCCCGAGATAATCGTCTCCATGCTCCAAATCCATTTTAAAGCCATTTTTAAGGCATTTCGCGCATACATGAAATGAACACATTTTTCTCCAAAACTATAACAGATGCAAGCTTGTCCTGTTTGGTGGAGATGATATTTAATAAAATAAGTAGAAATCCACTAAAAGTTTTGTTTGGTTATCTTGCAATCCCGAGATAATCGTCTCCATGCTCCAAATCCATTTTAAAGCCATTTTTAAGGCATTTGGCGCATACATGAAATGAACACATTTTTCTCCAAAACTATAACAGATGCAAGCTTGTCCTGTTTGGTGGAGATGATATTTAATAAAATAAGTAGAAATCCACTAAAAGTTTTGTTTGGTTATCTTGCAATCCCGAGATAATCGTCTCCATGCTCCAAATCCATTTTAAAGCCATTTCAAAGGCATTTTGCGCATACATGAAATGAACACATTTTTCTCCAAAACTATAACACATGCAAGCTTGTCCTGTTTGGTGGAGATGATATTTAATAAAATAAGTAGAAATCCACTAAAAGTTTTGTTTGGTTATCTTGCAATCCCGAGATAATCGTCTCCATGCTCCAAATCCATTTTAAAGCCTTTTTTAAGGCATTTCGCGCATACATGAAATGAACACATTTTTCTCCAAAACTATAACAGATGCAAGCTTGTCCTGTTTGGTGGAGATATTTAATAAAATAAGTAGAAATCCACTAAAAGTTTTGTTTGGTTATCTTGCAAACCCGAGATAATCGTCTCCATGCTCCAAATCCATTTTAAAGCCATTTTTAAGGCATTTCGCGCATACATGAAATGAACACATTTTTCTCCAAAACTATAACAGATGCAAGCTTGTCCTGTTTGGTGGAGATGATATTTAATAAAATAAGTAGAAATCCACTAAAAGTTTTGTTTGGTTATCTTGCAATCCCGAGATAATCGTCTCCATGCTCCAAATCCATTTTAAAGCCATTTTTAAGGCATTTCGCGCATACATGAAATGAACACATTTTTCTCCAAAACTATAACAGATGCAAGCTTGTCCTGTTTGGTGGAGATGATATTTAATAAAATAAGTAGAAATCCACTAAACGTTTTGTTTGGTTATATTGCAATCCCGAGATAATCGTCTCCATGCTCCAAATCCATTTTAAAGCCATTTTTAAGGCATTTCGCGCATACATGAAATGAACACATTTTTCTCCAAAACTATAACAGATGCAAGCTTGTCCTGTTTGGTGGAGATGATATTTAATAAAATAAGTAGAAATCCACTAAAAGTTTTGTTTGGTTATCTTGCAATCCCGAGATAATCGTCTCCATGCTCCAAATCCATTTTAAAGCCATTTTTAAGGCATTTCGCGCATACATGAAATGAACACATTTTTCTCCAAAACTATAACAGATGCAAGCTTGTCCTGTTTGGTGGAGATGATATTTAATAAAATAAGTAGAAATCCACTAAAAGTTTTGTTTGGTTATCTTGCAATCCCGAGATAATCGTCTCCATGCTCCAAATCCATTTTAAAGCCATTTTTAAGGCATTTCGCGCATACATGAAATGAACACATTTTTCTCCAAAACTATAACAGATGCAAGCTTGTCCTGTTTGGTGAAGATGATATTTAATAAAATAAGTAGAAATCCACTAAAAGTTTTGTTTGGTTATCTTGCAATCCCGAGATAATCGTCTCCATGCTCCAAATCCATTTTAAAGCCATTTTTAAGGCATTTCGCGCATACATGAAATGAACACATTTTTCTCCAAAACTATAACAGATGCAAGCTTGTCCTGTTTGGTGGAGATGATATTTAATAAAATAAGTAGAAATCCACTAAAAGTTTTGTTTGGTTATCTTGCAATCCCGAGATAATCGTCTCCATGCTCCAAATCCATTTTAAAGCCATTTTTAAGGCATTTCGCGCATACATGAAATGAACACATTTTTCTCCAAAACTATAACAGATGCAAGCTTGTCCTGTTTGGTGGAGATGATATTTAATAAAATAAGTAGAAATCCACTAAAAGTTTTGTTTGGTTATATTGCAATCCCGAGATAATCGTCTCCATGCTCCAAATCCATTTTAAAGCCATTTTTAAGGCATTTCGCGCATACATGAAATGAACACATTTTTCTCCAAAACTATAACAGATGCAAGCTTGTCCTGTTTGGTGGAGATGATATTTAATAAAATAAGTAGAAATCCACTAAAAGTTTTGTTTGGTTATCTTGCAATCCCGAGATAATCGTCTCCATGCTCCAAATCCATTTTAAAGCCATTTTTAAGGCATTTCGCGCATACATGAAATGAACACATTTTTCACCAAAACTATAACATGCAAGCTTGCCCTGTTTGGTGGAGATGATATTTAATAAAATAAGTAGAAATCCACTAAAAGTTTTGTTTGGTTATATTGCAATCCCGAGATAATCGTCTCCATGCTCCAAATCCATTTTAAAGCCATTTTTAAGGCATTTCGCGCATACATGAAATGAACACATTTTTCTCCAAAACTATAACAGATGCAAGCTTGTCCTGTTTGGTGGAGATGATATTTAATAAAATAAGTAGAAATCCACTAAAAGTTTTGTTTGGTTATCTTGCAATCCCGAGATAATCGTCTCCATGCTCCAAATCCATTTTAAAGCCATTTTTAAGGCATTTCGCGCATACATAAAATGAACACATTTTTCTCCAAAACTATAACAGATGCAAGCTTGTCCTGTTTGGTGGAGATAATATTTAATAAAATAAGTAGAAATCTACTAAAAGTTTCGTTTGTTTATATTGCCATCCTGAGATAATCGTCTCCATGCTCCAAATCCATTTTAAAGCCATTTCAAAGGCATTTTGCGCATACATGAAATGAACACATTTTTCTCCAAAACTATAACACATGCAAGCTTGTCCTGTTTGGTGGAGATGATATTTAATAAAATAAGTAGAAATCCACTAAAAGTTTTGTTTGGTTATCTTGCAATCCCGAGATAATCGTCTCCATGCTCCAAATCCATTTTAAAGCCATTTTTAAGGCATTTCGCGCATACATGAAATGAACACATTTTTCTCCAAAACTATAACAGATGCAAGCTTGTCCTGTTTGGTGGAGATGATATTTAATAAAATAAGTAGAAATCCACTAAAAGTTTTGTTTGGTTATCTTGCAATCCCGAGATAATCGTCTCCATGCTCCAAATCCATTTTAAAGCCATTTTTAAGGCATTTGGCGCATACATGAAATGAACACATTTTTCTCCAAAACTATAACAGATGCAAGCTTGTCCTGTTTGGTGGAGATAATATTTAATAAAATAAGTAGAAATCTACTAAATGTTTCGTTTGTTTATATTGCCATCCTGAGATAATCGTCTCCATGCTCCAAATCCATTTTAAAGCCATTTCAAAGGCATTTTGCGCATACATGAAATGAACACATTTTTCTCCAAAACTATAACACATGCAAGCTTGTCCTGTTTGGTGGAGATGATATTTAATAAAATAAGTAGAAATCCACTAAAAGTTTTGTTTGGTTATCTTGCAATCCCGAGATAATCGTCTCCATGCTCCAAATCCATTTTAAAGCCATTTTTAAGGCATTTCGCGCATACATGAAATGAACACATTTTTCTCCAAAACTATAACAGATGCAAGCTTGTCCTGTTTGGTGGAGATGATATTTAATAAAATAAGTAGAAATCCACTAAAAGTTTTGTTTGGTTATCTTGCAATCCCGAGATAATCGTCTCCATGCTCCAAATCCATTTTAAAGCCATTTTTAAGGCATTTCGCGCATACATGAAATGAACACATTTTTCTCCAAAACTATAACAGATGCAAGCTTGTCCTGTTTGGTGGAGATGATATTTAATAAAATAAGTAGAAATCCACTAAAAGTTTTGTTTGGTTATCTTGCAATCCCGAGATAATCGTCTCCATGCTCCAAATCCATTTTAAAGCCATTTTTAAGGCATTTCGCGCATACATGAAATGAACACATTTTTCTCCAAAACTATAACAGATGCAAGCTTGTCCTGTTTGGTGGAGATGATATTTAATAAAATAAGTAGAAATCCACTAAAAGTTTTGTTTGGTTATCTTGCAATCCCGAGATAATCGTCTCCATGCTCCAAATCCATTTTAAAGCCATTTCAAAGGCATTTTGCGCATACATGAAATGAACACATTTTTCTCCAAAACTATAACACATGCAAGCTTGTCCTGTTTGGTGGAGATGATATTTAATAAAATAAGTAGAAATCCACTAAAAGTTTTGTTTGGTTATCTTGCAATCCCGAGATAATCGTCTCCATGCTCCAAATCCATTTTAAAGCCATTTTTAAGGCATTTCGCGCATACATGAAATGAACACATTTTTCTCCAAAACTATAACAGATGCAAGCTTGTCCTGTTTGGTGGAGATGATATTTAATAAAATAAGTAGAAATCCACTAAAAGTTTTGTTTGGTTATCTTGCAATCCCGAGATAATCGTCTCCATGCTCCAAATCTATTTTAAAGCCATTTTTAAGGCATTTCGCGCATACATGAAATGAACACATTTTTCTCCAAAACTATAACAGATGCAAGCTTGTCCTGTTTGGTGGAGATGATATTTAATAAAATAAGTAGAAATCCACTAAAAGTTTTGTTTGGTTATCTTGCAATCCCGAGATAATCGTCTCCATGCTCCAAATCCATTTTAAAGCCATTTTTAAGGCATTTCGCGCATACATGAAATGAACACATTTTTCTCCAAAACTATAACAGATGCAAGCTTGTCCTGTTTGGTGGAGATGATATTTAATAAAATAAGTAGAAATCCACTAAAAGTTTTGTTTGGTTATATTGCAATCCCGAGATAATCGTCTCCATGCTCCAAATCCATTTTAAAGCCATTTTTAAGGCATTTCGCGCATACATGAAATGAACACATTTTTCTCCAAAACTATAACAGATGCAAGCTTGTCCTGTTTGGTGGAGATGATATTTAATAAAATAAGTAGAAATCCACTAAAAGTTTTGTTTGGTTATCTTGCAATCCCGAGATAATCGTCTCCATGCTCCAAATCCATTTTAAAGCCATTTTTAAGGCATTTCGCGCATACATGAAATGAACACATTTTTCTCCAAAACTATAACAGATGCAAGCTTGTCCTGTTTGGTGGAGATGATATTTAATAAAATAAGTAGAAATCCACTAAAAGTTTTGTTTGGTTATCTTGCAATCCCGAGATAATCGTCTCCATGCTCCAAATCCATTTTAAAGCCATTTTTAAGGCATTTCGCGCATACATGAAATGAACACATTTTTCTCCAAAACTATAACAGATGCAAGTTTGTCCTGTTTGGTGGAGATGATATTTAATAAAATAAGTAGAAATCCACTAAAAGTTTTGTTTGGTTATCTTGCAATCCCGAGATAATCGTCTCCATGCTCCAAATCCATTTTAAAGCCATTTTTAAGGCATTTCGCGCATACATGAAATGAACACATTTTTCTCCAAAACTATAACAGATGCAAGCTTGTCCTGTTTGGTGGAGATGATATTTAATAAAATAAGTAGAAATCCACTAAAAGTTTTGTTTGGTTATCTTGCAATCCCGAGATAATCGTCTCCATGCTCCAAATCCATTTTAAAGCCATTTTTAAGGCATTTCGCGCATACATGAAATGAACACATTTTTCTCCAAAACTATAACAGATGCAAGCTTGTCCTGTTTGGTGGAGATGATATTTAATAAAATAAGTAGAAATCCACTAAAAGTTTTGTTTGGTTATATTGCAATCCCGAGATAATCGTCTCCATGCTCCAAATCCATTTTAAAGCCATTTTTAAGGCATTTCGCGCATACATGAAATGAACACATTTTTCTCCAAAACTATAACAGATGCAAGCTTGTCCTGTTTGGTGGAGATGATATTTAATAAAATAAGTAGAAATCCACTAAAAGTTTTGTTTGGTTATCTTGCAATCCCGAGATAATCGTCTCCATGCTCCAAATCCATTTTAAAGCCATTTTTAAGGCATTTCGCGCATACATGAAATGAACACATTTTTCTCCAAAACTATAACAGATGCAAGCTTGTCCTGTTTGGTGGAGATGATATTTAATAAAATAAGTAGAAATCCACTAAAAGTTTTGTTTGGTTATCTTGCAATCCCGAGATAATCGTCTCCATGCTCCAAATCCATTTTAAAGCCATTTCAAAGGCATTTTGCGCATACATGAAATGAACACATTTTTCTCCAAAACTATAACACATGCAAGCTTGTCCTGTTTGGTGGAGATGATATTTAATAAAATAAGTAGAAATCCACTAAAAGTTTTGTTTGGTTATCTTGCAATCCCGAGATAATCGTCTCCATGCTCCAAATCCATTTTAAAGCCATTTTTAAGGCATTTCGCGCATACATGAAATGAACACATTTTTCTCCAAAACTATAACAGATGCAAGCTTGTCCTGTTTGGTGGAGATGATATTTAATAAAATTAGTAGAAATCCACTAAAAGTTTTGTTTGGTTATCTTGCAATCCCGAGATAATCGTCTCCATGCTCCAAATCTATTTTAAAGCCATTTTTAAGGCATTTCGCGCATACATGAAATGAACACATTTTTCTCCAAAACTATAACAGATGCAAGCTTGTCCTGTTTGGTGGAGATGATATTTAATAAAATAAGTAGAAATCCACTAAAAGTTTTGTTTGGTTATCTTGCAATCCCGAGATAATCGTCTCCATGCTCCAAATCCATTTTAAAGCCATTTTTAAGGCATTTCGCGCATACATGAAATGAACACATTTTTCTCCAAAACTATAACAGATGCAAGCTTGTCCTGTTTGGTGGAGATGATATTTAATAAAATAAGTAGAAATCCACTAAAAGTTTTGTTTGGTTATATTGCAATCCCGAGATAATCGTCTCCATGCTCCAAATCCATTTTAAAGCCATTTTTAAGGCATTTCGCGCATACATGAAATGAACACATTTTTCTCCAAAACTATAACAGATGCAAGCTTGTCCTGTTTGGTGGAGATGATATTTAATAAAATAAGTAGAAATCCACTAAAAGTTTTGTTTGGTTATCTTGCAATCCCGAGATAATCGTCTCCATGCTCCAAATCCATTTTAAAGCCATTTTTAAGGCATTTCGCGCATACATGAAATGAACACATTTTTCTCCAAAACTATAACAGATGCAAGCTTGTCCTGTTTGGTGGAGATGATATTTAATAAAATAAGTAGAAATCCACTAAAAGTTTTGTTTGGTTATCTTGCAATCCCGAGATAATCGTCTCCATGCTCCAAATCCATTTTAAAGCCATTTTTAAGGCATTTCGCGCATACATGAAATGAACACATTTTTCTCCAAAACTATAACAGATGCAAGCTTGTCCTGTTTGGTGGAGATGATATTTAATAAAATAAGTAAAAATCCACTAAAAGTTTTGTTTGGTTATCTTGCAATCCCGAGATAATCGTCTCCATGCTCCAAATCCATTTTAAAGCCATTTTTAAGGCATTTCGCGCATACATGAAATGAACACATTTTTCTCCAAAACTATAACAGATGCAAGCTTGTCCTGTTTGGTGGAGATGATATTTAATAAAATAAGTAGAAATCCACTAAAAGTTTTGTTTGGTTATATTGCAATCCCGAGATAATCGTCTCCATGCTCCAAATCCATTTTAAAGCCATTTTTAAGGCATTTCGCGCATACATGAAATGAACACATTTTTCTCCAAAACTATAACAGATGCAAGCTTGTCCTGTTTGGTGGAGATGATATTTAATAAAATAAGTAGAAATCCACTAAAAGTTTTGTTTGGTTATCTTGCAATCCCGAGATAATCGTCTCCATGCTCCAAATCCATTTTAAAGCCATTTTTAAGGCATTTCGCGCATACATAAAATGAACACATTTTTCTCCAAAACTATAACAGATGCAAGCTTGTCCTGTTTGGTGGAGATAATATTTAATAAAATAAGTAGAAATCTACTAAAAGTTTCGTTTGTTTATATTGCCATCCTGAGATAATCGTCTCCATGCTCCAAATCCATTTTAAAGCCATTTCAAAGGCATTTTGCGCATACATGAAATGAACACATTTTTCTCCAAAACTATAACACATGCAAGCTTGTCCTGTTTGGTGGAGATGATATTTAATAAAATAAGTAGAAATCCACTAAAAGTTTTGTTTGGTTATCTTGCAATCCCGAGATAATCGTCTCCATGCTCCAAATCCATTTTAAAGCCATTTTTAAGGCATTTCGCGCATACATGAAATGAACACATTTTTCTCCAAAACTATAACAGATGCAAGCTTGTCCTGTTTGGTGGAGATGATATTTAATAAAATAAGTAGAAATCCACTAAAAGTTTTGTTTGGTTATCTTGCAATCCCGAGATAATCGTCTCCATGCTCCAAATCCATTTTAAAGCCATTTTTAAGGCATTTGGCGCATACATGAAATGAACACATTTTTCTCCAAAACTATAACAGATGCAAGCTTGTCCTGTTTGGTGGAGATAATATTTAATAAAATAAGTAGAAATCTACTAAAAGTTTCGTTTGTTTATATTGCCATCCTGAGATAATCGTCTCCATGCTCCAAATCCATTTTAAAGCCATTTCAAAGGCATTTTGCGCATACATGAAATGAACACATTTTTCTCCAAAACTATAACACATGCAAGCTTGTCCTGTTTGGTGGAGATGATATTTAATAAAATAAGTAGAAATCCACTAAAAGTTTTGTTTGGTTATCTTGCAATCCCGAGATAATCGTCTCCATGCTCCAAATCCATTTTAAAGCCATTTTTAAGGCATTTCGCGCATACATGAAATGAACACATTTTTCTCCAAAACTATAACAGATGCAAGCTTGTCCTGTTTGGTGGAGATGATATTTAATAAAATAAGTAGAAATCCACTAAAAGTTTTGTTTGGTTATCTTGCAATCCCGAGATAA
This sequence comes from Anomaloglossus baeobatrachus, assembly GCF_048569485.1. Taxonomy (NCBI): domain Eukaryota; kingdom Metazoa; phylum Chordata; class Amphibia; order Anura; family Aromobatidae; genus Anomaloglossus; species Anomaloglossus baeobatrachus. The sequence goes on from NW_027442597.1 coordinate 168,570, forward strand.
TCGTCTCCATGCTCCAAATCCATTTTAAAGCCATTTTTAAGGCATTTCGCGCATACATGAAATGAACACATTTTTCTCCAAAACTATAACAGATGCAAGCTTGTCCTGTTTGGTGGAGATGATATTTAATAAAATAAGTAGAAATCCACTAAAAGTTTTGTTTGGTTATCTTGCAATCCCGAGATAATCGTCTCCATGCTCCAAATCCATTTTAAAGCCATTTTTAAGGCATTTCGCGCATACATGAAATGAACACATTTTTCTCCAAAACTATAACAGATGCAAGCTTGTCCTGTTTGGTGGAGATGATATTTAATAAAATAAGTAGAAATCCACTAAAAGTTTTGTTTGGTTATCTTGCAATCCCGAGATAATCGTCTCCATGCTCCAAATCCATTTTAAAGCCATTTCAAAGGCATTTTGCGCATACATGAAATGAACACATTTTTCTCCAAAACTATAACACATGCAAGCTTGTCCTGTTTGGTGGAGATGATATTTAATAAAATAAGTAGAAATCCACTAAAAGTTTTGTTTGGTTATCTTGCAATCCCGAGATAATCGTCTCCATGCTCCAAATCCATTTTAAAGCCATTTTTAAGGCATTTCGCGCATACATGAAATGAACACATTTTTCTCCAAAACTATAACAGATGCAAGCTTGTCCTGTTTGGTGGAGATGATATTTAATAAAATAAGTAGAAATCCACTAAAAGTTTTGTTTGGTTATCTTGCAATCCCGAGATAATCGTCCCCATGCTCCAAATCCATTTTAAAGCCATTTTTAAGGCATTTCGCGCATACATGAAATGAACACATTTTTCTCCAAAACTATAACAGATGCAAGCTTGTCCTGTTTGGTGGAGATGATATTTAATAAAATAAGTAGAAATCCACTAAAAGTTTTGTTTGGTTATCTTGCAATCCCGAGATAATCGTCTCCATGCTCCAAATCCATTTTAAAGCCATTTTTAAGGCATTTCGCGCATACATGAAATGAACACATTTTTCTCCAAAACTATAACAGATGCAAGCTTGTCCTGTTTGGTGGAGATGATATTTAATAAAATAAGTAGAAATCCACTAAAAGTTTTGTTTGGTTATATTGCAATCCCGAGATAATCGTCTCCATGCTCCAAATCCATTTTAAAGCCATTTTTAAGGCATTTCGCGCATACATGAAATGAACACATTTTTCTCCAAAACTATAACAGATGCAAGCTTGTCCTGTTTGGTGGAGATGATATTTAATAAAATAAGTAGAAATCCACTAAAAGTTTTGTTTGGTTATCTTGCAATCCCGAGATAATCGTCTCCATGCTCCAAATCCATTTTAAAGCCATTTTTAAGGCATTTCGCGCATACATGAAATGAACACATTTTTCTCCAAAACTATAACAGATGCAAGCTTGTCCTGTTTGGTGGAGATGATATTTAATAAAATAAGTAGAAATCCACTAAAAGTTTTGTTTGGTTATCTTGCAATCCCGAGATAATCGTCTCCATGCTCCAAATCCATTTTAAAGCCATTTTTAAGGCATTTCGCGCATACATGAAATGAACACATTTTTCTCCAAAACTATAACAGATGCAAGCTTGTCCTGTTTGGTGGAGATGATATTTAATAAAATAAGTAGAAATCCACTAAAAGTTTTGTTTGGTTATCTTGCAATCCCGAGATAATCGTCTCCATGCTCCAAATCCATTTTAAAGCCATTTTTAAGGCATTTCGCGCATACATGAAATGAACACATTTTTCTCCAAAACTATAACAGATGCAAGCTTGTCCTGTTTGGTGGAGATGATATTTAATAAAATAAGTAGAAATCCACTAAAGGTTTTGTTTGGTTATCTTGCAATCCCGAGATAATCGTCTCCATGCTCCAAATCCATTTTAAAGCCATTTTTAAGGCATTTCGCGCATACATGAAATGAACACATTTTTCTCCAAAACTATAACAGATGCAAGCTTGTCCTGTTTGGTGGAGATGATATTTAATAAAATAAGTAGAAATCCACTAAAAGTTTTGTTTGGTTATCTTGCAATCCCGAGATAATCGTCTCCATGCTCCAAATCCATTTTAAAGCCATTTTTAAGGCATTTCGCGCATACATGAAATGAACACATTTTTCTCCAAAACTATAACAGATGCAAGCTTGTCCTGTTTGGTGGAGATGATATTTAATAAAATTAGTAGAAATCCACTAAAAGTTTTGTTTGGTTATCTTGCAATCCCGAGATAATCGTCTCCATGCTCCAAATCTATTTTAAAGCCATTTTTAAGGCATTTCGCGCATACATGAAATGAACACATTTTTCTCCAAAACTATAACAGATGCAAGCTTGTCCTGTTTGGTGGAGATGATATTTAATAAAATAAGTAGAAATCTACTAAAAGTTTCGTTTGTTTATATTGCCATCCTGAGATAATCGTCTCCATGCTCCAAATCCATTTTAAAGCCATTTTTAAGGCATTTCGCGCATACATGAAATGAACACATTTTTCTCCAAAACTATAACAGATGCAAGCTTGTCCTGTTTGGTGGAGATGATATTTAATAAAATAAGTAGAAATCCACTAAAAGTTTTGTTTGGTTATATTGCAATCCCGAGATAATCGTCTCCATGCTCCAAATCCATTTTAAAGCCATTTTTAAGGCATTTCGCGCATACATGAAATGAACACATTTTTCTCCAAAACTATAACAGATGCAAGCTTGTCCTGTTTGGTGGAGATGATATTTAATAAAATAAGTAGAAATCCACTAAAAGTTTTGTTTGGTTATCTTGCAATCCCGAGATAATCGTCTCCATGCTCCAAATCCATTTTAAAGCCATTTTTAAGGCATTTCGCGCATACATGAAATGAACACATTTTTCTCCAAAACTATAACAGATGCAAGCTTGTCCTGTTTGGTGGAGATGATATTTAATAAAATAAGTAGAAATCCACTAAAAGTTTTGTTTGGTTATCTTGCAATCCCGAGATAATCGTCTCCATGCTCCAAATCCATTTTAAAGCCATTTTTAAGGCATTTCGCGCATACATGAAATGAACACATTTTTCTCCAAAACTATAACAGATGCAAGCTTGTCCTGTTTGGTGGAGATGATATTTAATAAAATAAGTAGAAATCCACTAAAAGTTTTGTTTGGTTATCTTGCAATCCCGAGATAATCGTCTCCATGCTCCAAATCCATTTTAAAGCCATTTTTAAGGCATTTCGCGCATACATGAAATGAACACATTTTTCTCCAAAACTATAACAGATGCAAGCTTGTCCTGTTTGGTGGAGATGATATTTAATAAAATAAGTAGAAATCCACTAAAAGTTTTGTTTGGTTATATTGCAATCCCGAGATAATCGTCTCCATGCTCCAAATCCATTTTAAAGCCATTTTTAAGGCATTTCGCGCATACATGAAATGAACACATTTTTCTCCAAAACTATAACAGATGCAAGCTTGTCCTGTTTGGTGGAGATGATATTTAATAAAATAAGTAGAAATCCACTAAAAGTTTTGTTTGGTTATCTTGCAATCCCGAGATAATCGTCTCCATGCTCCAAATCCATTTTAAAGCCATTTTTAAGGCATTTCGCGCATACATGAAATGAACACATTTTTCACCAAAACTATAACAGATGCAAGCTTGCCCTGTTTGGTGGAGATGATATTTAATAAAATAAGTAGAAATCCACTAAAAGTTTTGTTTGGTTATATTGCAATCCCGAGATAATCGTCTCCATGCTCCAAATCCATTTTAAAGCCATTTTTAAGGCATTTCGCGCATACATGAAATGAACACATTTTTCTCCAAAACTATAACAGATGCAAGCTTGTCCTGTTTGGTGGAGATGATATTTAATAAAATAAGTAGAAATCCACTAAAAGTTTTGTTTGGTTATCTTGCAATCCCGAGATAATCGTCTCCATGCTCCAAATCTATTTTAAAGCCATTTTTAAGGCATTTCGCGCATACATAAAATGAACACATTTTTCTCCAAAACTATAACAGATGCAAGCTTGTCCTGTTTGGTGGAGATAATATTTAATAAAATAAGTAGAAATCTACTAAAAGTTTCGTTTGTTTATATTGCCATCCTGAGATAATCGTCTCCATGCTCCAAATCCATTTTAAAGCCATTTCAAAGGCATTTTGCGCATACATGAAATGAACACATTTTTCTCCAAAACTATAACACATGCAAGCTTGTCCTGTTTGGTGGAGATGATATTTAATAAAATAAGTAGAAATCCACTAAAAGTTTTGTTTGGTTATCTTGCAATCCCGAGATAATCGTCTCCATGCTCCAAATCCATTTTAAAGCCATTTTTAAGGCATTTCGCGCATACATGAAATGAACACATTTTTCTCCAAAACTATAACAGATGCAAGCTTGTCCTGTTTGGTGGAGATGATATTTAATAAAATAAGTAGAAATCCACTAAAAGTTTTGTTTGGTTATCTTGCAATCCCGAGATAATCGTCTCCATGCTCCAAATCCATTTTAAAGCCATTTTTAAGGCATTTGGCGCATACATGAAATGAACACATTTTTCTCCAAAACTATAACAGATGCAAGCTTGTCCTGTTTGGTGGAGATAATATTTAATAAAATAAGTAGAAATCTACTAAAAGTTTCGTTTGTTTATATTGCCATCCTGAGATAATCGTCTCCATGCTCCAAATCCATTTTAAAGCCATTTCAAAGGCATTTTGCGCATACATGAAATGAACACATTTTTCTCCAAAACTATAACACATGCAAGCTTGTCCTGTTTGGTGGAGATGATATTTAATAAAATAAGTAGAAATCCACTAAAAGTTTTGTTTGGTTATCTTGCAATCCCGAGATAATCGTCTCCATGCTCCAAATCCATTTTAAAGCCATTTTTAAGGCATTTCGCGCATACATGAAATGAACACATTTTTCTCCAAAACTATAACAGATGCAAGCTTGTCCTGTTTGGTGGAGATGATATTTAATAAAATAAGTAGAAATCCACTAAAAGTTTTGTTTGGTTATCTTGCAATCCCGAGATAATCGTCTCCATGCTCCAAATCCATTTTAAAGCCATTTTTAAGGCATTTCGCGCATACATGAAATGAACACATTTTTCTCCAAAACTATAACAGATGCAAGCTTGTCCTGTTTGGTGGAGATGATATTTAATAAAATAATTAGAAATCCACTAAAAGTTTTGTTTGGTTATCTTGCAATCCCGAGATAATCGTCTCCATGCTCCAAATCCATTTTAAAGCCATTTTTAAGGCATTTCGCGCATACATGAAATGAACACATTTTTCTCCAAAACTATAACAGATGCAAGCTTGTCCTGTTTGGTGGAGATGATATTTAATAAAATAAGTAGAAATCCACTAAAAGTTTTGTTTGGTTATCTTGCAATCCCGAGATAATCGTCTCCATGCTCCAAATCCATTTTAAAGCCATTTTTAAGGCATTTCGCGCATACATGAAATGAACACATTTTTCTCCAAAACTATAACAGATGCAAGCTTGTCCTGTTTGGTGGAGATGATATTTAATAAAATAAGTAGAAATCCACTAAAAGTTTTGTTTGGTTATCTTGCAATCCCGAGATAATCGTCTCCATGCTCCAAATCCATTTTAAAGCCATTTTTAAGGCATTTCGCGCATACATGAAATGAACACATTTTTCTCCAAAACTATAACAGATGCAAGCTTGTCCTGTTTGGTGGAGATGATATTCAATAAAATAAGTAGAAATCCACTAAAAGTTTTGTTTGGTTATCTTGCAATCCCGAGATAATCGTCTCCATGCTCCAAATCCATTTTAAAGCCATTTTTAAGGCATTTCGCGCATACATGAAATGAACACATTTTTCTCCAAAACTATAACAGATGCAAGCTTGTCCTGTTTGGTGGAGATAATATTTAATAAAATAAGTAGAAATCTACTAAAAGTTTCGTTTGTTTATATTGCCATCCTGAGATAATCGTCTCCATGCTCCAAATCCATTTTAAAGCCATTTTTAAGGCATTTCGCGCATACATGAAATGAACACATTTTTCTCCAAAACTATAACAGATGCAAGCTTGTCCTGTTTGGTGGAGATGATATTTAATAAAATAAGTAGAAATCCACTAAAAGTTTTGTTTGGTTATCTTGCAATCCCGAGATAATCGTCTCCATGCTCCAAATCCATTTTAAAGCCATTTTTAAGGCATTTCGCGCATACATGAAATGAACACATTTTTCTCCAAAACTATAACAGATGCAAGCTTGTCCTGTTTGGTGGAGATGATATTTAATAAAATAAGTAGAAATCCACTAAAAGTTTTGTTTGGTTATATTGCAATCCCGAGATAATCGTCTCCATGCTCCAAATCCATTTTAAAGCCATTTTTAAGGCATTTCGCGCATACATGAAATGAACACATTTTTCTCCAAAACTATAACAGATGCAAGCTTGTCCTGTTTGGTGGAGATGATATTTAATAAAATAAGTAGAAATCCACTAAAAGTTTTGTTTGGTTATCTTGCAATCCCGAGATAATCGTCTCCATGCTCCAAATCCATTTTAAAGCCATTTTTAAGGCATTTCGCGCATACATGAAATGAACACATTTTTCTCCAAAACTATAACAGATGCAAGCTTGTCCTGTTTGGTGGAGATAATATTTAATAAAATAAGTAGAAATCTACTTAAAGTTTCGTTTGTTTATATTGCCATCCTGAGATAATCGTCTCCATGCTCCAAATCCATTTTAAAGCCATTTCAAAGGCATTTTGCGCATACATGAAATGAACACATTTTTCTCCAAAACTATAACACATGCAAGCTTGTCCTGTTTGGTGGAGATGATATTTAATAAAATAAGTAGAAATCCACTAAAAGTTTTGTTTGGTTATCTTGCAATCCCGAGATAATCGTCTCCATGCTCCAAATCCATTTTAAAGCCATTTTTAAGGCATTTCGCGCATACATGAAATGAACACATTTTTCTCCAAAACTATAACAGATGCAAGCTTGTCCTGTTTGGTGGAGATGATATTTAATAAAATAAGTAGAAATCCACTAAAAGTTTTGTTTGGTTATCTTGCAATCCCGAGATAATCGTCTTCATGCTCCAAATCCATTTTAAAGCCATTTTTAAGGCATTTCGCGCATACATGAAATGAACACATTTTTCTCCAAAACTATAACAGATGCAAGCTTGTCCTGTTTGGTGGAGATGATATTTAATAAAATAAGTAGAAATCCACTAAAAGTTTTGTTTGGTTATCTTGCAATCCCGAGATAATCGTCTCCATGCTCCAAATCCATTTTAAAGCCATTTTTAAGGCATTTCGTGCATACATGAAATGAACACATTTTTCTCCAAAACTATAACAGATGCAAGCTTGTCCTGTTTGGTGGAGATGATATTTAATAAAATAAGTAGAAATCCACTAAAAGTTTTGTTTGGTTATCTTGCAATCCCGAGATAATCGTCTCCATGCTCCAAATCCATTTTAAAGCCATTTCAAAGGCATTTTGCGCATACATGAAATGAACACATTTTTCTCCAAAACTATAACACATGCAAGCTTGTCCTGTTTGGTGGAGATGATATTTAATAAAATAAGTAGAAATCCACTAAAAGTTTTGTTTGGTTATCTTGCAATCCCGAGATAATCGTCTCCATGCTCCAAATCCATTTTAAAGCCATTTTTAAGGCATTTCGCGCATACATGAAATGAACACATTTTTCTCCAAAACTATAACAGATGCAAGCTTGTCCTGTTTGGTGGAGATGATATTTAATAAAATAAGTAGAAATCCACTAAAAGTTTTGTTTGGTTATATTGCAATCCCGAGATAATCGTCTCCATGCTCCAAATCCATTTTAAAGCCATTTTTAAGGCATTTCGCGCATAGATGAAATGAACACATTTTTCTCCAAAACTATAACAGATGCAAGCTTGTCCTGTTTGGTGGAGATGATATTTAATAAAATAAGTAGAAATCCACTAAAAGTTTTGTTTGTTTATCTTGCAATCCCGAGATAATCGTCTCCATGCTCCAAATCCATTTTAAAGCCATTTTTAAGGCATTTCGCGCATACATGAAATGAACACATTTTTCTCCAAAACTATAACAGATGCAAGCTTGTCCTGTTTGGTGGAGATGATATTTAATAAAATAAGTAGAAATTCACTAAAAGTTTTGTTTGGTTATCTTGCAATCCCGAGATAATCGTCTCCATGCTCCAAATCCATTTTAAAGCCATTTTTAAGGCATTTCGCGCATACATGAAATGAACACATTTTTCTCCAAAACTATAACAGATGCAAGCTTGTCCTGTTTGGTGGAGATAATATTTAATAAAATAAGTAGAAATCTACTAAATGTTTCGTTTGTTTATAATGCCATCCTGAGATAATCGTCTCCATGCTCCAAATCCATTTTAAAGCCATTTCAAAGGCATTTTGCGCATACATGAAATGAACACATTTTTCTCCAAAACTATAACACATGCAAGCTTGTCCTGTTTGGTGGAGATGATATTTAATAAAATAAGTAGAAATCCACTAAAAGTTTTGTTTGGTTATCTTGCAATCCCGAGATAATCGTCTCCATGCTCCAAATCCATTTTAAAGCCATTTTTAAGGCATTTCGCGCATACATGAAATGAACACATTTTTCTCCAAAACTATAACAGATGCAAGCTTGTCCTGTTTGGTGGAGATGATATTTAATAAAATAAGTAGAAATCCACTAAAAGTTTTGTTTGGTTATCTTGCAATCCCGAGATAATCGTCTCCATGCTCCAAATCCATTTTAAAGCCATTTTTAAGGCATTTCGCGCATACATGAAATGAACACATTTTTCTCCAAAACTATAACAGATGCAAGCTTGTCCTGTTTGGTGGAGATGATATTTAATAAAATAAGTAGAAATCCACTAAAAGTTTTGTTTGGTTATCTTGCAATCCCGAGATAATCGTCTCCATGCTCCAAATCCATTTTAAAGCCATTTTTAAGGCATTTCGCGCATACATGAAATGAACACATTTTTCTCCAAAACTATAACAGATGCAAGCTTGTCCTGTTTGGTGGAGATGATATTTAATAAAATAAGTAGAAATCCACTAAAAGTTTTGTTTGGTTATATTGCAATCCCGAGATAATCGTCTCCATGCTCCAAATCCATTTTAAAGCCATTTTTAAGGCATTTCGCGCATACATGAAATGAACACATTTTTCTCCAAAACTATAACAGATGCAAGCTTGTCCTGTTTGGTGGAGATGATATTTAATAAAATAAGTAGAAATCCACTAAAAGTTTTGTTTGGTTATCTTGCAATCCCGAGATAATCGTCTCCATGCTCCAAATCCATTTTAAAGCCATTTTTAAGGCATTTCGCGCATACATGAAATGAACACATTTTTCTCCAAAACTATAACAGATGCAAGCTTGTCCTGTTTGGTGGAGATGATATTTAATAAAATAAGTAGAAATCCACTAAAAGTTTTGTTTGGTTATCTTGCAATCCCGAGATAATCGTCTCCATGCTCCAAATCCATTTTAAAGCCATTTCAAAGGCATTTTGCGCATACATGAAATGAACACATTTTTCTCCAAAACTATAACAGATGCAAGCTTGTCCTGTTTGGTGGAGATGATATTTAATAAAATAAGTAGAAATCCACTAAAAGTTTTGTTTGGTTATCTTGCAATCCCGAGATAATCGTCTCCATGCTCCAAATCCATTTTAAAGCCATTTTTAAGGCATTTCGCGCATACATGAAATGAACACATTTTTCTCCAAAACTATAACAGATGCAAGCTTGTCCTGTTTGGTGGAGATGATATTTAATAAAATAAGTAGAAATCCACTAAAAGTTTTGTTTGGTTATCTTGCAATCCCGAGATAATCGTCTCCATGCTCCAAATCCATTTTAAAGCCATTTTTAAGGCATTTCGCGCATACATGAAATGAACACATTTTTCTCCAAAACTATAACAGATGCAAGCTTGTCCTGTTTGGTGGAGATAATATTTAATAAAATAAGTAGAAATCTACTAAAAGTTTCGTTTGTTTATATTGCCATCCTGAGATAATCGTCTCCATGCTCCAAATCCATTTTAAAGCCATTTCAAAGGCATTTCGCGCATACATGAAATGAACACATTTTTCTCCAAAACTATAACAGATGCAAGCTTGTCCTGTTTGGTGGAGATAATATTTAATAAAATAAGTAGAAATCTACTAAATGTTTCGTTTGTTTATAATGCCATCCTGAGATAATCGTCTCCATGCTCCAAATCCATTTTAAAGCCATTTCAAAGGCATTTTGCGCATACATGAAATGAACACATTTTTCTCCAAAACTATAACACATGCAAGCTTGTCCTGTTTGGTGGAGATGATATTTAATAAAATAAGTAGAAATCCACTAAAAGTTTTGTTTGGTTATCTTGCAATCCCGAGATAATCGTCTCCATGCTCCAAATCCATTTTAAAGCCATTTTTAAGGCATTTCGCGCATACATGAAATGAACACATTTTTCTCCAAAACTATAACAGATGCAAGCTTGTCCTGTTTGGTGGAGATGATATTTAATAAAATAAGTAGAAATCCACTAAAAGTTTTGTTTGGTTATCTTGCAATCCCGAGATAATCGTCTCCATGCTCCAAATCCATTTTAAAGCCATTTTTAAGGCATTTCGCGCATACATGAAATGAACACATTTTTCTCCAAAACTATAACAGATGCAAGCTTGTCCTGTTTGGTGGAGATGATATTTAATAAAATAAGTAGAAATCCACTAAAAGTTTTGTTTGGTTATCTTGCAATCCCGAGATAATCGTCTCCATGCTCCAAATCCATTTTAAAGCCATTTTTAAGGCATTTCGCGCATACATGAAATGAACACATTTTTCTCCAAAACTATAACAGATGCAAGCTTGTCCTGTTTGGTGGAGATGATATTTAATAAAATAAGTAGAAATCCACTAAAAGTTTCGTTTGTTTATATTGCCATCCTGAGATAATCGTCTCCATGCTCCAAATCCATTTTAAAGCCATTTCAAAGGCATTTCGCGCATACATGAAATGAACACATTTTTCTCCAAAACTATAACAGATGCAAGCTTGTCCTGTTTGGTGGAGATAATATTTAATAAAATAAGTAGAAATCTACTAAATGTTTCGTTTGTTTATAATGCCATCCTGAGATAATCGTCTCCATGCTCCAAATCCATTTTAAAGCCATTTCAAAGGCATTTTGCGCATACATGAAATGAACACATTTTTCTCCAAAACTATAACACATGCAAGCTTGTCCTGTTTGGTGGAGATGATATTTAATAAAATAAGTAGAAATCCACTAAAAGTTTTGTTTGGTTATCTTGCAATCCCGAGATAATCGTCTCCATGCTCCAAATCCATTTTAAAGCCATTTTTAAGGCATTTCGCGCATACATGAAATGAACACATTTTTCTCCAAAACTATAACAGATGCAAGCTTGTCCTGTTTGGTGGAGATGATATTTAATAAAATAAGTAGAAATCCACTAAAAGTTTTGTTTGGTTATCTTGCAATCCCGAGATAATCGTCTCCATGCTCCAAATCCATTTTAAAGCCATTTTTAAGGCATTTCGCGCATACATGAAATGAACACATTTTTCTCCAAAACTATAACAGATGCAAGCTTGTCCTGTTTGGTGGAGATGATATTTAATAAAATAAGTAGAAATCCACTAAAAGTTTTGTTTGGTTATCTTGCAATCCCGAGATAATCGTCTCCATGCTCCAAATCCATTTTAAAGCCATTTTTAAGGCATTTCGCGCATACATGAAATGAACACATTTTTCTCCAAAACTATAACAGATGCAAGCTTGTCCTGTTTGGTGGAGATAATATTTAATAAAATAAGTAGAAATCTACTAAAAGTTTCGTTTGTTTATATTGCCATCCTGAGATAATCGTCTCCATGCTCCAAATCCATTTTAAAGCCATTTCAAAGGCATTTTGCGCATACATGAAATGAACACATTTTTCTCCAAAACTATAACACATGCAAGCTTGTCCTGTTTGGTGGAGATGATATTTAATAAAATAAGTAGAAATCCACTAAAAGTTTTGTTTGGTTATCTTGCAATCCCGAGATAATCGTCTCCATGCTCCAAATCCATTTTAAAGCCATTTTTAAGGCATTTCGCGCATACATGAAATGAACACATTTTTCTCCAAAACTATAACAGATGCAAGCTTGTCCTGTTTGGTGGAGATGATATTTAATAAAATAAGTAGAAATCCACTAAAAGTTTTGTTTGGTTATCTTGCAATCCCGAGATAATCGTCTCCATGCTCCAAATCCATTTTAAAGCCATTTTTAAGGCATTTGGCGCATACATGAAATGAACACATTTTTCTCCAAAACTATAACAGATGCAAGCTTGTCCTGTTTGGTGGAGATAATATTTAATAAAATAAGTAGAAATCTACTAAAAGTTTCGTTTGTTTATATTGCCATCCTGAGATAATCGTCTCCATGCTCCAAATCCATTTTAAAGCCATTTCAAAGGCATTTTGCGCATACATGAAATGAACACATTTTTCTCCAAAACTATAACACATGCAAGCTTGTCCTGTTTGGTGGAGATGATATTTAATAAAATAAGTAGAAATCCACTAAAAGTTTTGTTTGGTTATCTTGCAATCCCGAGATAATCGTCTCCATGCTCCAAATCCATTTTAAAGCCATTTTTAAGGCATTTCGCGCATACATGAAATGAACACATTTTTCTCCAAAACTATAACAGATGCAAGCTTGTCCTGTTTGGTGGAGATGATATTTAATAAAATAAGTAGAAATCCACTAAAAGTTTTGTTTGGTTATCTTGCAATCCCGAGATAATCGTCTCCATGCTCCAAATCCATTTTAAAGCCATTTTTAAGGCATTTCGCGCATACATGAAATGAACACATTTTTCTCCAAAACTATAACAGATGCAAGCTTGTCCTGTTTGGTGGAGATGATATTTAATAAAATAATTAGAAATCCACTAAAAGTTTTGTTTGGTTATCTTGCAATCCCGAGATAATCGTCTCCATGCTCCAAATCCATTTTAAAGCCATTTTTAAGGCATTTCGCGCATACATGAAATGAACACATTTTTCTCCAAAACTATAACAGATGCAAGCTTGTCCTGTTTGGTGGAGATGATATTTAATAAAATAAGTAGAAATCCACTAAAAGTTTTGTTTGGTTATCTTGCAATCCCGAGATAATCGTCTCCATGCTCCAAATCCATTTTAAAGCCATTTTTAAGGCATTTCGCGCATACATGAAATGAACACATTTTTCTCCAAAACTATAACAGATGCAAGCTTGTCCTGTTTGGTGGAGATGATATTTAATAAAATAAGTAGAAATCCACTAAAAGTTTCGTTTGTTTATATTGCCATCCTGAGATAATCGTCTCCATGCTCCAAATCCATTTTAAAGCCATTTCAAAGGCATTTCGCGCATACATGAAATGAACACATTTTTCTCCAAAACTATAACAGATGCAAGCTTGTCCTGTTTGGTGGAGATAATATTTAATAAAATAAGTAGAAATCTACTAAATGTTTCGTTTGTTTATAATGCCATCCTGAGATAATCGTCTCCATGCTCCAAATCCATTTTAAAGCCATTTCAAAGGCATTTTGCGCATACATGAAATGAACACATTTTTCTCCAAAACTATAACACATGCAAGCTTGTCCTGTTTGGTGGAGATGATATTTAATAAAATAAGTAGAAATCCACTAAAAGTTTTGTTTGGTTATCTTGCAATCCCGAGATAATCGTCTCCATGCTCCAAATCCATTTTAAAGCCATTTTTAAGGCATTTCGCGCATACATGAAATGAACACATTTTTCTCCAAAACTATAACAGATGCAAGCTTGTCCTGTTTGGTGGAGATGATATTTAATAAAATAAGTAGAAATCCACTAAAAGTTTTGTTTGGTTATCTTGCAATCCCGAGATAATCGTCTCCATGCTCCAAATCCATTTTAAAGCCATTTTTAAGGCATTTCGCGCATACATGAAATGAACACATTTTTCTCCAAAACTATAACAGATGCAAGCTTGTCCTGTTTGGTGGAGATGATATTTAATAAAATAAGTAGAAATCCACTAAAAGTTTTGTTTGGTTATCTTGCAATCCCGAGATAATCGTCTCCATGCTCCAAATCCATTTTAAAGCCATTTTTAAGGCATTTCGCGCATACATGAAATGAACACATTTTTCTCCAAAACTATAACAGATGCAAGCTTGTCCTGTTTGGTGGAGATGATATTTAATAAAATAAGTAGAAATCCACTAAAAGTTTTGTTTGGTTATATTGCAATCCCGAGATAATCGTCTCCATGCTCCAAATCCATTTTAAAGCCATTTTTAAGGCATTTCGCGCATACATGAAATGAACACATTTTTCTCCAAAACTATAACAGATGCAAGCTTGTCCTGTTTGGTGGAGATGATATTTAATAAAATAAGTAGAAATCCACTAAAAGTTTTGTTTGGTTATCTTGCAATCCCGAGATAATCGTCTCCATGCTCCAAATCCATTTTAAAGCCATTTTTAAGGCATTTCGCGCATACATGAAATGAACACATTTTTCTCCAAAACTATAACAGATGCAAGCTTGTCCTGTTTGGTGGAGATGATATTTAATAAAATAAGTAGAAATCCACTAAAAGTTTTGTTTGGTTATCTTGCAATCCCGAGATAATCGTCTCCATGCTCCAAATCCATTTTAAAGCCATTTCAAAGGCATTTTGCGCATACATGAAATGAACACATTTTTCTCCAAAACTATAACAGATGCAAGCTTGTCCTGTTTGGTGGAGATGATATTTAATAAAATAAGTAGAAATCCACTAAAAGTTTTGTTTGGTTATCTTGCAATCCCGAGATAATCGTCTCCATGCTCCAAATCCATTTTAAAGCCATTTTTAAGGCATTTCGCGCATACATGAAATGAACACATTTTTCTCCAAAACTATAACAGATGCAAGCTTGTCCTGTTTGGTGGAGATGATATTTAATAAAATAAGTAGAAATCCACTAAAAGTTTTGTTTGGTTATCTTGCAATCCCGAGATAATCGTCTCCATGCTCCAAATCCATTTTAAAGCCATTTTTAAGGCATTTCGCGCATACATGAAATGAACACATTTTTCTCCAAAACTATAACAGATGCAAGCTTGTCCTGTTTGGTGGAGATGATATTCAATAAAATAAGTAGAAATCCACTAAAAGTTTTGTTTGGTTATCTTGCAATCCCGAGATAATCGTCTCCATGCTCCAAATCCATTTTAAAGCCATTTTTAAGGCATTTCGCGCATACATGAAATGAACACATTTTTCTCCAAAACTATAACAGATGCAAGCTTGTCCTGTTTGGTGGAGATGATATTTAATAAAATAAGTAGAAATCCACTAAAAGTTTTGTTTGGTTATCTTGCAATCCCGAGATAATCGTCTCCATGCTCCAAATCCATTTTAAAGCCATTTTTAAGGCATTTCGCGCATACATGAAATGAACACATTTTTCTCCAAAACTATAACAGATGCAAGCTTGTCCTGTTTGGTGGAGATAATATTTAATAAAATAAGTAGAAATCTACTTAAAGTTTCGTTTGTTTATATTGCCATCCTGAGATAATCGTCTCCATGCTCCAAATCCATTTTAAAGCCATTTCAAAGGCATTTTGCGCATACATGAAATGAACACATTTTTCTCCAAAACTATAACACATGCAAGCTTGTCCTGTTTGGTGGAGATGATATTTAATAAAATAAGTAGAAATCCACTAAAAGTTTTGTTTGGTTATCTTGCAATCCCGAGATAATCGTCTCCATGCTCCAAATCCATTTTAAAGCCATTTTTAAGGCATTTCGCGCATACATGAAATGAACACATTTTTCTCCAAAACTATAACAGATGCAAGCTTGTCCTGTTTGGTGGAGATAATATTTAATAAAATAAGTAGAAATCTACTAAAAGTTTCGTTTGTTTATATTGCCATCCTGAGATAATCGTCTCCATGCTCCAAATCCATTTTAAAGCCATTTCAAAGGCATTTTGCGCATACATGAAATGAACACATTTTTCTCCAAAACTATAACACATGCAAGCTTGTCCTGTTTGGTGGAGATGATATTTAATAAAATAAGTAGAAATCCACTAAAAGTTTTGTTTGGTTATCTTGCAATCCCGAGATAATCGTCTCCATGCTCCAAATCCATTTTAAAGCCATTTTTAAGGCATTTCGCGCATACATGAAATGAACACATTTTTCTCCAAAACTATAACAGATGCAAGCTTGTCCTGTTTGGTGGAGATGATATTTAATAAAATAAGTAGAAATCCACTAAAAGTTTTGTTTGGTTATCTTGCAATCCCGAGATAATCGTCTCCATGCTCCAAATCCATTTTAAAGCCATTTTTAAGGCATTTGGCGCATACATGAAATGAACACATTTTTCTCCAAAACTATAACAGATGCAAGCTTGTCCTGTTTGGTGGAGATAATATTTAATAAAATAAGTAGAAATCTACTAAAAGTTTCGTTTGTTTATATTGCCATCCTGAGATAATCGTCTCCATGCTCCAAATCCATTTTAAAGCCATTTCAAAGGCATTTTGCGCATACATGAAATGAACACATTTTTCTCCAAAACTATAACACATGCAAGCTTGTCCTGTTTGGTGGAGATGATATTTAATAAAATAAGTAGAAATCCACTAAAAGTTTTGTTTGGTTATCTTGCAATCCCGAGATAATCGTCTCCATGCTCCAAATCCATTTTAAAGCCATTTTTAAGGCATTTCGCGCATACATGAAATGAACACATTTTTCTCCAAAACTATAACAGATGCAAGCTTGTCCTGTTTGGTGGAGATGATATTTAATAAAATAAGTAGAAATCCACTAAAAGTTTTGTTTGGTTATCTTGCAATCCCGAGATAATCGTCTCCATGCTCCAAATCCATTTTAAAGCCATTTTTAAGGCATTTCGCGCATACATGAAATGAACACATTTTTCTCCAAAACTATAACAGATGCAAGCTTGTCCTGTTTGGTGGAGATGATATTTAATAAAATAATTAGAAATCCACTAAAAGTTTTGTTTGGTTATCTTGCAATCCCGAGATAATCGTCTCCATGCTCCAAATCCATTTTAAAGCCATTTTTAAGGCATTTCGCGCATACATGAAATGAACACATTTTTCTCCAAAACTATAACAGATGCAAGCTTGTCCTGTTTGGTGGAGATGATATTTAATAAAATAAGTAGAAATCCACTAAAAGTTTTGTTTGGTTATCTTGCAATCCCGAGATAATCGTCTCCATGCTCCAAATCCATTTTAAAGCCATTTTTAAGGCATTTCGCGCATACATGAAATGAACACATTTTTCTCCAAAACTATAACAGATGCAAGCTTGTCCTGTTTGGTGGAGATGATATTTAATAAAATAAGTAGAAATCCACTAAAAGTTTTGTTTGGTTATCTTGCAATCCCGAGATAATCGTCTCCATGCTCCAAATCCATTTTAAAGCCATTTTTAAGGCATTTCGCGCATACATGAAATGAACACATTTTTCTCCAAAACTATAACAGATGCAAGCTTGTCCTGTTTGGTGGAGATGATATTCAATAAAATAAGTAGAAATCCACTAAAAGTTTTGTTTGGTTATCTTGCAATCCCGAGATAATCGTCTCCATGCTCCAAATCCATTTTAAAGCCATTTTTAAGGCATTTCGCGCATACATGAAATGAACACATTTTTCTCCAAAACTATAACAGATGCAAGCTTGTCCTGTTTGGTGGAGATGATATTTAATAAAATAAGTAGAAATCCACTAAAAGTTTTGTTTGGTTATCTTGCAATCCCGAGATAATCGTCTCCATGCTCCAAATCCATTTTAAAGCCATTTTTAAGGCATTTCGCGCATACATAAAATGAACACATTTTTCTCCAAAACTATAACAGATGCAAGCTTGTCCTGTTTGGTGGAGATAATATTTAATAAAATAAGTAGAAATCTACTTAAAGTTTCGTTTGTTTATATTGCCATCCTGAGATAATCGTCTCCATGCTCCAAATCCATTTTAAAGCCATTTCAAAGGCATTTTGCGCATACATGAAATGAACACATTTTTCTCCAAAACTATAACACATGCAAGCTTGTCCTGTTTGGTGGAGATGATATTTAATAAAATAAGTAGAAATCCACTAAAAGTTTTGTTTGGTTATCTTGCAATCCCGAGATAATCGTCTCCATGCTCCAAATCCATTTTAAAGCCATTTTTAAGGCATTTCGCGCATACATGAAATGAACACATTTTTCTCCAAAACTATAACAGATGCAAGCTTGTCCTGTTTGGTGGAGATGATATTTAATAAAATAAGTAGAAATCCACTAAAAGTTTTGTTTGGTTATCTTGCAATCCCGAGATAATCGTCTCCATGCTCCAAATCCATTTTAAAGCCATTTTTAAGGCATTTCGCGCATACATGAAATGAACACATTTTTCTCCAAAACTATAACAGATGCAAGCTTGTCCTGTTTGGTGGAGATGATATTTAATAAAATAATTAGAAATCCACTAAAAGTTTTGTTTGGTTATCTTGCAATCCCGAGATAATCGTCTCCATGCTCCAAATCCATTTTAAAGCCATTTTTAAGGCATTTCGCGCATACATGAAATGAACACATTTTTCTCCAAAACTATAACAGATGCAAGCTTGTCCTGTTTGGTGGAGATGATATTTAATAAAATAAGTAGAAATCCACTAAAAGTTTTGTTTGGTTATCTTGCAATCCCGAGATAATCGTCTCCATGCTCCAAATCCATTTTAAAGCCATTTTTAAGGCATTTCGCGCATACATGAAATGAACACATTTTTCTCCAAAACTATAACAGATGCAAGCTTGTCCTGTTTGGTGGAGATGATATTTAATAAAATAAGTAGAAATCCACTAAAAGTTTCGTTTGTTTATATTGCCATCCTGAGATAATCGTCTCCATGCTCCAAATCCATTTTAAAGCCATTTCAAAGGCATTTCGCGCATACATGAAATGAACACATTTTTCTCCAAAACTATAACAGATGCAAGCTTGTCCTGTTTGGTGGAGATAATATTTAATAAAATAAGTAGAAATCTACTAAATGTTTCGTTTGTTTATAATGCCATCCTGAGATAATCGTCTCCATGCTCCAAATCCATTTTAAAGCCATTTCAAAGGCATTTTGCGCATACATGAAATGAACACATTTTTCTCCAAAACTATAACACATGCAAGCTTGTCCTGTTTGGTGGAGATGATATTTAATAAAATAAGTAGAAATCCACTAAAAGTTTTGTTTGGTTATCTTGCAATCCCGAGATAATCGTCTCCATGCTCCAAATCCATTTTAAAGCCATTTTTAAGGCATTTCGCGCATACATGAAATGAACACATTTTTCTCCAAAACTATAACAGATGCAAGCTTGTCCTGTTTGGTGGAGATGATATTTAATAAAATAAGTAGAAATCCACTAAAAGTTTTGTTTGGTTATCTTGCAATCCCGAGATAATCGTCTCCATGCTCCAAATCCATTTTAAAGCCATTTTTAAGGCATTTCGCGCATACATGAAATGAACACATTTTTCTCCAAAACTATAACAGATGCAAGCTTGTCCTGTTTGGTGGAGATGATATTTAATAAAATAAGTAGAAATCCACTAAAAGTTTTGTTTGGTTATCTTGCAATCCCGAGATAATCGTCTCCATGCTCCAAATCCATTTTAAAGCCATTTTTAAGGCATTTCGCGCATACATGAAATGAACACATTTTTCTCCAAAACTATAACAGATGCAAGCTTGTCCTGTTTGGTGGAGATAATATTTAATAAAATAAGTAGAAATCTACTAAAAGTTTCGTTTGTTTATATTGCCATCCTGAGATAATCGTCTCCATGCTCCAAATCCATTTTAAAGCCATTTCAAAGGCATTTTGCGCATACATGAAATGAACACATTTTTCTCCAAAACTATAACACATGCAAGCTTGTCCTGTTTGGTGGAGATGATATTTAATAAAATAAGTAGAAATCCACTAAAAGTTTTGTTTGGTTATCTTGCAATCCCGAGATAATCGTCTCCATGCTCCAAATCCATTTTAAAGCCATTTTTAAGGCATTTCGCGCATACATGAAATGAACACATTTTTCTCCAAAACTATAACAGATGCAAGCTTGTCCTGTTTGGTGGAGATGATATTTAATAAAATAAGTAGAAATCCACTAAAAGTTTTGTTTGGTTATCTTGCAATCCCGAGATAATCGTCTCCATGCTCCAAATCCATTTTAAAGCCATTTTTAAGGCATTTGGCGCATACATGAAATGAACACATTTTTCTCCAAAACTATAACAGATGCAAGCTTGTCCTGTTTGGTGGAGATAATATTTAATAAAATAAGTAGAAATCTACTAAAAGTTTCGTTTGTTTATATTGCCATCCTGAGATAATCGTCTCCATGCTCCAAATCCATTTTAAAGCCATTTCAAAGGCATTTTGCGCATACATGAAATGAACACATTTTTCTCCAAAACTATAACACATGCAAGCTTGTCCTGTTTGGTGGAGATGATATTTAATAAAATAAGTAGAAATCCACTAAAAGTTTTGTTTGGTTATCTTGCAATCCCGAGATAATCGTCTCCATGCTCCAAATCCATTTTAAAGCCATTTTTAAGGCATTTCGCGCATACATGAAATGAACACATTTTTCTCCAAAACTATAACAGATGCAAGCTTGTCCTGTTTGGTGGAGATGATATTTAATAAAATAAGTAGAAATCCACTAAAAGTTTTGTTTGGTTATCTTGCAATCCCGAGATAATCGTCTCCATGCTCCAAATCCATTTTAAAGCCATTTTTAAGGCATTTCGCGCATACATGAAATGAACACATTTTTCTCCAAAACTATAACAGATGCAAGCTTGTCCTGTTTGGTGGAGATGATATTTAATAAAATAATTAGAAATCCACTAAAAGTTTTGTTTGGTTATCTTGCAATCCCGAGATAATCGTCTCCATGCTCCAAATCCATTTTAAAGCCATTTTTAAGGCATTTCGCGCATACATGAAATGAACACATTTTTCTCCAAAACTATAACAGATGCAAGCTTGTCCTGTTTGGTGGAGATGATATTTAATAAAATAAGTAGAAATCCACTAAAAGTTTTGTTTGGTTATCTTGCAATCCCGAGATAATCGTCTCCATGCTCCAAATCCATTTTAAAGCCATTTTTAAGGCATTTCGCGCATACATGAAATGAACACATTTTTCTCCAAAACTATAACAGATGCAAGCTTGTCCTGTTTGGTGGAGATGATATTTAATAAAATAAGTAGAAATCCACTAAAAGTTTTGTTTGGTTATCTTGCAATCCCGAGATAATCGTCTCCATGCTCCAAATCCATTTTAAAGCCATTTTTAAGGCATTTCGCGCATACATGAAATGAACACATTTTTCTCCAAAACTATAACAGATGCAAGCTTGTCCTGTTTGGTGGAGATGATATTCAATAAAATAAGTAGAAATCCACTAAAAGTTTTGTTTGGTTATCTTGCAATCCCGAGATAATCGTCTCCATGCTCCAAATCCATTTTAAAGCCATTTTTAAGGCATTTCGCGCATACATGAAATGAACACATTTTTCTCCAAAACTATAACAGATGCAAGCTTGTCCTGTTTGGTGGAGATAATATTTAATAAAATAAGTAGAAATCTACTAAAAGTTTCGTTTGTTTATATTGCCATCCTGAGATAATCGTCTCCATGCTCCAAATCCATTTTAAAGCCATTTTTAAGGCATTTCGCGCATACATGAAATGAACACATTTTTCTCCAAAACTATAACAGATGCAAGCTTGTCCTGTTTGGTGGAGATGATATTTAATAAAATAAGTAGAAATCCACTAAAAGTTTTGTTTGGTTATCTTGCAATCCCGAGATAATCGTCTCCATGCTCCAAATCCATTTTAAAGCCATTTTTAAGGCATTTCGCGCATACATGAAATGAACACATTTTTCTCCAAAACTATAACAGATGCAAGCTTGTCCTGTTTGGTGGAGATGATATTTAATAAAATAAGTAGAAATCCACTAAAAGTTTTGTTTGGTTATATTGCAATCCCGAGATAATCGTCTCCATGCTCCAAATCCATTTTAAAGCCATTTTTAAGGCATTTCGCGCATACATGAAATGAACACATTTTTCTCCAAAACTATAACAGATGCAAGCTTGTCCTGTTTGGTGGAGATGATATTTAATAAAATAAGTAGAAATCCACTAAAAGTTTTGTTTGGTTATCTTGCAATCCCGAGATAATCGTCTCCATGCTCCAAATCCATTTTAAAGCCATTTTTAAGGCATTTCGCGCATACATGAAATGAACACATTTTTCTCCAAAACTATAACAGATGCAAGCTTGTCCTGTTTGGTGGAGATAATATTTAATAAAATAAGTAGAAATCTACTTAAAGTTTCGTTTGTTTATATTGCCATCCTGAGATAATCGTCTCCATGCTCCAAATCCATTTTAAAGCCATTTCAAAGGCATTTTGCGCATACATGAAATGAACACATTTTTCTCCAAAACTATAACACATGCAAGCTTGTCCTGTTTGGTGGAGATGATATTTAATAAAATAAGTAGAAATCCACTAAAAGTTTTGTTTGGTTATCTTGCAATCCCGAGATAATCGTCTCCATGCTCCAAATCCATTTTAAAGCCATTTTTAAGGCATTTCGCGCATACATGAAATGAACACATTTTTCTCCAAAACTATAACAGATGCAAGCTTGTCCTGTTTGGTGGAGATGATATTTAATAAAATAAGTAGAAATCCACTAAAAGTTTTGTTTGGTTATCTTGCAATCCCGAGATAATCGTCTTCATGCTCCAAATCCATTTTAAAGCCATTTTTAAGGCATTTCGCGCATACATGAAATGAACACATTTTTCTCCAAAACTATAACAGATGCAAGCTTGTCCTGTTTGGTGGAGATGATATTTAATAAAATAAGTAGAAATCCACTAAAAGTTTTGTTTGGTTATCTTGCAATCCCGAGATAATCGTCTCCATGCTCCAAATCCATTTTAAAGCCATTTTTAAGGCATTTCGTGCATACATGAAATGAACACATTTTTCTCCAAAACTATAACAGATGCAAGCTTGTCCTGTTTGGTGGAGATGATATTTAATAAAATAAGTAGAAATCCACTAAAAGTTTTGTTTGGTTATCTTGCAATCCCGAGATAATCGTCTCCATGCTCCAAATCCATTTTAAAGCCATTTCAAAGGCATTTTGCGCATACATGAAATGAACACATTTTTCTCCAAAACTATAACACATGCAAGCTTGTCCTGTTTGGTGGAGATGATATTTAATAAAATAAGTAGAAATCCACTAAAAGTTTTGTTTGGTTATCTTGCAATCCCGAGATAATCGTCTCCATGCTCCAAATCCATTTTAAAGCCATTTTTAAGGCATTTCGCGCATACATGAAATGAACACATTTTTCTCCAAAACTATAACAGATGCAAGCTTGTCCTGTTTGGTGGAGATGATATTTAATAAAATAAGTAGAAATCCACTAAAAGTTTTGTTTGGTTATATTGCAATCCCGAGATAATCGTCTCCATGCTCCAAATCCATTTTAAAGCCATTTTTAAGGCATTTCGCGCATAGATGAAATGAACACATTTTTCTCCAAAACTATAACAGATGCAAGCTTGTCCTGTTTGGTGGAGATGATATTTAATAAAATAAGTAGAAATCCACTAAAAGTTTTGTTTGTTTATCTTGCAATCCCGAGATAATCGTCTCCATGCTCCAAATCCATTTTAAAGCCATTTTTAAGGCATTTCGCGCATACATGAAATGAACACATTTTTCTCCAAAACTATAACAGATGCAAGCTTGTCCTGTTTGGTGGAGATGATATTTAATAAAATAAGTAGAAATTCACTAAAAGTTTTGTTTGGTTATCTTGCAATCCCGAGATAATCGTCTCCATGCTCCAAATCCATTTTAAAGCCATTTTTAAGGCATTTCGCGCATACATGAAATGAACACATTTTTCTCCAAAACTATAACAGATGCAAGCTTGTCCTGTTTGGTGGAGATAATATTTAATAAAATAAGTAGAAATCTACTAAATGTTTCGTTTGTTTATAATGCCATCCTGAGATAATCGTCTCCATGCTCCAAATCCATTTTAAAGCCATTTCAAAGGCATTTTGCGCATACATGAAATGAACACATTTTTCTCCAAAACTATAACACATGCAAGCTTGTCCTGTTTGGTGGAGATGATATTTAATAAAATAAGTAGAAATCCACTAAAAGTTTTGTTTGGTTATCTTGCAATCCCGAGATAATCGTCTCCATGCTCCAAATCCATTTTAAAGCCATTTTTAAGGCATTTCGCGCATACATGAAATGAACACATTTTTCTCCAAAACTATAACAGATGCAAGCTTGTCCTGTTTGGTGGAGATGATATTTAATAAAATAAGTAGAAATCCACTAAAAGTTTTGTTTGGTTATCTTGCAATCCCGAGATAATCGTCTCCATGCTCCAAATCCATTTTAAAGCCATTTTTAAGGCATTTCGCGCATACATGAAATGAACACATTTTTCTCCAAAACTATAACAGATGCAAGCTTGTCCTGTTTGGTGGAGATGATATTTAATAAAATAAGTAGAAATCCACTAAAAGTTTTGTTTGGTTATCTTGCAATCCCGAGATAATCGTCTCCATGCTCCAAATCCATTTTAAAGCCATTTTTAAGGCATTTCGCGCATACATGAAATGAACACATTTTTCTCCAAAACTATAACAGATGCAAGCTTGTCCTGTTTGGTGGAGATGATATTTAATAAAATAAGTAGAAATCCACTAAAAGTTTTGTTTGGTTATATTGCAATCCCGAGATAATCGTCTCCATGCTCCAAATCCATTTTAAAGCCATTTTTAAGGCATTTCGCGCATACATGAAATGAACACATTTTTCTCCAAAACTATAACAGATGCAAGCTTGTCCTGTTTGGTGGAGATGATATTTAATAAAATAAGTAGAAATCCACTAAAAGTTTTGTTTGGTTATCTTGCAATCCCGAGATAATCGTCTCCATGCTCCAAATCCATTTTAAAGCCATTTTTAAGGCATTTCGCGCATACATGAAATGAACACATTTTTCTCCAAAACTATAACAGATGCAAGCTTGTCCTGTTTGGTGGAGATGATATTTAATAAAATAAGTAGAAATCCACTAAAAGTTTTGTTTGGTTATCTTGCAATCCCGAGATAATCGTCTCCATGCTCCAAATCCATTTTAAAGCCATTTCAAAGGCATTTTGCGCATACATGAAATGAACACATTTTTCTCCAAAACTATAACAGATGCAAGCTTGTCCTGTTTGGTGGAGATGATATTTAATAAAATAAGTAGAAATCCACTAAAAGTTTTGTTTGGTTATCTTGCAATCCCGAGATAATCGTCTCCATGCTCCAAATCCATTTTAAAGCCATTTTTAAGGCATTTCGCGCATACATGAAATGAACACATTTTTCTCCAAAACTATAACAGATGCAAGCTTGTCCTGTTTGGTGGAGATGATATTTAATAAAATAAGTAGAAATCCACTAAAAGTTTTGTTTGGTTATCTTGCAATCCCGAGATAATCGTCTCCATGCTCCAAATCCATTTTAAAGCCATTTTTAAGGCATTTCGCGCATACATGAAATGAACACATTTTTCTCCAAAACTATAACAGATGCAAGCTTGTCCTGTTTGGTGGAGATAATATTTAATAAAATAAGTAGAAATCTACTAAAAGTTTCGTTTGTTTATATTGCCATCCTGAGATAATCGTCTCCATGCTCCAAATCCATTTTAAAGCCATTTCAAAGGCATTTCGCGCATACATGAAATGAACACATTTTTCTCCAAAACTATAACAGATGCAAGCTTGTCCTGTTTGGTGGAGATAATATTTAATAAAATAAGTAGAAATCTACTAAATGTTTCGTTTGTTTATAATGCCATCCTGAGATAATCGTCTCCATGCTCCAAATCCATTTTAAAGCCATTTCAAAGGCATTTTGCGCATACATGAAATGAACACATTTTTCTCCAAAACTATAACACATGCAAGCTTGTCCTGTTTGGTGGAGATGATATTTAATAAAATAAGTAGAAATCCACTAAAAGTTTTGTTTGGTTATCTTGCAATCCCGAGATAATCGTCTCCATGCTCCAAATCCATTTTAAAGCCATTTTTAAGGCATTTCGCGCATACATGAAATGAACACATTTTTCTCCAAAACTATAACAGATGCAAGCTTGTCCTGTTTGGTGGAGATGATATTTAATAAAATAAGTAGAAATCCACTAAAAGTTTTGTTTGGTTATCTTGCAATCCCGAGATAATCGTCTCCATGCTCCAAATCCATTTTAAAGCCATTTTTAAGGCATTTCGCGCATACATGAAATGAACACATTTTTCTCCAAAACTATAACAGATGCAAGCTTGTCCTGTTTGGTGGAGATGATATTTAATAAAATAAGTAGAAATCCACTAAAAGTTTTGTTTGGTTATCTTGCAATCCCGAGATAATCGTCTCCATGCTCCAAATCCATTTTAAAGCCATTTTTAAGGCATTTCGCGCATACATGAAATGAACACATTTTTCTCCAAAACTATAACAGATGCAAGCTTGTCCTGTTTGGTGGAGATGATATTTAATAAAATAAGTAGAAATCCACTAAAAGTTTTGTTTGGTTATATTGCAATCCCGAGATAATCGTCTCCATGCTCCAAATCCATTTTAAAGCCATTTTTAAGGCATTTTGCGCATACATGAAATGAACACATTTTTCTCCAAAACTATAACAGATGCAAGCTTGTCCTGTTTGGTGGAGATGATATTTAATAAAATAAGTAGAAATCCACTAAAAGTTTTGTTTGGTTATCTTGCAATCCCGAGATAATCGTCTCCATGCTCCAAATCCATTTTAAAGCCATTTTTAAGGCATTTCGCGCATACATGAAATGAACACATTTTTCTCCAAAACTATAACAGATGCAAGCTTGTCCTGTTTGGTGGAGATGATATTTAATAAAATAAGTAGAAATCCACTAAAAGTTTTGTTTGGTTATCTTGCAATCCCGAGATAATCGTCTCCATGCTCCAAATCCATTTTAAAGCCATTTCAAAGGCATTTTGCGCATACATGAAATGAACACATTTTTCTCCAAAACTATAACAGATGCAAGCTTGTCCTGTTTGGTGGAGATGATATTTAATAAAATAAGTAGAAATCCACTAAAAGTTTTGTTTGGTTATCTTGCAATCCCGAGATAATCGTCTCCATGCTCCAAATCCATTTTAAAGCCATTTTTAAGGCATTTCGCGCATACATGAAATGAACACATTTTTCTCCAAAACTATAACAGATGCAAGCTTGTCCTGTTTGGTGGAGATGATATTTAATAAAATAAGTAGAAATCCACTAAAAGTTTTGTTTGGTTATCTTGCAATCCCGAGATAATCGTCTCCATGCTCCAAATCCATTTTAAAGCCATTTTTAAGGCATTTCGCGCATACATGAAATGAACACATTTTTCTCCAAAACTATAACAGATGCAAGCTTGTCCTGTTTGGTGGAGATAATATTTAATAAAATAAGTAGAAATCTACTAAAAGTTTCGTTTGTTTATATTGCCATCCTGAGATAATCGTCTCCATGCTCCAAATCCATTTTAAAGCCATTTCAAAGGCATTTCGCGCATACATGAAATGAACACATTTTTCTCCAAAACTATAACAGATGCAAGCTTGTCCTGTTTGGTGGAGATAATATTTAATAAAATAAGTAGAAATCTACTAAAAGTTTCGTTTGTTTATATTGCCATCCTGAGATAATCGTCTCCATGCTCCAAATCCATTTTAAAGCCATTTCAAAGGCATTTTGCGCATACATGAAATGAACACATTTTTCTCCAAAACTATAACACATGCAAGCTTGTCCTGTTTGGTGGAGATGATATTTAATAAAATAAGTAGAAATCCACTAAAAGTTTTGTTTGGTTATCTTGCAATCCCGAGATAATCGTCTCCATGCTCCAAATCCATTTTAAAGCCATTTTTAAGGCATTTCGCGCATACATGAAATGAACACATTTTTCTCCAAAACTATAACAGATGCAAGCTTGTCCTGTTTGGTGGAGATGATATTTAATAAAATAAGTAGAAATCCCCTAAACGTTTTATTTGGTTATCTTGCAATCCCGAGATAATCGTCTCCATGCTCCAAATCCATTTTAAAGCCATTTTTAAGGCATTTCGCGCATACATGAAATGAACACATTTTTCTCCAAAACTATAACAGATGCAAGCTTGTCCTGTTTGGTGGAGATGATATTTAATAAAATAAGTAGAAATCCACTAAAAGTTTTGTTTGGTTATATTGCAATCCCGAGATAATCGTCTCCATGCTCCAAATCCATTTTAAAGCCATTTTTAAGGCATTTCGCGCATACATGAAATGAACACATTTTTCTCCAAAACTATAACAGATGCAAGCTTCTCCTGTTTGGTGGAGATGATATTTAATAAAATAAGTAGAAATCCACTAAAAGTTTTGTTTGGTTATCTTGCAATCCCGAGATAATCGTCTCCATGCTCCAAATCCATTTTAAAGCCATTTTTAAGGCATTTCGCGCATACATGAAATGAACACATTTTTCTCCAAAACTATAACAGATGCAAGCTTGTCCTGTTTGGTGGAGATGATATTTAATAAAATAAGTAGAAATCCACTAAAAGTTTTGTTTGGTTATCTTGCAATCCCGAGATAATCGTCTCCATGCTCCAAATCCATTTTAAAGCCATTTTTAAGGCATTTCGCGCATACATGAAATGAACACATTTTTCTCCAAAACTATAACAGATGCAAGCTTGTCCTGTTTGGTGGAGATGATATTTAATAAAATAAGTAGAAATCCACTAAAAGTTTTGTTTGGTTATCTTGCAATCCCGAGATAATCGTCTCCATGCTCCAAATCCATTTTAAAGCCATTTTTAAGGCATTTCGCGCATACATGAAATGAACACATTTTTCTCCAAAACTATAACAGATGCAAGCTTGTCCTGTTTGGTGGAGATGATATTTAATAAAATAAGTAGAAATCCACTAAAAGTTTTGTTTGGTTATCTTGCAATCCCGAGATAATCGTCTCCATGCTCCAAATCCATTTTAAAGCCATTTTTAAGGCATTTCGCGCATACATGAAATGAACACATTTTTCTCCAAAACTATAACAGATGCAAGCTTGTCCTGTTTGGTGGAGATGATATTTAATAAAATAAGTAGAAATCCACTAAAAGTTTTGTTTGGTTATCTTGCAATCCCGAGATAATCGTCTCCATGCTCCAAATCCATTTTAAAGCCATTTTTAAGGCATTTCGCGCATACATGAAATGAACACATTTTTCTCCAAAACTATAACAGATGCAAGCTTGTCCTGTTTGGTGGAGATGATATTTAATAAAATAAGTAGAAATCCACTAAAAGTTTTGTTTGGTTATATTGCAATCCCGAGATAATCGTCTCCATGCTCCAAATCCATTTTAAAGCCATTTTTAAGGCATTTCGCGCATACATGAAATGAACACATTTTTCTCCAAAACTATAACAGATGCAAGCTTGTCCTGTTTGGTGGAGATGATATTTAATAAAATAAGTAGAAATCCACTAAAAGTTTTGTTTGGTTATCTTGCAATCCCGAGATAATCGTCTCCATGCTCCAAATCCATTTTAAAGCCATTTTTAAGGCATTTCGCGCATACATGAAATGAACACATTTTTCTCCAAAACTATAACAGATGCAAGCTTGTCCTGTTTGGTGGAGATGATATTTAATAAAATAAGTAGAAATCCACTAAAAGTTTTGTTTGGTTATCTTGCAATCCCGAGATAATCGTCTCCATGCTCCAAATCCATTTTAAAGCCATTTCAAAGGCATTTTGCGCATACATGAAATGAACACATTTTTCTCCAAAACTATAACAGATGCAAGCTTGTCCTGTTTGGTGGAGATGATATTTAATAAAATAAGTAGAAATCCACTAAAAGTTTTGTTTGGTTATCTTGCAATCCCGAGATAATCGTCTCCATGCTCCAAATCCATTTTAAAGCCATTTTTAAGGCATTTCGCGCATACATGAAATGAACACATTTTTCTCCAAAACTATAACAGATGCAAGCTTGTCCTGTTTGGTGGAGATGATATTTAATAAAATAAGTAGAAATCCACTAAAAGTTTTGTTTGGTTATCTTGCAATCCCGAGATAATCGTCTCCATGCTCCAAATCCATTTTAAAGCCATTTTTAAGGCATTTCGCGCATACATGAAATGAACACATTTTTCTCCAAAACTATAACAGATGCAAGCTTGTCCTGTTTGGTGGAGATAATATTTAATAAAATAAGTAGAAATCTACTAAAAGTTTCGTTTGTTTATATTGCCATCCTGAGATAATCGTCTCCATGCTCCAAATCCATTTTAAAGCCATTTCAAAGGCATTTCGCGCATACATGAAATGAACACATTTTTCTCCAAAACTATAACAGATGCAAGCTTGTCCTGTTTGGTGGAGATAATATTTAATAAAATAAGTAGAAATCTACTAAAAGTTTCGTTTGTTTATATTGCCATCCTGAGATAATCGTCTCCATGCTCCAAATCCATTTTAAAGCCATTTCAAAGGCATTTTGCGCATACATGAAATGAACACATTTTTCTCCAAAACTATAACACATGCAAGCTTGTCCTGTTTGGTGGAGATGATATTTAATAAAATAAGTAGAAATCCACTAAAAGTTTTGTTTGGTTATCTTGCAATCCCGAGATAATCGTCTCCATGCTCCAAATCCATTTTAAAGCCATTTTTAAGGCATTTCGCGCATACATGAAATGAACACATTTTTCTCCAAAACTATAACAGATGCAAGCTTGTCCTGTTTGGTGGAGATGATATTTAATAAAATAAGTAGAAATCCCCTAAACGTTTTATTTGGTTATCTTGCAATCCCGAGATAATCGTCTCCATGCTCCAAATCCATTTTAAAGCCATTTTTAAGGCATTTCGCGCATACATGAAATGAACACATTTTTCTCCAAAACTATAACAGATGCAAGCTTGTCCTGTTTGGTGGAGATGATATTTAATAAAATAAGTAGAAATCCACTAAAAGTTTTGTTTGGTTATATTGCAATCCCGAGATAATCGTCTCCATGCTCCAAATCCATTTTAAAGCCATTTTTAAGGCATTTCGCGCATACATGAAATGAACACATTTTTCTCCAAAACTATAACAGATGCAAGCTTCTCCTGTTTGGTGGAGATGATATTTAATAAAATAAGTAGAAATCCACTAAAAGTTTTGTTTGGTTATCTTGCAATCCCGAGATAATCGTCTCCATGCTCCAAATCCATTTTAAAGCCATTTTTAAGGCATTTCGCGCATACATGAAATGAACACATTTTTCTCCAAAACTATAACAGATGCAAGCTTGTCCTGTTTGGTGGAGATGATATTTAATAAAATAAGTAGAAATCCACTAAAAGTTTTGTTTGGTTATCTTGCAATCCCGAGATAATCGTCTCCATGCTCCAAATCCATTTTAAAGCCATTTTTAAGGCATTTCGCGCATACATGAAATGAACACATTTTTCTCCAAAACTATAACAGATGCAAGCTTGTCCTGTTTGGTGGAGATGATATTTAATAAAATAAGTAGAAATCCACTAAAAGTTTTGTTTGGTTATCTTGCAATCCCGAGATAATCGTCTCCATGCTCCAAATCCATTTTAAAGCCATTTTTAAGGCATTTCGCGCATACATGAAATGAACACATTTTTCTCCAAAACTATAACAGATGCAAGCTTGTCCTGTTTGGTGGAGATGATATTTAATAAAATAAGTAGAAATCCACTAAAAGTTTTGTTTGGTTATCTTGCAATCCCGAGATAATCGTCTCCATGCTCCAAATCCATTTTAAAGCCATTTTTAAGGCATTTCGCGCATACATGAAATGAACACATTTTTCTCCAAAACTATAACAGATGCAAGCTTGTCCTGTTTGGTGGAGATAATATTTAATAAAATAAGTAGAAATCTACTAAAAGTTTCGTTTGTTTATATTGCCATCCTGAGATTATCGTCTCCATGCTCCAAATCCATTTTAAAGCCATTTCAAAGGCATTTTGCGCATACATGAAATGAACACATTTTTCTCCAAAACTATAACACATGCAAGCTTGTCCTGTTTGGTGGAGATGATATTTAATAAAATAAGTAGAAATCCACTAAAAGTTTTGTTTGGTTATCTTGCAATCCCGAGATAATCGTCTCCATGCTCCAAATCCATTTTAAAGCCATTTTTAAGGCATTTCGCGCATACATGAAATGAACACATTTTTCTCCAAAACTATAACAGATGCAAGCTTGTCCTGTTTGGTGGAGATGATATTTAATAAAATAAGTAGAAATCCACTAAAAGTTTTGTTTGGTTATCTTGCAATCCCGAGATAATCGTCTCCATGCTCCAAATCCATTTTAAAGCCATTTTTAAGGCATTTCGCGCATACATGAAATGAACACATTTTTCTCCAAAACTATAACAGATGCAAGCTTGTCCTGTTTGGTGGAGATAATATTTAATAAAATAAGTAGAAATCTACTAAAAGTTTCGTTTGGTTATCTTGCAATCCCGAGATAATCGTCTCCATGCTCCAAATCCATTTTAAAGCCATTTTTAAGGCATTTCGCGCATACATGAAATGAACACATTTTTCTCCAAAACTATAACAGATGCAAGCTTGTCCTGTTTGGTGGAGATAATATTTAATAAAATAAGTAGAAATCCACTAAAAGTTTTGTTTGGTTATCTTGCAATCCCGAGATAATCGTCTCCATGCTCCAAATCCATTTTAAAGCCATTTCAAAGGCATTTTGCGCATACATGAAATGAACACATTTTTCTCCAAAACTATAACAGATGCAAGCTTGTCCTGTTTGGTGGAGATGATATTTAATAAAATAAGTAGAAATCCACTAAAAGTTTTGTTTGGTTATCTTGCAATCCCGAGATAATCGTCTCCATGCTCCAAATCCATTTTAAAGCCATTTTTAAGGCATTTCGCGCATACATGAAATGAACACATTTTTCTCCAAAACTATAACAGATGCAAGCTTGTCCTGTTTGGTGGAGATGATATTTAATAAAATAAGTAGAAATCCACTAAAAGTTTTGTTTGGTTATCTTGCAATCCCGAGATAATCGTCTCCATGCTCCAAATCCATTTTAAAGCCATTTTTAAGGCATTTCGCGCATACATGAAATGAACACATTTTTCTCCAAAACTATAACAGATGCAAGCTTGTCCTGTTTGGTGGAGATAATATTTAATAAAATAAGTAGAAATCTACTAAAAGTTTCGTTTGTTTATATTGCCATCCTGAGATAATCGTCTCCATGCTCCAAATCCATTTTAAAGCCATTTCAAAGGCATTTTGCGCATACATGAAATGAACACATTTTTCTCCAAAACTATAACACATGCAAGCTTGTCCTGTTTGGTGGAGATGATATTTAATAAAATAAGTAGAAATCCACTAAAAGTTTTGTTTGGTTATCTTGCAATCCCGAGATAATCGTCTCCATGCTCCAAATCCATGTTAAAGCCATTTTTAAGGCATTTCGCGCATACATGAAATGAACACATTTTTCTCCAAAACTATAACAGATGCAAGCTTGTCCTGTTTGGTGGAGATAATATTTAATAAAATAAGTAGAAATCTACTAAAAGTTTCGTTTGTTTATATTGCCATCCTGAGATAATCGTCTCCATGCTCCAAATCCATTTTAAAGCCATTTCAAAGGCATTTTGCGCATACATGAAATGAACACATTTTTCTCCAAAACTATAACACATGCAAGCTTGTCCTGTTTGGTGGAGATGATATTTAATAAAATAAGTAGAAATCCACTAAAAGTTTTGTTTGGTTATCTTGCAATCCCGAGATAATCGTCTCCATGCTCCAAATCCATTTTAAAGCCATTTTTAAGGCATTTCGCGCATACATGAAATGAACACATTTTTCTCCAAAACTATAACAGATGCAAGCTTGTCCTGTTTGGTGGAGATAATATTTAATAAAATAAGTAGAAATCTACTAAAAGTTTCGTTTGTTTATATTGCCATCCTGAGATAATCGTCTCCATGCTCCAAATCCATTTTAAAGCCATTTCAAAGGCATTTTGCGCATACATGAAATGAACACATTTTTCTCCAAAACTATAACACATGCAAGCTTGTCCTGTTTGGTGGAGATGATATTTAATAAAATAAGTAGAAATCCACTAAAAGTTTTGTTTGGTTATCTTGCAATCCCGAGATAATCGTCTCCATGCTCCAAATCCATTTTAAAGCCATTTTTAAGGCATTTCGCGCATACATGAAATGAACACATTTTTCTCCAAAACTATAACAGATGCAAGCTTGTCCTGTTTGGTGGAGATGATATTTAATAAAATAAGTAGAAATCCACTAAAAGTTTTGTTTGGTTATCTTGCAATCCCGAGATAATCGTCTCCATGCTCCAAATCCATTTTAAAGCCATTTTTAAGGCATTTCGCGCATACATGAAACGAACACATTTTTCTCCAAAACTATAACAGATGCAAGCTTGTCCTGTTTGGTGGAGATAATATTTAATAAAATAAGTAGAAATCTACTAAAAGTTTCGTTTGTTTATATTGCCATCCTGAGATAATCGTCTCCATGCTCCAAATCCATTTTAAAGCCATTTCAAAGGCATTTTGCGCATACATGAAATGAACACATTTTTCTCCAAAACTATAACACATGCAAGCTTGTCCTGTTTGGTGGAGATGATATTTAATAAAATAAGTAGAAATCCACTAAAAGTTTTGTTTGGTTATCTTGCAATCCCGAGATAATCGTCTCCATGCTCCAAATCCATTTTAAAGCCATTTTTAAGGCATTTCGCGCATACATGAAATGAACACATTTTTCTCCAAAACTATAACAGATGCAAGCTTGTCCTGTTTGGTGGAGATGATATTTAATAAAATAAGTAGAAATCCACTAAAAGTTTTGTTTGGTTATCTTGCAATCCCGAGATAATCGTCTCCATGCTCCAAATCCATTTTAAAGCCATTTTTAAGGCATTTCGCGCATACATGAAATGAACACATTTTTCTCCAAAACTATAACAGATGCAAGCTTGTCCTGTTTGGTGGAGATGATATTTAATAAAATAAGTAGAAATCCACTAAACGTTTTATTTGGTTATCTTGCAATCCCGAGATAATCGTCTCCATGCTCCAAATCCATTTTAAAGCCATTTTTAAGGCATTTCGCGCATACATGAAATGAACACATTTTTCTCCAAAACTATAACAGATGCAAGCTTGTCCTGTTTGGTGGAGATGATATTTAATAAAATAAGTAGAAATCCACTAAAAGTTTTGTTTGGTTATATTGCAATCCCGAGATAATCGTCTCCATGCTCCAAATCCATTTTAAAGCCATTTTTAAGGCATTTCGCGCATACATGAAATGAACACATTTTTCTCCAAAACTATAACAGATGCAAGCTTCTCCTGTTTGGTGGAGATGATATTTAATAAAATAAGTAGAAATCCACTAAAAGTTTTGTTTGGTTATCTTGCAATCCCGAGATAATCGTCTCCATGCTCCAAATCCATTTTAAAGCCATTTTTAAGGCATTTCGCGCATACATGAAATGAACACATTTTTCTCCAAAACTATAACAGATGCAAGCTTGTCCTGTTTGGTGGAGATGATATTTAATAAAATAAGTAGAAATCCACTAAAAGTTTTGTTTGGTTATCTTGCAATCCCGAGATAATCGTCTCCATGCTCCAAATCCATTTTAAAGCCATTTTTAAGGCATTTCGCGCATACATGAAATGAACACATTTTTCTCCAAAACTATAACAGATGCAAGCTTGTCCTGTTTGGTGGAGATGATATTTAATAAAATAAGTAGAAATCCACTAAAAGTTTTGTTTGGTTATCTTGCAATCCCGAGATAATCGTCTCCATGCTCCAAATCCATTTTAAAGCCATTTTTAAGGCATTTCGCGCATACATGAAATGAACACATTTTTCTCCAAAACTATAACAGATGCAAGCTTGTCCTGTTTGGTGGAGATGATATTTAATAAAATAAGTAGAAATCCACTAAAAGTTTTGTTTGGTTATATTGCAATCCCGAGATAATCGTCTCCATGCTCCAAATCCATTTTAAAGCCATTTTTAAGGCATTTCGCGCATACATGAAATGAACACATTTTTCTCCAAAACTATAACAGATGCAAGCTTGTCCTGTTTGGTGGAGATGATATTTAATAAAATAAGTAGAAATCCACTAAAAGTTTTGTTTGGTTATCTTGCAATCCCGAGATAATCGTCTCCATGCTCCAAATCCATTTTAAAGCCATTTTTAAGGCATTTCGCGCATACATGAAATGAACACATTTTTCTCCAAAACTATAACAGATGCAAGCTTGTCCTGTTTGGTGGAGATGATATTTAATAAAATAAGTAGAAATCCACTAAAAGTTTTGTTTGGTTATCTTGCAATCCCGAGATAATCGTCTCCATGCTCCAAATCCATTTTAAAGCCATTTTTAAGGCATTTCGCGCATACATGAAATGAACACATTTTTCTCCAAAACTATAACAGATGCAAGCTTGTCCTGTTTGGTGGAGATAATATTTAATAAAATAAGTAGAAATCTACTAAAAGTTTCGTTTGTTTATATTGCCATCCTGAGATAATCGTCTCCATGCTCCAAATCCATTTTAAAGCCATTTCAAAGGCATTTTGCGCATACATGAAATGAACACATTTTTCTCCAAAACTATAACACATGCAAGCTTGTCCTGTTTGGTGGAGATGATATTTAATAAAATAAGTAGAAATCCACTAAAAGTTTTGTTTGGTTATCTTGCAATCCCGAGATAATCGTCTCCATGCTCCAAATCCATTTTAAAGCCATTTTTAAGGCATTTCGCGCATACATGAAATGAACACATTTTTCTCCAAAACTATAACAGATGCAAGCTTGTCCTGTTTGGTGGAGATAATATTTAATAAAATAAGTAGAAATCTACTAAAAGTTTCGTTTGTTTATATTGCCATCCTGAGATAATCGTCTCCATGCTCCAAATCCATTTTAAAGCCATTTCAAAGGCATTTTGCGCATACATGAAATGAACACATTTTTCTCCAAAACTATAACACATGCAAGCTTGTCCTGTTTGGTGGAGATGATATTTAATAAAATAAGTAGAAATCCACTAAAAGTTTTGTTTGGTTATCTTGCAATCCCGAGATAATCGTCTCCATGCTCCAAATCCATTTTAAAGCCATTTTTAAGGCATTTCGCGCATACATGAAATGAACACATTTTTCTCCAAAACTATAACAGATGCAAGCTTGTCCTGTTTGGTGGAGATGATATTTAATAAAATAAGTAGAAATCCACTAAAAGTTTTGTTTGGTTATCTTGCAATCCCGAGATAATCGTCTCCATGCTCCAAATCCATTTTAAAGCCATTTTTAAGGCATTTCGCGCATACATGAAATGAACACATTTTTCTCCAAAACTATAACAGATGCAAGCTTGTCCTGTTTGGTGGAGATAATATTTAATAAAATAAGTAGAAATCTACTAAAAGTTTCGTTTGTTTATATTGCCATCCGGAGATTATCGTCTCCATGCTCCAAATCCATTTTAAAGCCATTTCAAAGGCATTTTGCGCATACATGAAATGAACACATTTTTCTCCAAAACTATAACACATGCAAGCTTGTCCTGTTTGGTGGAGATGATATTTAATAAAATAAGTAGAAATCCACTAAAAGTTTTGTTTGGTTATCTTGCAATCCCGAGATAATCGTCTCCATGCTCCAAATCCATTTTAAAGCCATTTTTAAGGCATTTCGCGCATACATGAAATGAACACATTTTTCTCCAAAACTATAACAGATGCAAGCTTGTCCTGTTTGGTGGAGATGATATTTAATAAAATAAGTAGAAATCCACTAAAAGTTTTGTTTGGTTATCTTGCAATCCCGAGATAATCGTCTCCATGCTCCAAATCCATTTTAAAGCCATTTTTAAGGCATTTCGCGCATACATGAAATGAACACATTTTTCTCCAAAACTATAACAGATGCAAGCTTGTCCTGTTTGGTGGAGATAATATTTAATAAAATAAGTAGAAATCTACTAAAAGTTTCGTTTGGTTATCTTGCAATCCCGAGATAATCGTCTCCATGCTCCAAATCCATTTTAAAGCCATTTTTAAGGCATTTCGCGCATACATGAAATGAACACATTTTTCTCCAAAACTATAACAGATGCAAGCTTGTCCTGTTTGGTGGAGATAATATTTAATAAAATAAGTAGAAATCCACTAAAAGTTTTGTTTGGTTATCTTGCAATCCCGAGATAATCGTCTCCATGCTCCAAATCCATTTTAAAGCCATTTCAAAGGCATTTTGCGCATACATGAAATGAACACATTTTTCTCCAAAACTATAACAGATGCAAGCTTGTCCTGTTTGGTGGAGATGATATTTAATAAAATAAGTAGAAATCCACTAAAAGTTTTGTTTGGTTATCTTGCAATCCCGAGATAATCGTCTCCATGCTCCAAATCCATTTTAAAGCCATTTTTAAGGCATTTCGCGCATACATGAAATGAACACATTTTTCTCCAAAACTATAACAGATGCAAGCTTGTCCTGTTTGGTGGAGATGATATTTAATAAAATAAGTAGAAATCCACTAAAAGTTTTGTTTGGTTATCTTGCAATCCCGAGATAATCGTCTCCATGCTCCAAATCCATTTTAAAGCCATTTTTAAGGCATTTCGCGCATACATGAAATGAACACATTTTTCTCCAAAACTATAACAGATGCAAGCTTGTCCTGTTTGGTGGAGATAATATTTAATAAAATAAGTAGAAATCTACTAAAAGTTTCGTTTGTTTATATTGCCATCCTGAGATAATCGTCTCCATGCTCCAAATCCATTTTAAAGCCATTTCAAAGGCATTTTGCGCATACATGAAATGAACACATTTTTCTCCAAAACTATAACACATGCAAGCTTGTCCTGTTTGGTGGAGATGATATTTAATAAAATAAGTAGAAATCCACTAAAAGTTTTGTTTGGTTATCTTGCAATCCCGAGATAATCGTCTCCATGCTCCAAATCCATGTTAAAGCCATTTTTAAGGCATTTCGCGCATACATGAAATGAACACATTTTTCTCCAAAACTATAACAGATGCAAGCTTGTCCTGTTTGGTGGAGATAATATTTAATAAAATAAGTAGAAATCTACTAAAAGTTTCGTTTGTTTATATTGCCATCCTGAGATAATCGTCTCCATGCTCCAAATCCATTTTAAAGCCATTTCAAAGGCATTTTGCGCATACATGAAATGAACACATTTTTCTCCAAAACTATAACACATGCAAGCTTGTCCTGTTTGGTGGAGATGATATTTAATAAAATAAGTAGAAATCCACTAAAAGTTTTGTTTGGTTATCTTGCAATCCCGAGATAATCGTCTCCATGCTCCAAATCCATTTTAAAGCCATTTTTAAGGCATTTCGCGCATACATGAAATGAACACATTTTTCTCCAAAACTATAACAGATGCAAGCTTGTCCTGTTTGGTGGAGATAATATTTAATAAAATAAGTAGAAATCTACTAAAAGTTTCGTTTGTTTATATTGCCATCCTGAGATAATCGTCTCCATGCTCCAAATCCATTTTAAAGCCATTTCAAAGGCATTTTGCGCATACATGAAATGAACACATTTTTCTCCAAAACTATAACACATGCAAGCTTGTCCTGTTTGGTGGAGATGATATTTAATAAAATAAGTAGAAATCCACTAAAAGTTTTGTTTGGTTATCTTGCAATCCCGAGATAATCGTCTCCATGCTCCAAATCCATTTTAAAGCCATTTTTAAGGCATTTCGCGCATACATGAAATGAACACATTTTTCTCCAAAACTATAACAGATGCAAGCTTGTCCTGTTTGGTGGAGATGATATTTAATAAAATAAGTAGAAATCCACTAAAAGTTTTGTTTGGTTATCTTGCAATCCCGAGATAATCGTCTCCATGCTCCAAATCCATTTTAAAGCCATTTTTAAGGCATTTCGCGCATACATGAAACGAACACATTTTTCTCCAAAACTATAACAGATGCAAGCTTGTCCTGTTTGGTGGAGATAATATTTAATAAAATAAGTAGAAATCTACTAAAAGTTTCGTTTGTTTATATTGCCATCCTGAGATAATCGTCTCCATGCTCCAAATCCATTTTAAAGCCATTTCAAAGGCATTTTGCGCATACATGAAATGAACACATTTTTCTCCAAAACTATAACACATGCAAGCTTGTCCTGTTTGGTGGAGATGATATTTAATAAAATAAGTAGAAATCCACTAAAAGTTTTGTTTGGTTATCTTGCAATCCCGAGATAATCGTCTCCATGCTCCAAATCCATTTTAAAGCCATTTTTAAGGCATTTCGCGCATACATGAAATGAACACATTTTTCTCCAAAACTATAACAGATGCAAGCTTGTCCTGTTTGGTGGAGATGATATTTAATAAAATAAGTAGAAATCCACTAAAAGTTTTGTTTGGTTATCTTGCAATCCCGAGATAATCGTCTCCATGCTCCAAATCCATTTTAAAGCCATTTTTAAGGCATTTCGCGCATACATGAAATGAACACATTTTTCTCCAAAACTATAACAGATGCAAGCTTGTCCTGTTTGGTGGAGATGATATTTAATAAAATAAGTAGAAATCCACTAAACGTTTTATTTGGTTATCTTGCAATCCCGAGATAATCGTCTCCATGCTCCAAATCCATTTTAAAGCCATTTTTAAGGCATTTCGCGCATACATGAAATGAACACATTTTTCTCCAAAACTATAACAGATGCAAGCTTGTCCTGTTTGGTGGAGATGATATTTAATAAAATAAGTAGAAATCCACTAAAAGTTTTGTTTGGTTATATTGCAATCCCGAGATAATCGTCTCCATGCTCCAAATCCATTTTAAAGCCATTTTTAAGGCATTTCGCGCATACATGAAATGAACACATTTTTCTCCAAAACTATAACAGATGCAAGCTTCTCCTGTTTGGTGGAGATGATATTTAATAAAATAAGTAGAAATCCACTAAAAGTTTTGTTTGGTTATCTTGCAATCCCGAGATAATCGTCTCCATGCTCCAAATCCATTTTAAAGCCATTTTTAAGGCATTTCGCGCATACATGAAATGAACACATTTTTCTCCAAAACTATAACAGATGCAAGCTTGTCCTGTTTGGTGGAGATGATATTTAATAAAATAAGTAGAAATCCACTAAAAGTTTTGTTTGGTTATCTTGCAATCCCGAGATAATCGTCTCCATGCTCCAAATCCATTTTAAAGCCATTTTTAAGGCATTTCGCGCATACATGAAATGAACACATTTTTCTCCAAAACTATAACAGATGCAAGCTTGTCCTGTTTGGTGGAGATGATATTTAATAAAATAAGTAGAAATCCACTAAAAGTTTTGTTTGGTTATCTTGCAATCCCGAGATAATCGTCTCCATGCTCCAAATCCATTTTAAAGCCATTTTTAAGGCATTTCGCGCATACATGAAATGAACACATTTTTCTCCAAAACTATAACAGATGCAAGCTTGTCCTGTTTGGTGGAGATGATATTTAATAAAATAAGTAGAAATCCACTAAAAGTTTTGTTTGGTTATATTGCAATCCCGAGATAATCGTCTCCATGCTCCAAATCCATTTTAAAGCCATTTTTAAGGCATTTCGCGCATACATGAAATGAACACATTTTTCTCCAAAACTATAACAGATGCAAGCTTGTCCTGTTTGGTGGAGATGATATTTAATAAAATAAGTAGAAATCCACTAAAAGTTTTGTTTGGTTATCTTGCAATCCCGAGATAATCGTCTCCATGCTCCAAATCCATTTTAAAGCCATTTTTAAGGCATTTCGCGCATACATGAAATGAACACATTTTTCTCCAAAACTATAACAGATGCAAGCTTGTCCTGTTTGGTGGAGATGATATTTAATAAAATAAGTAGAAATCCACTAAAAGTTTTGTTTGGTTATCTTGCAATCCCGAGATAATCGTCTCCATGCTCCAAATCCATTTTAAAGCCATTTTTAAGGCATTTCGCGCATACATGAAATGAACACATTTTTCTCCAAAACTATAACAGATGCAAGCTTGTCCTGTTTGGTGGAGATAATATTTAATAAAATAAGTAGAAATCTACTAAAAGTTTCGTTTGTTTATATTGCCATCCTGAGATAATCGTCTCCATGCTCCAAATCCATTTTAAAGCCATTTCAAAGGCATTTTGCGCATACATGAAATGAACACATTTTTCTCCAAAACTATAACACATGCAAGCTTGTCCTGTTTGGTGGAGATGATATTTAATAAAATAAGTAGAAATCCACTAAAAGTTTTGTTTGGTTATCTTGCAATCCCGAGATAATCGTCTCCATGCTCCAAATCCATTTTAAAGCCATTTTTAAGGCATTTCGCGCATACATGAAATGAACACATTTTTCTCCAAAACTATAACAGATGCAAGCTTGTCCTGTTTGGTGGAGATAATATTTAATAAAATAAGTAGAAATCTACTAAAAGTTTCGTTTGTTTATATTGCCATCCTGAGATAATCGTCTCCATGCTCCAAATCCATTTTAAAGCCATTTCAAAGGCATTTTGCGCATACATGAAATGAACACATTTTTCTCCAAAACTATAACACATGCAAGCTTGTCCTGTTTGGTGGAGATGATATTTAATAAAATAAGTAGAAATCCACTAAAAGTTTTGTTTGGTTATCTTGCAATCCCGAGATAATCGTCTCCATGCTCCAAATCCATTTTAAAGCCATTTTTAAGGCATTTCGCGCATACATGAAATGAACACATTTTTCTCCAAAACTATAACAGATGCAAGCTTGTCCTGTTTGGTGGAGATGATATTTAATAAAATAAGTAGAAATCCACTAAAAGTTTTGTTTGGTTATCTTGCAATCCCGAGATAATCGTCTCCATGCTCCAAATCCATTTTAAAGCCATTTTTAAGGCATTTCGCGCATACATGAAATGAACACATTTTTCTCCAAAACTATAACAGATGCAAGCTTGTCCTGTTTGGTGGAGATGATATTTAATAAAATAAGTAGAAATCCACTAAACGTTTTATTTGGTTATCTTGCAATCCCGAGATAATCGTCTCCATGCTCCAAATCCATTTTAAAGCCATTTTTAAGGCATTTCGCGCATACATGAAATGAACACATTTTTCTCCAAAACTATAACAGATGCAAGCTTGTCCTGTTTGGTGGAGATGATATTTAATAAAATAAGTAGAAATCCACTAAAAGTTTTGTTTGGTTATATTGCAATCCCGAGATAATCGTCTCCATGCTCCAAATCCATTTTAAAGCCATTTTTAAGGCATTTCGCGCATACATGAAATGAACACATTTTTCTCCAAAACTATAACAGATGCAAGCTTCTCCTGTTTGGTGGAGATGATATTTAATAAAATAAGTAGAAATCCACTAAAAGTTTTGTTTGGTTATCTTGCAATCCCGAGATAATCGTCTCCATGCTCCAAATCCATTTTAAAGCCATTTTTAAGGCATTTCGCGCATACATGAAATGAACACATTTTTCTCCAAAACTATAACAGATGCAAGCTTGTCCTGTTTGGTGGAGATGATATTTAATAAAATAAGTAGAAATCCACTAAAAGTTTTGTTTGGTTATATTGCAATCCCGAGATAATCGTCTCCATGCTCCAAATCCATTTTAAAGCCATTTTTAAGGCATTTCGCGCATACATGAAATGAACACATTTTTCTCCAAAACTATAACAGATGCAAGCTTCTCCTGTTTGGTGGAGATGATATTTAATAAAATAAGTAGAAATCCACTAAAAGTTTTGTTTGGTTATCTTGCAATCCCGAGATAATCGTCTCCATGCTCCAAATCCATTTTAAAGCCATTTTTAAGGCATTTCGCGCATACATGAAATGAACACATTTTTCTCCAAAACTATAACAGATGCAAGCTT
Source organism: Anomaloglossus baeobatrachus (assembly GCF_048569485.1). Taxonomy (NCBI): domain Eukaryota; kingdom Metazoa; phylum Chordata; class Amphibia; order Anura; family Aromobatidae; genus Anomaloglossus; species Anomaloglossus baeobatrachus. The sequence continues at coordinate 212,991 of NW_027442597.1, forward strand.
GTCCTGTTTGGTGGAGATGATATTTAATAAAATAAGTAGAAATCCACTAAAAGTTTTGTTTGGTTATCTTGCAATCCCGAGATAATCGTCTCCATGCTCCAAATCCATTTTAAAGCCATTTTTAAGGCATTTCGCGCATACATGAAATGAACACATTTTTCTCCAAAACTATAACAGATGCAAGCTTGTCCTGTTTGGTGGAGATAATATTTAATAAAATAAGTAGAAATCTACTAAAAGTTTCGTTTGTTTATATTGCCATCCTGAGATAATCGTCTCCATGCTCCAAATCCATTTTAAAGCCATTTCAAAGGCATTTTGCGCATACATGAAATGAACACATTTTTCTCCAAAACTATAACACATGCAAGCTTGTCCTGTTTGGTGGAGATGATATTTAATAAAATAAGTAGAAATCCACTAAAAGTTTTGTTTGGTTATCTTGCAATCCCGAGATAATCGTCTCCATGCTCCAAATCCATTTTAAAGCCATTTTTAAGGCATTTCGCGCATACATGAAATGAACACATTTTTCTCCAAAACTATAACAGATGCAAGCTTGTCCTGTTTGGTGGAGATAATATTTAATAAAATAAGTAGAAATCTACTAAAAGTTTCGTTTGTTTATATTGCCATCCTGAGATAATCGTCTCCATGCTCCAAATCCATTTTAAAGCCATTTTTAAGGCATTTCGCGCATACATGAAATGAACACATTTTTCTCCAAAACTATAACAGATGCAAGCTTGTCCTGTTTGGTGGAGATGATATTTAATAAAATAAGTAGAAATCCACTAAACGTTTTATTTGGTTATCTTGCAATCCCGAGATAATCGTCTCCATGCTCCAAATCCATTTTAAAGCCATTTTTAAGGCATTTCGCGCATACATGAAATGAACACATTTTTCTCCAAAACTATAACAGATGCAAGCTTGTCCTGTTTGGTGGAGATGATATTTAATAAAATAAGTAGAAATCCACTAAAAGTTTTGTTTGGTTATATTGCAATCCCGAGATAATCGTCTCCATGCTCCAAATCCATTTTAAAGCCATTTTTAAGGCATTTCGCGCATACATGAAATGAACACATTTTTCTCCAAAACTATAACAGATGCAAGCTTCTCCTGTTTGGTGGAGATGATATTTAATAAAATAAGTAGAAATCCACTAAAAGTTTTGTTTGGTTATCTTGCAATCCCGAGATAATCGTCTCCATGCTCCAAATCCATTTTAAAGCCATTTTTAAGGCATTTCGCGCATACATGAAATGAACACATTTTTCTCCAAAACTATAACAGATGCAAGCTTGTCCTGTTTGGTGGAGATGATATTTAATAAAATAAGTAGAAATCCACTAAAAGTTTTGTTTGGTTATATTGCAATCCCGAGATAATCGTCTCCATGCTCCAAATCCATTTTAAAGCCATTTTTAAGGCATTTCGCGCATACATGAAATGAACACATTTTTCTCCAAAACTATAACAGATGCAAGCTTCTCCTGTTTGGTGGAGATGATATTTAATAAAATAAGTAGAAATCCACTAAAAGTTTTGTTTGGTTATCTTGCAATCCCGAGATAATCGTCTCCATGCTCCAAATCCATTTTAAAGCCATTTTTAAGGCATTTCGCGCATACATGAAATGAACACATTTGTCTCCAAAACTATAACAGATGCAAGCTTGTCCTGTTTGGTGGAGATGATATTTAATAAAATAAGTAGAAATCCACTAAAAGTTTTGTTTGGTTATCTTGCAATCCCGAGATAATCGTCTCCATGCTCCAAATCCATTTTAAAGCCATTTTTAAGGCATTTCGCGCATACATGAAATGAACACATTTTTCTCCAAAACTATAACAGATGCAAGCTTGTCCTGTTTGGTGGAGATAATATTTAATAAAATAAGTAGAAATCTACTAAAAGTTTCGTTTGTTTATATTGCCATCCTGAGATAATCGTCTCCATGCTCCAAATCCATTTTAAAGCCATTTCAAAGGCATTTTGCGCATACATGAAATGAACACATTTTTCTCCAAAACTATAACACATGCAAGCTTGTCCTGTTTGGTGGAGATGATATTTAATAAAATAAGTAGAAATCCACTAAAAGTTTTGTTTGGTTATCTTGCAATCCCGAGATAATCGTCTCCATGCTCCAAATCCATTTTAAAGCCATTTTTAAGGCATTTCGCGCATACATGAAATGAACACATTTTTCTCCAAAACTATAACAGATGCAAGCTTGTCCTGTTTGGTGGAGATAATATTTAATAAAATAAGTAGAAATCTACTAAAAGTTTCGTTTGTTTATATTGCCATCCTGAGATAATCGTCTCCATGCTCCAAATCCATTTTAAAGCCATTTCAAAGGCATTTTGCGCATACATGAAATGAACACATTTTTCTCCAAAACTATAACACATGCAAGCTTGTCCTGTTTGGTGGAGATGATATTTAATAAAATAAGTAGAAATCCACTAAAAGTTTTGTTTGGTTATCTTGCAATCCCGAGATAATCGTCTCCATGCTCCAAATCCATTTTAAAGCCATTTTTAAGGCATTTCGCGCATACATGAAATGAACACATTTTTCTCCAAAACTATAACAGATGCAAGCTTGTCCTGTTTGGTGGAGATGATATTTAATAAAATAAGTAGAAATCCACTAAAAGTTTTGTTTGGTTATCTTGCAATCCCGAGATAATCGTCTCCATGCTCCAAATCCATTTTAAAGCCATTTTTAAGGCATTTCGCGCATACATGAAATGAACACATTTTTCTCCAAAACTATAACAGATGCAAGCTTGTCCTGTTTGGTGGAGATGATATTTAATAAAATAAGTAGAAATCCACTAAACGTTTTATTTGGTTATCTTGCAATCCCGAGATAATCGTCTCCATGCTCCAAATCCATTTTAAAGCCATTTTTAAGGCATTTCGCGCATACATGAAATGAACACATTTTTCTCCAAAACTATAACAGATGCAAGCTTGTCCTGTTTGGTGGAGATGATATTTAATAAAATAAGTAGAAATCCACTAAAAGTTTTGTTTGGTTATATTGCAATCCCGAGATAATCGTCTCCATGCTCCAAATCCATTTTAAAGCCATTTTTAAGGCATTTCGCGCATACATGAAATGAACACATTTTTCTCCAAAACTATAACAGATGCAAGCTTCTCCTGTTTGGTGGAGATGATATTTAATAAAATAAGTAGAAATCCACTAAAAGTTTTGTTTGGTTATCTTGCAATCCCGAGATAATCGTCTCCATGCTCCAAATCCATTTTAAAGCCATTTTTAAGGCATTTCGCGCATACATGAAATGAACACATTTTTCTCCAAAACTATAACAGATGCAAGCTTGTCCTGTTTGGTGGAGATGATATTTAATAAAATAAGTAGAAATCCACTAAAAGTTTTGTTTGGTTATATTGCAATCCCGAGATAATCGTCTCCATGCTCCAAATCCATTTTAAAGCCATTTTTAAGGCATTTCGCGCATACATGAAATGAACACATTTTTCTCCAAAACTATAACAGATGCAAGCTTCTCCTGTTTGGTGGAGATGATATTTAATAAAATAAGTAGAAATCCACTAAAAGTTTTGTTTGGTTATCTTGCAATCCCGAGATAATCGTCTCCATGCTCCAAATCCATTTTAAAGCCATTTTTAAGGCATTTCGCGCATACATGAAATGAACACATTTTTCTCCAAAACTATAACAGATGCAAGCTTGTCCTGTTTGGTGGAGATGATATTTAATAAAATAAGTAGAAATCCACCAAAAGTTTTGTTTGGTTATCTTGCAATCCCGAGATAATCGTCTCCATGCTCCAAATCCATTTTAAAGCCATTTTTAAGGCATTTCGCGCATACATGAAATGAACACATTTTTCTCCAAAACTATAACAGATGCAAGCTTGTCCTGTTTGGTGGAGATGATATTTAATAAAATAAGTAGAAATCCACTAAAAGTTTTGTTTGGTTATCTTGCAATCCCGAGATAATCGTCTCCATGCTCCAAATCCATTTTAAAGCCATTTTTAAGGCATTTCGCGCATACATGAAATGAACACATTTTTCTCCAAAACTATAACACATGCAAGCTTGTCCTGTTTGGTGGAGATGATATTTAATAAAATAAGTAGAAATCCACTAAAAGTTTTGTTTGGTTATCTTGCAATCCCGAGATAATCGTCTCCATGCTCCAAATCCATTTTAAAGCCATTTTTAAGGCATTTCGCGCATACATGAAATGAACACATTTTTCTCCAAAACTATAACAGATGCAAGCTTGTCCTGTTTGGTGGAGATGATATTTAATAAAATAAGTAGAAATATACTAAAAGTTTTGTTTGGTTATCTTGCAATCCCGAGATAATCGTCTCCATGCTCCAAATCCATTTTAAAGCCATTTTTAAGGCATTTCGCGCATACATGAAATGAACACATTTTTCTCCAAAACTATAACAGATGCAAGCTTGTCCTGTTTGGTGGAGATGATATTTAATAAAATAAGTAGAAATCCACTAAAAGTTTTGTTTGGTTATCTTGCAATCCCGAGATAATCGTCTCCATGCTCCAAATCCATTTTAAAGCCATTTTTAAGGCATTTCGCGCATACATGAAATGAACACATTTTTCTCCAAAACTATAACAGATGCAAGCTTGTCATGTTTGGTGGAGATAATATTTAATAAAATAAGTAGAAATCTACTAAAAGTTTCGTTTGTTTATATTGCCATCCTGAGATAATCGTCTCCATGCTCCAAATCCATTTTAAAGCCATTTCAAAGGCATTTTGCGCATACATGAAATGAACACATTTTTCTCCAAAACTATAACACATGCAAGCTTGTCCTGTTTGGTGGAGATGATATTTAATAAAATAAGTAGAAATCCACTAAAAGTTTTGTTTGGTTATCTTGCAATCCCGAGATAATCGTCTCCATGCTCCAAATCCATTTTAAAGCCATTTTTAAGGCATTTCGCGCATACATGAAATGAACACATTTTTCTCCAAAACTATAACAGATGCAAGCTTGTCCTGTTTGGTGGAGATGATATTTAATAAAATAAGTAGAAATCCACTAAAAGTTTTGTTTGGTTATCTTGCAATCCCGAGATAATCGTCTCCATGCTCCAAATCCATTTTAAAGCCATTTTTAAGGCATTTGGCGCATACATGAAATGAACACATTTTTCTCCAAAACTATAACAGATGCAAGCTTGTCCTGTTTGGTGGAGATAATATTTAATAAAATAAGTAGAAATCTACTAAAAGTTTCGTTTGTTTATATTGCCATCCTGAGATAATCGTCTCCATGCTCCAAATCCATTTTAAAGCCATTTCAAAGGCATTTTGCGCATACATGAAATGAACACATTTTTCTCCAAAACTATAACACATGCAAGCTTGTCCTGTTTGGTGGAGATGATATTTAATAAAATAAGTAGAAATCCACTAAAAGTTTTGTTTGGTTATCTTGCAATCCCGAGATAATCGTCTCCATGCTCCAAATCCATTTTAAAGCCATTTTTAAGGCATTTCGCGCATACATGAAATGAACACATTTTTCTCCAAAACTATAACAGATGCAAGCTTGTCCTGTTTGGTGGAGATGATATTTAATAAAATAAGTAGAAATCCACTAAAAGTTTTGTTTGGTTATATTGCAATCCCGAGATAATCGTCTCCATGCTCCAAATCCATTTTAAAGCCATTTTTAAGGCATTTCGCGCATACATGAAATGAACACATTTTTCTCCAAAACTATAACAGATGCAAGCTTGTCCTGTTTGGTGGAGATGATATTTAATAAAATAAGTAGAAATCCACTAAAAGTTTTGTTTGGTTATCTTGCAATCCCGAGATAATCGTCTCCATGCTCCAAATCCATTTTAAAGCCATTTTTAAGGCATTTCGCGCATACATGAAATGAACACATTTTTCTCCAAAACTATAACAGATGCAAGCTTGTCCTGTTTGGTGGAGATAATATTTAATAAAATAAGTAGAAATCTACTTAAAGTTTCGTTTGTTTATATTGCCATCCTGAGATAATCGTCTCCATGCTCCAAATCCATTTTAAAGCCATTTCAAAGGCATTTTGCGCATACATGAAATGAACACATTTTTCTCCAAAACTATAACACATGCAAGCTTGTCCTGTTTGGTGGAGATGATATTTAATAAAATAAGTAGAAATCCACTAAAAGTTTTGTTTGGTTATCTTGCAATCCCGAGATAATCATCTCCATGCTCCAAATCCATTTTAAAGCCATTTTTAAGGCATTTCGCGCATACATGAAATGAACACATTTTTCTCCAAAACTATAACAGATGCAAGCTTGTCCTGTTTGGTGGAGATGATATTTAATAAAATAAGTAGAAATCCACTAAAAGTTTTGTTTGGTTATCTTGCAATCCCGAGATAATCGTCTCCATGCTCCAAATCCATTTTAAAGCCATTTTTAAGGCATTTCGCGCATACATGAAATAAACACATTTTTCTCCAAAACTATAACAGATGCAAGCTTGTCCTGTTTGGTGGAGATGATATTTAATAAAATAAGTAGAAATCCACTAAAAGTTTTGTTTGGTTATCTTGCAATCCCGAGATAATCGTCTCCATGCTCCAAATCCATTTTAAAGCCATTTTTAAGGCATTTCGTGCATACATGAAATGAACACATTTTTCTCCAAAACTATAACAGATGCAAGCTTGTCCTGTTTGGTGGAGATGATATTTAATAAAATAAGTAGAAATCCACTAAAAGTTTTGTTTGGTTATCTTGCAATCCCGAGATAATCGTCTCCATGCTCCAAATCCATTTTAAAGCCATTTTTAAGGCATTTCGTGCATACATGAAATGAACACATTTTTCTCCAAAACTATAACAGATGCAAGCTTGTCCTGTTTGGTGGAGATGATATTTAATAAAATAAGTAGAAATCCACTAAAAGTTTTGTTTGGTTATCTTGCAATCCCGAGATAATCGTCTCCATGCTCCAAATCCATTTTAAAGCCATTTCAAAGGCATTTTGCGCATACATGAAATGAACACATTTTTCTCCAAAACTATAACACATGCAAGCTTGTCCTGTTTGGTGGAGATGATATTTAATAAAATAAGTAGAAATCCACTAAAAGTTTTGTTTGGTTATCTTGCAATCCCGAGATAATCGTCTCCATGCTCCAAATCCATTTTAAAGCCATTTTTAAGGCATTTCGCGCATACATGAAATGAACACATTTTTCTCCAAAACTATAACAGATGCAAGCTTGTCCTGTTTGGTGGAGATGATATTTAATAAAATAAGTAGAAATCCACTAAACGTTTTGTTTGGTTATCTTGCAATCCCGAGATAATCGTCTCCATGCTCCAAATCCATTTTAAAGCCATTTTTAAGGCATTTCGCGCATACATGAAATGAACACATTTTTCTCCAAAACTATAACAGATGCAAGCTTGTCCTGTTTGGTGGAGATGATATTTAATAAAATAAGTAGAAATCCACTAAAAGTTTTGTTTGGTTATATTGCAATCCCGAGATAATCGTCTCCATGCTCCAAATCCATTTTAAAGCCATTTTTAAGGCATTTCGCGCATACATGAAATGAACACATTTTTCTCCAAAACTATAACAGATGCAAGCTTGTCCTGTTTGGTGGAGATGATATTTAATAAAATAAGTAGAAATCCACTACAAGTTTTGTTTGTTTATCTTGCAATCCCGAGATAATCGTCTCCATGCTCCAAATCCATTTTAAAGCCATTTTTAAGGCATTTCGCGCATACATGAAATGAACACATTTTTCTCCAAAACTATAACAGATGCAAGCTTGTCCTGTTTGGTGGAGATGATATTTAATAAAATAAGTAGAAATTCACTAAAAGTTTTGTTTGGTTATCTTGCAATCCCGAGATAATCGTCTCCATGCTCCAAATCCATTTTAAAGCCATTTTTAAGGCATTTCGCGCATACATGAAATGAACACATTTTTCTCCAAAACTATAACAGATGCAAGCTTGTCCTGTTTGGTGGAGATGATATTTAATAAAATAAGTAGAAATCCACTAAAAGTTTTGTTTGGTTATCTTGCAATCCCGAGATAATCGTCTCCATGCTCCAAATCCATTTTAAAGCCATTTTTAAGGCATTTCGCGCATACATGAAATGAACACATTTTTCTCCAAAACTATAACAGATGCAAGCTTGTCCTGTTTGGTGGAGATGATATTTAATAAAATAAGTAGAAATCCACTAAAAGTTTTGTTTGGTTATCTTGCAATCCCGAGATAATCGTCTCCATGCTCCAAATCCATTTTAAAGCCATTTTTAAGGCATTTCGCGCATACATGAAATGAACACATTTTTCTCCAAAACTATAACAGATGCAAGCTTGTCCTGTTTGGTGGAGATAATATTTAATAAAATAAGTAGAAATCCACTAAAAGTTTTGTTTGGTTATCTTGCAATCCCGAGATAATCGTCTCCATGCTCCAAATCCATTTTAAAGCCATTTCAAAGGCATTTTGCGCATACATGAAATGAACACATTTTTCTCCAAAACTATAACAGATGCAAGCTTGTCCTGTTTGGTGGAGATGATATTTAATAAAATAAGTAGAAATCCACTAAAAGTTTTGTTTGGTTATCTTGCAATCCCGAGATAATCGTCTCCATGCTCAAATCCATTTTAAAGCCATTTTTAAGGCATTTCGCGCATACATGAAATGAACACATTTTTCTCCAAAACTATAACAGATGCAAGCTTGTCCTGTTTGGTGGAGATGATATTTAATAAAATAAGTAGAAATCCACTAAAAGTTTTGTTTGGTTACCTTGCAATCCCGAGATAATCGTCTCCATGCTCCAAATCCATTTTAAAGCCATTTTTAAGGCATTTCGCGCATACATGAAATGAACACATTTTTCTCCAAAACTATAACAGATGCAAGCTTGTCCTGTTTGGTGGAGATAATATTTAATAAAATAAGTAGAAATCTACTAAAAGTTTCGTTTGTTTATATTGCCATCCTGAGATAATCGTCTCCATGCTCCAAATCCATTTTAAAGCCATTTCAAAGGCATTTTGCGCATACATGAAATGAACACATTTTTCTCCAAAACTATAACACATGCAAGCTTGTCCTGTTTGGTGGAGATGATATTTAATAAAATAAGTAGAAATCCACTAAAAGTTTTGTTTGGTTATCTTGCAATCCCGAGATAATCGTCTCCATGCTCCAAATCCATTTTAAAGCCATTTTTAAGGCATTTCGCGCATACATGAAATGAACACATTTTTCTCCAAAACTATAACAGATGCAAGCTTGTCCTGTTTGGTGGAGATGATATTTAATAAAATAAGTAGAAATCCACTAAAAGTTTTGTTTGGTTATCTTGCAATCCCGAGATAATCGTCTCCATGCTCCAAATCCATTTTAAAGCCATTTTTAAGGCATTTCGCGCATACATGAAATGAACACATTTTTCTCCAAAACTATAACAGATGCAAGCTTGTCCTGTTTGGTGGAGATAATATTTAATAAAATAAGTAGAAATCTACTAAAAGTTTCGTTTGTTTATATTGCCATCCTGAGATAATCGTCTCCATGCTCCAAATCCATTTTAAAGCCATTTCAAAGGCATTTTGCGCATACATGAAATGAACACATTTTTCTCCAAAACTATAACACATGCAAGCTTGTCCTGTTTGGTGGAGATGATATTTAATAAAATAAGTAGAAATCCACTAAAAGTTTTGTTTGGTTATCTTGCAATCCCGAGATAATCGTCTCCATGCTCCAAATCCATTTTAAAGCCATTTTTAAGGCATTTCGCGCATACATGAAATGAACACATTTTTCTCCAAAACTATAACAGATGCAAGCTTGTCCTGTTTGGTGGAGATGATATTTAATAAAATAAGTAGAAATCCACTAAAAGTTTTGTTTGGTTATCTTGCAATCCCGAGATAATCGTCTCCATGCTCCAAATCCATTTTAAAGCCATTTTTAAGGCATTTCGCGCATACATGAAATGAACACATTTTTCTCCAAAACTATAACAGATGCAAGCTTGTCCTGTTTGGTGGAGATAATATTTAATAAAATAAGTAGAAATCTACTAAAAGTTTCGTTTGGTTATCTTGCAATCCCGAGATAATCGTCTCCATGCTCCAAATCCATTTTAAAGCCATTTTTAAGGCATTTCGCGCATACATGAAATGAACACATTTTTCTCCAAAACTATAACAGATGCAAGCTTGTCCTGTTTGGTGGAGATAATATTTAATAAAATAAGTAGAAATCCACTAAAAGTTTTGTTTGGTTATCTTGCAATCCCGAGATAATCGTCTCCATGCTCCAAATCCATTTTAAAGCCATTTCAAAGGCATTTTGCGCATACATGAAATGAACACATTTTTCTCCAAAACTATAACAGATGCAAGCTTGTCCTGTTTGGTGGAGATGATATTTAATAAAATAAGTAGAAATCCACTAAAAGTTTTGTTTGGTTATCTTGCAATCCCGAGATAATCGTCTCCATGCTCAAATCCATTTTAAAGCCATTTTTAAGGCATTTCGCGCATACATGAAATGAACACATTTTTCTCCAAAACTATAACAGATGCAAGCTTGTCCTGTTTGGTGGAGATGATATTTAATAAAATAAGTAGAAATCCACTAAAAGTTTTGTTTGGTTATCTTGCAATCCCGAGATAATCGTCTCCATGCTCCAAATCCATTTTAAAGCCATTTTTAAGGCATTTCGCGCATACATGAAATGAACACATTTTTCTCCAAAACTATAACAGATGCAAGCTTGTCCTGTTTGGTGGAGATAATATTTAATAAAATAAGTAGAAATCTACTAAAAGTTTCGTTTGTTTATATTGCCATCCTGAGATAATCGTCTCCATGCTCCAAATCCATTTTAAAGCCATTTCAAAGGCATTTTGCGCATACATGAAATGAACACATTTTTCTCCAAAACTATAACACATGCAAGCTTGTCCTGTTTGGTGGAGATGATATTTAATAAAATAAGTAGAAATCCACTAAAAGTTTTGTTTGGTTATCTTGCAATCCCGAGATAATCGTCTCCATGCTCCAAATCCATTTTAAAGCCATTTTTAAGGCATTTCGCGCATACATGAAATGAACACATTTTTCTCCAAAACTATAACAGATGCAAGCTTGTCCTGTTTGGTGGAGATGATATTTAATAAAATAAGTAGAAATCCACTAAAAGTTTTGTTTGGTTATCTTGCAATCCCGAGATAATCGTCTCCATGCTCCAAATCCATTTTAAAGCCATTTTTAAGGCATTTCGCGCATACATGAAATGAACACATTTTTCTCCAAAACTATAACAGATGCAAGCTTGTCCTGTTTGGTGGAGATAATATTTAATAAAATAAGTAGAAATCTACTAAAAGTTTCGTTTGTTTATATTGCCATCCTGAGATAATCGTCTCCATGCTCCAAATCCATTTTAAAGCCATTTCAAAGGCATTTTGCGCATACATGAAATGAACACATTTTTCTCCAAAACTATAACACATGCAAGCTTGTCCTGTTTGGTGGAGATGATATTTAATAAAATAAGTAGAAATCCACTAAAAGTTTTGTTTGGTTATCTTGCAATCCCGAGATAATCGTCTCCATGCTCCAAATCCATTTTAAAGCCATTTTTAAGGCATTTCGCGCATACATGAAATGAACACATTTTTCTCCAAAACTATAACAGATGCAAGCTTGTCCTGTTTGGTGGAGATGATATTTAATAAAATAAGTAGAAATCCACTAAAAGTTTTGTTTGGTTATCTTGCAATCCCGAGATAATCGTCTCCATGCTCCAAATCCATTTTAAAGCCATTTTTAAGGCATTTCGCGCATACATGAAATGAACACATTTTTCTCCAAAACTATAACAGATGCAAGCTTGTCCTGTTTGGTGGAGATGATATTTAATAAAATAAGTAGAAATCCACTAAAAGTTTTGTTTGGTTATCTTGCAATCCCGAGATAATCGTCTCCATGCTCCAAATCCATTTTAAAGCCATTTTTAAGGCATTTCGCGCATACATGAAATGAACACATTTTTCTCCAAAACTATAACAGATGCAAGCTTGTCCTGTTTGGTGGAGATAATATTTAATAAAATAAGTAGAAATCCACTAAAAGTTTTGTTTGGTTATCTTGCAATCCCGAGATAATCGTCTCCATGCTCCAAATCCATTTTAAAGCCATTTCAAAGGCATTTTGCGCATACATGAAATGAACACATTTTTCTCCAAAACTATAACAGATGCAAGCTTGTCCTGTTTGGTGGAGATGATATTTAATAAAATAAGTAGAAATCCACTAAAAGTTTTGTTTGGTTATCTTGCAATCCCGAGATAATCGTCTCCATGCTCAAATCCATTTTAAAGCCATTTTTAAGGCATTTCGCGCATACATGAAATGAACACATTTTTCTCCAAAACTATAACAGATGCAAGCTTGTCCTGTTTGGTGGAGATGATATTTAATAAAATAAGTAGAAATCCACTAAAAGTTTTGTTTGGTTATCTTGCAATCCCGAGATAATCGTCTCCATGCTCCAAATCCATTTTAAAGCCATTTTTAAGGCATTTCGCGCATACATGAAATGAACACATTTTTCTCCAAAACTATAACAGATGCAAGCTTGTCCTGTTTGGTGGAGATAATATTTAATAAAATAAGTAGAAATCTACTAAAAGTTTCGTTTGTTTATATTGCCATCCTGAGATAATCGTCTCCATGCTCCAAATCCATTTTAAAGCCATTTCAAAGGCATTTTGCGCATACATGAAATGAACACATTTTTCTCCAAAACTATAACACATGCAAGCTTGTCCTGTTTGGTGGAGATGATATTTAATAAAATAAGTAGAAATCCACTAAAAGTTTTGTTTGGTTATCTTGCAATCCCGAGATAATCGTCTCCAAATCCAAATAATCAATCAATCAATCAATCAATCAATCAATCAATCAATCCCGAGATAATCGTCTCCAAATCCATTTTAAAGCCATTTCAAAGGCATTTTGCGCATACATGAAATGAACACATTTTTCTCCAAAACTATAACACATGCAAGCTTGTCCTGTTTGGTGGAGATGATATTTAATAAAATAAGTAGAAATCCACTAAAAGTTTTGTTTGGTTATCTTGCAATCCCGAGATAATCGTCTCCATGCTCCAAATCCATTTTAAAGCCATTTTTAAGGCATTTCGCGCATACATGAAATGAACACATTTTTCTCCAAAACTATAACAGATGCAAGCTTGTCCTGTTTGGTGGAGATGATATTTAATAAAATAAGTAGAAATCCACTAAAAGTTTTGTTTGGTTATCTTGCAATCCCGAGATAATCGTCTCCATGCTCCAAATCCATTTTAAAGCCATTTTTAAGGCATTTCGCGCATACATGAAATGAACACATTTTTCTCCAAAACTATAACAGATGCAAGCTTGTCCTGTTTGGTGGAGATAATATTTAATAAAATAAGTAGAAATCTACTAAAAGTTTCGTTTGTTTATATTGCCATCCTGAGATAATCGTCTCCATGCTCCAAATCCATTTTAAAGCCATTTCAAAGGCATTTTGCGCATACATGAAATGAACACATTTTTCTCCAAAACTATAACACATGCAAGCTTGTCCTGTTTGGTGGAGATGATATTTAATAAAATAAGTAGAAATCCACTAAAAGTTTTGTTTGGTTATCTTGCAATCCCGAGATAATCGTCTCCATGCTCCAAATCCATTTTAAAGCCATTTTTAAGGCATTTCGCGCATACATGAAATGAACACATTTTTCTCCAAAACTATAACAGATGCAAGCTTGTCCTGTTTGGTGGAGATGATATTTAATAAAATAAGTAGAAATCCACTAAAAGTTTTGTTTGGTTATCTTGCAATCCCGAGATAATCGTCTCCATGCTCCAAATCCATTTTAAAGCCATTTTTAAGGCATTTCGCGCATACATGAAATGAACACATTTTTCTCCAAAACTATAACAGATGCAAGCTTGTCCTGTTTGGTGGAGATAATATTTAATAAAATAAGTAGAAATCTACTAAAAGTTTCGTTTGGTTATCTTGCAATCCCGAGATAATCGTCTCCATGCTCCAAATCCATTTTAAAGCCATTTTTAAGGCATTTCGCGCATACATGAAATGAACACATTTTTCTCCAAAACTATAACAGATGCAAGCTTGTCCTGTTTGGTGGAGATAATATTTAATAAAATAAGTAGAAATCCACTAAAAGTTTTGTTTGGTTATCTTGCAATCCCGAGATAATCGTCTCCATGCTCCAAATCCATTTTAAAGCCATTTCAAAGGCATTTTGCGCATACATGAAATGAACACATTTTTCTCCAAAACTATAACAGATGCAAGCTTGTCCTGTTTGGTGGAGATGATATTTAATAAAATAAGTAGAAATCCACTAAAAGTTTTGTTTGGTTATCTTGCAATCCCGAGATAATCGTCTCCATGCTCAAATCCATTTTAAAGCCATTTTTAAGGCATTTCGCGCATACATGAAATGAACACATTTTTCTCCAAAACTATAACAGATGCAAGCTTGTCCTGTTTGGTGGAGATGATATTTAATAAAATAAGTAGAAATCCACTAAAAGTTTTGTTTGGTTATCTTGCAATCCCGAGATAATCGTCTCCATGCTCCAAATCTATTTTAAAGCCATTTCAAAGGCATTTTGCGCATACATGAAATGAACACATTTTTCTCCAAAACTATAACACATGCAAGCTTGTCCTGTTTGGTGGAGATGATATTTAATAAAATAAGTGGAAATCCACTAAAAGTTTTGTTTGGTTATCTTGCAATCCCGAGATAATCGTCTCCATGCTCCAAATCCATTTTAAAGCCATTTTTAAGGCATTTCGCGCATACATGAAATGAACACATTTTTCTCCAAAACTATAACAGATGCAAGCTTGTCCTGTTTGGTGGAGATAATATTTAATAAAATAAGTAGAAATCTACTAAAAGTTTCGTTTGTTTATATTGCCATCCTGAGATAATCGTCTCCATGCTCCAAATCCATTTTAAAGCCATTTCAAAGGCATTTTGCGCATACATGAAATGAACACATTTTTCTCCAAAACTATAACACATGCAAGCTTGTCCTGTTTGGTGGAGATGATATTTAATAAAATAAGTAGAAATCCACTAAAAGTTTTGTTTGGTTATCTTGCAATCCCGAGATAATCGTCTCCATGCTCCAAATCCATTTTAAAGCCATTTTTAAGGCATTTCGCGCATACATGAAATGAACACATTTTTCTCCAAAACTATAACAGATGCAAGCTTGTCCTGTTTGGTGGAGATGATATTTAATAAAATAAGTAGAAATCCACTAAAAGTTTTGTTTGGTTATCTTGCAATCCCGAGATAATCGTCTCCATGCTCCAAATCCATTTTAAAGCCATTTTTAAGGCATTTCGCGCATACATGAAATGAACACATTTTTCTCCAAAACTATAACAGATGCAAGCTTGTCCTGTTTGGTGGAGATAATATTTAATAAAATAAGTAGAAATCTACTAAAAGTTTCGTTTGTTTATATTGCCATCCTGAGATAATCGTCTCCATGCTCCAAATCCATTTTAAAGCCATTTCAAAGGCATTTTGCGCATACATGAAATGAACACATTTTTCTCCAAAACTATAACACATGCAAGCTTGTCCTGTTTGGTGGAGATGATATTTAATAAAATAAGTAGAAATCCACTAAAAGTTTTGTTTGGTTATCTTGCAATCCCGAGATAATCGTCTCCATGCTCCAAATCCATTTTAAAGCCATTTTTAAGGCATTTCGCGCATACATGAAATGAACACATTTTTCTCCAAAACTATAACAGATGCAAGCTTGTCCTGTTTGGTGGAGATGATATTTAATAAAATAAGTAGAAATCCACTAAAAGTTTTGTTTGGTTATCTTGCAATCCCGAGATAATCGTCTCCATGCTCCAAATCCATTTTAAAGCCATTTTTAAGGCATTTCGCGCATACATGAAATGAACACATTTTTCTCCAAAACTATAACAGATGCAAGCTTGTCCTGTTTGGTGGAGATAATATTTAATAAAATAAGTAGAAATCTACTAAAAGTTTCGTTTGGTTATCTTGCAATCCCGAGATAATCGTCTCCATGCTCCAAATCCATTTTAAAGCCATTTTTAAGGCATTTCGCGCATACATGAAATGAACACATTTTTCTCCAAAACTATAACAGATGCAAGCTTGTCCTGTTTGGTGGAGATAATATTTAATAAAATAAGTAGAAATCCACTAAAAGTTTTGTTTGGTTATCTTGCAATCCCGAGATAATCGTCTCCATGCTCCAAATCCATTTTAAAGCCATTTCAAAGGCATTTTGCGCATACATGAAATGAACACATTTTTCTCCAAAACTATAACAGATGCAAGCTTGTCCTGTTTGGTGGAGATGATATTTAATAAAATAAGTAGAAATCCACTAAAAGTTTTGTTTGGTTATCTTGCAATCCCGAGATAATCGTCTCCATGCTCAAATCCATTTTAAAGCCATTTTTAAGGCATTTCGCGCATACATGAAATGAACACATTTTTCTCCAAAACTATAACAGATGCAAGCTTGTCCTGTTTGGTGGAGATGATATTTAATAAAATAAGTAGAAATCCACTAAAAGTTTTGTTTGGTTATCTTGCAATCCCGAGATAATCGTCTCCATGCTCCAAATCCATTTTAAAGCCATTTTTAAGGCATTTCGCGCATACATGAAATGAACACATTTTTCTCCAAAACTATAACAGATGCAAGCTTGTCCTGTTTGGTGGAGATAATATTTAATAAAATAAGTAGAAATCTACTAAAAGTTTCGTTTGTTTATATTGCCATCCTGAGATAATCGTCTCCATGCTCCAAATCCATTTTAAAGCCATTTCAAAGGCATTTTGCGCATACATGAAATGAACACATTTTTCTCCAAAACTATAACACATGCAAGCTTGTCCTGTTTGGTGGAGATGATATTTAATAAAATAAGTAGAAATCCACTAAAAGTTTTGTTTGGTTATCTTGCAATCCCGAGATAATCGTCTCCATGCTCCAAATCCATTTTAAAGCCATTTTTAAGGCATTTCGCGCATACATGAAATGAACACATTTTTCTCCAAAACTATAACAGATGCAAGCTTGTCCTGTTTGGTGGAGATGATATTTAATAAAATAAGTAGAAATCCACTAAAAGTTTTGTTTGGTTATCTTGCAATCCCGAGATAATCGTCTCCATGCTCCAAATCCATTTTAAAGCCATTTCAAAGGCATTTTGCGCATACATGAAATGAACACATTTTTCTCCAAAACTATAACAGATGCAAGCTTGTCCTGTTTGGTGGAGATGATATTTAATAAAATAAGTAGAAATCCACTAAAAGTTTTGTTTGGTTATCTTGCAATCCCGAGATAATCGTCTCCATGCTCAAATCCATTTTAAAGCCATTTTTAAGGCATTTCGCGCATACATGAAATGAACACATTTTTCTCCAAAACTATAACAGATGCAAGCTTGTCCTGTTTGGTGGAGATGATATTTAATAAAATAAGTAGAAATCCACTAAAAGTTTTGTTTGGTTATCTTGCAATCCCGAGATAATCGTCTCCATGCTCCAAATCTATTTTAAAGCCATTTCAAAGGCATTTTGCGCATACATGAAATGAACACATTTTTCTCCAAAACTATAACACATGCAAGCTTGTCCTGTTTGGTGGAGATGATATTTAATAAAATAAGTGGAAATCCACTAAAAGTTTTGTTTGGTTATCTTGCAATCCCGAGATAATCGTCTCCATGCTCCAAATCCATTTTAAAGCCATTTTTAAGGCATTTCGCGCATACATGAAATGAACACATTTTTCTCCAAAACTATAACAGATGCAAGCTTGTCCTGTTTGGTGGAGATAATATTTAATAAAATAAGTAGAAATCTACTAAAAGTTTCGTTTGTTTATATTGCCATCCTGAGATAATCGTCTCCATGCTCCAAATCCATTTTAAAGCCATTTCAAAGGCATTTTGCGCATACATGAAATGAACACATTTTTCTCCAAAACTATAACACATGCAAGCTTGTCCTGTTTGGTGGAGATGATATTTAATAAAATAAGTAGAAATCCACTAAAAGTTTTGTTTGGTTATCTTGCAATCCCGAGATAATCGTCTCCATGCTCCAAATCCATTTTAAAGCCATTTTTAAGGCATTTCGCGCATACATGAAATGAACACATTTTTCTCCAAAACTATAACAGATGCAAGCTTGTCCTGTTTGGTGGAGATGATATTTAATAAAATAAGTAGAAATCCACTAAAAGTTTTGTTTGGTTATCTTGCAATCCCGAGATAATCGTCTCCATGCTCCAAATCCATTTTAAAGCCATTTTTAAGGCATTTCGCGCATACATGAAATGAACACATTTTTCTCCAAAACTATAACAGATGCAAGCTTGTCCTGTTTGGTGGAGATAATATTTAATAAAATAAGTAGAAATCTACTAAAAGTTTCGTTTGTTTATATTGCCATCCTGAGATAATCGTCTCCATGCTCCAAATCCATTTTAAAGCCATTTCAAAGGCATTTTGCGCATACATGAAATGAACACATTTTTCTCCAAAACTATAACACATGCAAGCTTGTCCTGTTTGGTGGAGAT
Organism: Anomaloglossus baeobatrachus; assembly: GCF_048569485.1. NCBI lineage: Eukaryota > Metazoa > Chordata > Amphibia > Anura > Aromobatidae > Anomaloglossus > Anomaloglossus baeobatrachus. The sequence continues at coordinate 231,763 of NW_027442597.1, forward strand.
GATATTTAATAAAATAAGTAGAAATCCACTAAAAGTTTTGTTTGGTTATCTTGCAATCCCGAGATAATCGTCTCCATGCTCCAAATCCATTTTAAAGCCATTTTTAAGGCATTTCGCGCATACATGAAATGAACACATTTTTCTCCAAAACTATAACAGATGCAAGCTTGTCCTGTTTGGTGGAGATGATATTTAATAAAATAAGTAGAAATCCACTAAAAGTTTTGTTTGGTTATCTTGCAATCCCGAGATAATCGTCTCCATGCTCCAAATCCATTTTAAAGCCATTTTTAAGGCATTTCGCGCATACATGAAATGAACACATTTTTCTCCAAAACTATAACAGATGCAAGCTTGTCCTGTTTGGTGGAGATAATATTTAATAAAATAAGTAGAAATCTACTAAAAGTTTCGTTTGGTTATCTTGCAATCCCGAGATAATCGTCTCCATGCTCCAAATCCATTTTAAAGCCATTTTTAAGGCATTTCGCGCATACATGAAATGAACACATTTTTCTCCAAAACTATAACAGATGCAAGCTTGTCCTGTTTGGTGGAGATAATATTTAATAAAATAAGTAGAAATCCACTAAAAGTTTTGTTTGGTTATCTTGCAATCCCGAGATAATCGTCTCCATGCTCCAAATCCATTTTAAAGCCATTTCAAAGGCATTTTGCGCATACATGAAATGAACACATTTTTCTCCAAAACTATAACAGATGCAAGCTTGTCCTGTTTGGTGGAGATGATATTTAATAAAATAAGTAGAAATCCACTAAAAGTTTTGTTTGGTTATCTTGCAATCCCGAGATAATCGTCTCCATGCTCAAATCCATTTTAAAGCCATTTTTAAGGCATTTCGCGCATACATGAAATGAACACATTTTTCTCCAAAACTATAACAGATGCAAGCTTGTCCTGTTTGGTGGAGATGATATTTAATAAAATAAGTAGAAATCCACTAAAAGTTTTGTTTGGTTATCTTGCAATCCCGAGATAATCGTCTCCATGCTCCAAATCCATTTTAAAGCCATTTTTAAGGCATTTCGCGCATACATGAAATGAACACATTTTTCTCCAAAACTATAACAGATGCAAGCTTGTCCTGTTTGGTGGAGATAATATTTAATAAAATAAGTAGAAATCTACTAAAAGTTTCGTTTGTTTATATTGCCATCCTGAGATAATCGTCTCCATGCTCCAAATCCATTTTAAAGCCATTTCAAAGGCATTTTGCGCATACATGAAATGAACACATTTTTCTCCAAAACTATAACACATGCAAGCTTGTCCTGTTTGGTGGAGATGATATTTAATAAAATAAGTAGAAATCCACTAAAAGTTTTGTTTGGTTATCTTGCAATCCCGAGATAATCGTCTCCATGCTCCAAATCCATTTTAAAGCCATTTTTAAGGCATTTCGCGCATACATGAAATGAACACATTTTTCTCCAAAACTATAACAGATGCAAGCTTGTCCTGTTTGGTGGAGATGATATTTAATAAAATAAGTAGAAATCCACTAAAAGTTTTGTTTGGTTATCTTGCAATCCCGAGATAATCGTCTCCATGCTCCAAATCCATTTTAAAGCCATTTTTAAGGCATTTCGCGCATACATGAAATGAACACATTTTTCTCCAAAACTATAACAGATGCAAGCTTGTCCTGTTTGGTGGAGATAATATTTAATAAAATAAGTAGAAATCTACTAAAAGTTTCGTTTGTTTATATTGCCATCCTGAGATAATCGTCTCCATGCTCCAAATCCATTTTAAAGCCATTTCAAAGGCATTTTGCGCATACATGAAATGAACACATTTTTCTCCAAAACTATAACACATGCAAGCTTGTCCTGTTTGGTGGAGATGATATTTAATAAAATAAGTAGAAATCCACTAAAAGTTTTGTTTGGTTATCTTGCAATCCCGAGATAATCGTCTCCATGCTCCAAATCCATTTTAAAGCCATTTTTAAGGCATTTCGTGCATACATGAAATGAACACATTTTTCTCCAAAACTATAACAGATGCAAGCTTGTCCTGTTTGGTGGAGATGATATTTAATAAAATAAGTAGAAATCCACTAAAAGTTTTGTTTGGTTATATTGCAATCCCGAGATAATCGTCTCCATGCTCCAAATCCATTTTAAAGCCATTTTTAAGGCATTTCGCGCATACATGAAATGAACACATTTTTCTCCAAAACTATAACAGATGCAAGCTTGTCCTGTTTGGTGGAGATGATATTTAATAAAATAAGTAGAAATCCACTAAAAGTTTTGTTTGGTTATCTTGCAATCCCGAGATAATCGTCTCCATGCTCCAAATCCATTTTAAAGCCATTTTTAAGGCATTTCGCGCATACATGAAATGAACACATTTTTCTCCAAAACTATAACAGATGCAAGCTTGTCCTGTTTGGTGGAGATGATATTTAATAAAATAAGTAGAAATCCACTAAAAGTTTTGTTTGGTTATCTTGCAATCCCGAGATAATCGTCTCCATGCTCCAAATCCATTTTAAAGCCATTTTTAAGGCATTTCGCGCATACATGAAATGAACACATTTTTCTCCAAAACTATAACAGATGCAAGCTTGTCCTGTTTGGTGGAGATGATATTTAATAAAATAAGTAGAAATCCACTAAAAGTTTTGTTTGTTTATCTTGCAATCCCGAGATAATCGTCTCCATGCTCCAAATCCATTTTAAAGCCATTTTTAAGGCATTTCGCGCATACATGAAATGAACACATTTTTCTCCAAAACTATAACAGATGCAAGCTTGTCCTGTTTGGTGGAGATGATATTTAATAAAATAAGTAGAAATTCACTAAAAGTTTTGTTTGGTTATCTTGCAATCCCGAGATAATCGTCTCCATGCTCCAAATCCATTTTAAAGCCATTTTTAAGGCATTTCGCGCATACATGAAATGAACACATTTTTCTCCAAAACTATAACAGATGCAAGCTTGTCCTGTTTGGTGGAGATAATATTTAATAAAATAAGTAGAAATCTACTAAAAGTTTCGTTTGTTTATATTGCCATCCTGAGATAATCGTCTCCATGCTCCAAATCCATTTTAAAGCCATTTCAAAGGCATTTTGCGCATACATGAAATGAACACATTTTTCTCCAAAACTATAACACATGCAAGCTTGTCCTGTTTGGTGGAGATGATATTTAATAAAATAAGTAGAAATCCACTAAAAGTTTTGTTTGGTTATCTTGCAATCCCGAGATAATCGTCTCCATGCTCCAAATCCATTTTAAAGCCATTTTTAAGGCATTTCGCGCATACATGAAATGAACACATTTTTCTCCAAAACTATAACAGATGCAAGCTTGTCCTGTTTGGTGGAGATGATATTTAATAAAATAAGTAGAAATCCACTAAAAGTTTTGTTTGGTTATCTTGCAATCCCGAGATAATCGTCTCCATGCTCCAAATCCATTTTAAAGCCATTTTTAAGGCATTTCGCGCATACATGAAATGAACACATTTTTCTCCAAAACTATAACAGATGCAAGCTTGTCCTGTTTGGTGGAGATGATATTTAATAAAATAAGTAGAAATCCACTAAACGTTTTGTTTGGTTATCTTGCAATCCCGAGATAATCGTCTCCATGCTCCAAATCCATTTTAAAGCCATTTTTAAGGCATTTCGCGCATACATAAAATGAACACATTTTTCTCCAAAACTATAACAGATGCAAGCTTGTCCTGTTTGGTGGAGATGATATTTAATAAAATAAGTAGAAATCCACTAAAAGTTTTGTTTGGTTATATTGCAATCCCGAGATAATCGTCTCCATGCTCCAAATCCATTTTAAAGCCATTTTTAAGGCATTTCGCGCATACATGAAATGAACACATTTTTCTCCAAAACTATAACAGATGCAAGCTTGTCCTGTTTGGTGGAGATGATATTTAATAAAATAAGTAGAAATCCACTAAAAGTTTTGTTTGGTTATCTTGCAATCCCGAGATAATCGTCTCCATGCTCCAAATCCATTTTAAAGCCATTTTTAAGGCATTTCGCGCATACATGAAATGAACACATTTTTCTTCAAAACTATAACAGATGCAAGCTTGTCCTGTTTGGTGGAGATGATATTTAATAAAATAAGTAGAAATCCACTAAAAGTTTTGTTTGGTTATATTGCAATCCCGAGATAATCGTCTCCATGCTCCAAATCCATTTTAAAGCCATTTTTAAGGCATTTCGCGCATACATGAAATGAACACATTTTTCTCCAAAACTATAACAGATGCAAGCTTGTCCTGTTTGGTGGAGATGATATTTAATAAAATAAGTAGAAATCCACTAAAAGTTTTGTTTGGTTATCTTGCAATCCCGAGATAATCGTCTCCATGCTCCAAATCCATTTTAAAGCCATTTTTAAGGCATTTCGCGCATACATGAAATGAACACATTTTTCTCCAAAACTATAACAGATGCAAGCTTGTCCTGTTTGGTGGAGATGATATTTAATAAAATAAGTAGAAATCCACTAAAAGTTTTGTTTGGTTATCTTGCAATCCCGAGATAATCGTCTCCATGCTCCAAATCCATTTTAAAGCCATTTTTAAGGCATTTCGCGCATACATGAAATGAACACATTTTTCTCCAAAACTATAACAGATGCAAGCTTGTCCTGTTTGGTGGAGATGATATTTAATAAAATAAGTAGAAATCCACTAAAAGTTTTGTTTGGTTATCTTGCAATCCCGAGATAATCGTCTCCATGCTCCAAATCCATTTTAAAGCCATTTTTAAGGCATTTCGCGCATACATGAAATGAACACATTTTTCTCCAAAACTATAACAGATGCAAGCTTGTCCTGTTTGGTGGAGATAATATTTAATAAAATAAGTAGAAATCTACTAAAAGTTTCGTTTGTTTATATTGCCATCCTGAGATAATCGTCTCCATGCTCCAAATCCATTTTAAAGCCATTTCAAAGGCATTTTGCGCATACATGAAATGAACACATTTTTCTCCAAAACTATAACACATGCAAGCTTGTCCTGTTTGGTGGAGATGATATTTAATAAAATAAGTAGAAATCCACTAAAAGTTTTGTTTGGTTATCTTGCAATCCCGAGATAATCGTCTCCATGCTCCAAATCCATTTTAAAGCCATTTTTAAGGCATTTCGCGCATACATGAAATGAACACATTTTTCTCCAAAACTATAACAGATGCAAGCTTGTCCTGTTTGGTGGAGATGATATTTAATAAAATAAGTAGAAATCCACTAAAAGTTTTGTTTGGTTATCTTGCAATCCCGAGATAATCGTCTCCATGCTCCAAATCCATTTTAAAGCCATTTTTAAGGCATTTCGCGCATACATGAAATGAACACATTTTTCTCCAAAACTATAACAGATGCAAGCTTGTCCTGTTTGGTGGAGATGATATTTAATAAAATAAGTAGAAATCCACTAAAAGTTTTGTTTGGTTATCTTGCAATCCCGAGATAATCGTCTCCATGCTCCAAATCCATTTTAAAGCCATTTTTAAGGCATTTCGCGCATACATGAAATGAACACATTTTTCTTTAAAACTATAACAGATGCAAGCTTGTCCTGTTTGGTGGAGATGATATTTAATAAAATAAGTAGAAATCCACTAAAAGTTTTGTTTGGTTATCTTGCAATCCCGAGATAATCGTCTCCATGCTCCAAATCCATTTTAAAGCCATTTTTAAGGCATTTCGCGCATACATGAAATGAACACATTTTTCTCCAAAACTATAACAGATGCAAGCTTGTCCTGTTTGGTGGAGATAATATTTAATAAAATAAGTAGAAATCTACTAAAAGTTTCGTTTGTTTATATTGCCATCCTGAGATAATCGTCTCCATGCTCCAAATCCATTTTAAAGCCATTTCAAAGGCATTTTGCGCATACATGAAATGAACACATTTTTCTCCAAAACTATAACACATGCAAGCTTGTCCTGTTTGGTGGAGATGATATTTAATAAAATAAGTAGAAATCCACTAAAAGTTTTGTTTGGTTATCTTGCAATCCCGAGATAATCGTCTCCATGCTCCAAATCCATTTTAAAGCCATTTTTAAGGCATTTCGCGCATACATGAAATGAACACATTTTTCTCCAAAACTATAACAGATGCAAGCTTGTCCTGTTTGGTGGAGATGATATTTAATAAAATAAGTAGAAATCCACTAAAAGTTTTGTTTGGTTATCTTGCAATCCCGAGATAATCGTCTCCATGCTCCAAATCCATTTTAAAGCCATTTTTAAGGCATTTCGCGCATACATGAAATGAACACATTTTTCTCCAAAACTATAACAGATGCAAGCTTGTCCTGTTTGGTGGAGATGATATTTAATAAAATAAGTAGAAATCCACTAAAAGTTTTGTTTGGTTATCTTGCAATCCCGAGATAATCGTCTCCATGCTCCAAATCCATTTTAAAGCCATTTTTAAGGCATTTCGCGCATACATGAAATGAACACATTTTTCTCCAAAACTATAACAGATGCAAGCTTGTCCTGTTTGGTGGAGATGATATTTAATAAAATAAGTAGAAATCCACTAAAAGTTTTGTTTGGTTATATTGCAATCCCGAGATAATCGTCTCCATGCTCCAAATCCATTTTAAAGCCATTTTTAAGGCATTTCGCGCATACATGAAATGAACACATTTTTCTCCAAAACTATAACAGATGCAAGCTTGTCCTGTTTGGTGGAGATGATATTTAATAAAATAAGTAGAAATCCACTAAAAGTTTTGTTTGGTTATCTTGCAATCCCGAGATAATCGTCTCCATGCTCCAAATCCATTTTAAAGCCATTTTTAAGGCATTTCGCGCATACATGAAATGAACACATTTTTCTCCAAAACTATAACAGATGCAAGCTTGTCCTGTTTGGTGGAGATGATATTTAATAAAATAAGTAGAAATCCACTAAAAGTTTTGTTTGGTTATCTTGCAATCCCGAGATAATCGTCTCCATGCTCCAAATCCATTTTAAAGCCATTTTTAAGGCATTTTGCGCATACATGAAATGAACACATTTTTCTCCAAAACTATAACAGATGCAAGCTTGTCCTGTTTGGTGGAGATAATATTTAATAAAATAAGTAGAAATCTACTAAAAGTTTCGTTTGTTTATATTGCCATCCTGAGATAATCGTCTCCATGCTCCAAATCCATTTTAAAGCCATTTCAAAGGCATTTTGCGCATACATGAAATGAACACATTTTTCTCCAAAACTATAACACATGCAAGCTTGTCCTGTTTGGTGGAGATGATATTTAATAAAATAAGTAGAAATCCACTAAAAGTTTTGTTTGGTTATCTTGCAATCCCGAGATAATCGTCTCCATGCTCCAAATCCATTTTAAAGCCATTTTTAAGGCATTTCGCGCATACATGAAATGAACACATTTTTCTCCAAAACTATAACAGATGCAAGCTTGTCCTGTTTGGTGGAGATAATATTTAATAAAATAAGTAGAAATCTACTAAAAGTTTCGTTTGTTTATATTGCCATCCTGAGATAATCGTCTCCATGCTCCAAATCCATTTTAAAGCCATTTCAAAGGCATTTTGCGCATACATGAAATGAACACATTTTTCTCCAAAACTATAACACATGCAAGCTTGTCCTGTTTGGTGGAGATGATATTTAATAAAATAAGTAGAAATCCACTAAAAGTTTTGTTTGGTTATCTTGCAATCCCGAGATAATCGTCTCCATGCTCCAAATCCATTTTAAAGCCATTTTTAAGGCATTTCGCGCATACATGAAATGAACACATTTTTCTCCAAAACTATAACAGATGCAAGCTTGTCCTGTTTGGTGGAGATGATATTTAATAAAATAAGTAGAAATCCACTAAAAGTTTTGTTTGGTTATCTTGCAATCCCGAGATAATCGTCTCCATGCTCCAAATCCATTTTAAAGCCATTTTTAAGGCATTTCGCGCATACATGAAATGAACACATTTTTCTCCAAAACTATAACAGATGCAAGCTTGTCCTGTTTGGTGGAGATGATATTTAATAAAATAAGTAGAAATCCACTAAAAGTTTTGTTTGGTTATCTTGCAATCCCGAGATAATCGTCTCCATGCTCCAAATCCATTTTAAAGCCATTTTTAAGGCATTTCGCGCATACATGAAATGAACACATTTTTCTCCAAAACTATAACAGATGCAAGCTTGTCCTGTTTGGTGGAGATGATATTTAATAAAATAAGTAGAAATCCACTAAAAGTTTTGTTTGGTTATATTGCAATCCCGAGATAATCGTCTCCATGCTCCAAATCCATTTTAAAGCCATTTTTAAGGCATTTCGCGCATACATGAAATGAACACATTTTTCTCCAAAACTATAACAGATGCAAGCTTGTCCTGTTTGGTGGAGATGATATTTAATAAAATAAGTAGAAATCCACTAAAAGTTTTGTTTGGTTATCTTGCAATCCCGAGATAATCGTCTCCATGCTCCAAATCCATTTTAAAGCCATTTTTAAGGCATTTCGCGCATACATGAAATGAACACATTTTTCTCCAAAACTATAACAGATGCAAGCTTCTCCTGTTTGGTGGAGATGATATTTAATAAAATAAGTAGAAATCCACTAAAAGTTTTGTTTGGTTATCTTGCAATCCCGAGATAATCGTCTCCATGCTCCAAATCCATTTTAAAGCCATTTTTAAGGCATTTCGCGCATACATGAAATGAACACATTTTTCTCCAAAACTATAACAGATGCAAGCTTGTCCTGTTTGGTGGAGATAATATTTAATAAAATAAGTAGAAATCTACTAAAAGTTTCGTTTGTTTATATTGCCATCCTGAGATAATCGTCTCCATGCTCCAAATCCATTTTAAAGCCATTTCAAAGGCATTTTGCGCATACATGAAATGAACACATTTTTCTCCAAAACTATAACACATGCAAGCTTGTCCTGCTTGGTGGAGATGATATTTAATAAAATAAGTAGAAATCCACTAAAAGTTTTGTTTGGTTATCTTGCAATCCCGAGATAATCGTCTCCATGCTCCAAATCCATTTTAAAGCCATTTTTAAGGCATTTCGCGCATACATGAAATGAACACATTTTTCTCCAAAACTATAACAGATGCAAGCTTGTCCTGTTTGGTGGAGATAATATTTAATAAAATAAGTAGAAATCTACTAAAAGTTTCGTTTGTTTATATTGCCATCCTGAGATAATCGTCTCCATGCTCCAAATCCATTTTAAAGCCATTTCAAAGGCATTTTGCGCATACATGAAATGAACACATTTTTCTCCAAAACTATAACACATGCAAGCTTGTCCTGTTTGGTGGAGATGATATTTAATAAAATAAGTAGAAATCCACTAAAAGTTTTGTTTGGTTATCTTGCAATCCCGAGATAATCGTCTCCATGCTCCAAATCCATTTTAAAGCCATTTTTAAGGCATTTCGCGCATACATGAAATGAACACATTTTTCTCCAAAACTATAACAGATGCAAGCTTGTCCTGTTTGGTGGAGATGATATTTAATAAAATAAGTAGAAATCCACTAAAAGTTTTGTTTGGTTATCTTGCAATCCCGAGATAATCGTCTCCATGCTCCAAATCCATTTTAAAGCCATTTTTAAGGCATTTCGCGCATACATGAAATGAACACATTTTTCTCCAAAACTATAACAGATGCAAGCTTGTCCTGTTTGGTGGAGATGATATTTAATAAAATAAGTAGAAATCCACTAAACGTTTTATTTGGTTATCTTGCAATCCCGAGATAATCGTCTCCATGCTCCAAATCCATTTTAAAGCCATTTTTAAGGCATTTCGCGCATACATGAAATGAACACATTTTTCTCCAAAACTATAACAGATGCAAGCTTGTCCTGTTTGGTGGAGATGATATTTAATAAAATAAGTAGAAATCCACTAAAAGTTTTGTTTGGTTATATTGCAATCCCGAGATAATCGTCTCCATGCTCCAAATCCATTTTAAAGCCATTTTTAAGGCATTTCGCGCATACATGAAATGAACACATTTTTCTCCAAAACTATAACAGATGCAAGCTTCTCCTGTTTGGTGGAGATGATATTTAATAAAATAAGTAGAAATCCACTAAAAGTTTTGTTTGGTTATCTTGCAATCCCGAGATAATCGTCTCCATGCTCCAAATCCATTTTAAAGCCATTTTTAAGGCATTTCGCGCATACATGAAATGAACACATTTTTCTCCAAAACTATAACAGATGCAAGCTTGTCCTGTTTGGTGGAGATGATATTTAATAAAATAAGTAGAAATCCACTAAAAGTTTTGTTTGGTTATCTTGCAATCCCGAGATAATCGTCTCCATGCTCCAAATCCATTTTAAAGCCATTTTTAAGGCATTTCGCGCATACATGAAATGAACACATTTTTCTCCAAAACTATAACAGATGCAAGCTTGTCCTGTTTGGTGGAGATGATATTTAATAAAATAAGTAGAAATCCACTAAAAGTTTTGTTTGGTTATCTTGCAATCCCGAGATAATCGTCTCCATGCTCCAAATCCATTTTAAAGCCATTTTTAAGGCATTTCGCGCATACATGAAATGAACACATTTTTCTCCAAAACTATAACAGATGCAAGCTTGTCCTGTTTGGTGGAGATGATATTTAATAAAATAAGTAGAAATCCACTAAAAGTTTTGTTTGGTTATCTTGCAATCCCGAGATAATCGTCTCCATGCTCCAAATCCATTTTAAAGCCATTTTTAAGGCATTTCGCGCATACATGAAATGAACACATTTTTCTCCAAAACTATAACAGATGCAAGCTTGTCCTGTTTGGTGGAGATAATATTTAATAAAATAAGTAGAAATCTACTAAAAGTTTCGTTTGTTTATATTGCCATCCTGAGATAATCGTCTCCATGCTCCAAATCCATTTTAAAGCCATTTCAAAGGCATTTTGCGCATACATGAAATGAACACATTTTTCTCCAAAACTATAACACATGCAAGCTTGTCCTGTTTGGTGGAGATGATATTTAATAAAATAAGTAGAAATCCACTAAAAGTTTTGTTTGGTTATCTTGCAATCCCGAGATAATCGTCTCCATGCTCCAAATCCATTTTAAAGCCATTTTTAAGGCATTTCGCGCATACATGAAATGAACACATTTTTCTCCAAAACTATAACAGATGCAAGCTTGTCCTGTTTGGTGGAGATGATATTTAATAAAATAAGTAGAAATCCACTAAAAGTTTTGTTTGGTTATCTTGCAATCCCGAGATAATCGTCTCCATGCTCCAAATCCATTTTAAAGCCATTTTTAAGGCATTTCGCGCATACATGAAATGAACACATTTTTCTCCAAAACTATAACAGATGCAAGCTTGTCCTGTTTGGTGGAGATGATATTTAATAAAATAAGTAGAAATCCACTAAAAGTTTTGTTTGGTTATCTTGCAATCCCGAGATAATCGTCTCCATGCTCCAAATCTATTTTAAAGCCATTTCAAAGGCATTTTGCGCATACATGAAATGAACACATTTTTCTCCAAAACTATAACACATGCAAGCTTGTCCTGTTTGGTGGAGATGATATTTAATAAAATAAGTGGAAATCCACTAAAAGTTTTGTTTGGTTATCTTGCAATCCCGAGATAATCGTCTCCATGCTCCAAATCCATTTTAAAGCCATTTTTAAGGCATTTCGCGCATACATGAAATGAACACATTTTTCTCCAAAACTATAACAGATGCAAGCTTGTCCTGTTTGGTGGAGATAATATTTAATAAAATAAGTAGAAATCTACTAAAAGTTTCGTTTGTTTATATTGCCATCCTGAGATAATCGTCTCCATGCTCCAAATCCATTTTAAAGCCATTTCAAAGGCATTTTGCGCATACATGAAATGAACACATTTTTCTCCAAAACTATAACACATGCAAGCTTGTCCTGTTTGGTGGAGATGATATTTAATAAAATAAGTAGAAATCCACTAAAAGTTTTGTTTGGTTATCTTGCAATCCCGAGATAATCGTCTCCATGCTCCAAATCCATTTTAAAGCCATTTTTAAGGCATTTCGCGCATACATGAAATGAACACATTTTTCTCCAAAACTATAACAGATGCAAGCTTGTCCTGTTTGGTGGAGATGATATTTAATAAAATAAGTAGAAATCCACTAAACGTTTTGTTTGGTTATCTTGCAATCCCGAGATAATCGTCTCCATGCTCCAAATCCATTTTAAAGCCATTTTTAAGGCATTTCGCGCATACATGAAATGAACACATTTTTCTCCAAAACTATAACAGATGCAAGCTTGTCCTGTTTGGTGGAGATGATATTTAATAAAATAAGTAGAAATCCACTAAAAGTTTTGTTTGGTTATCTTGCAATCCCGAGATAATCGTCTCCATGCTCCAAATCCATTTTAAAGTCATTTTTAAGGCATTTCGCGCATACATGAAATGAACACATTTTTCTCCAAAACTATAACAGATGCAAGCTTGTCCTGTTTGGTGGAGATGATATTTAATAAAATAAGTAGAAATCCACTAAAAGTTTTGTTTGGTTATCTTGCAATCCCGAGATAATCGTCTCCATGCTCCAAATCCATTTTAAAGCCATTTTTAAGGCATTTCGCGCATACATGAAATGAACACATTTTTCTCCAAAACTATAACAGATGCAAGCTTGTCCTGTTTGGTGGAGATAATATTTAATAAAATAAGTAGAAATCTACTAAAAGTTTCGTTTGTTTATATTGCCATCCTGAGATAATCGTCTCCATGCTCCAAATCCATTTTAAAGCCATTTCAAAGGCATTTTGCGCATACATGAAATGAACACATTTTTCTCCAAAACTATAACACATGCAAGCTTGTCCTGTTTGGTGGAGATGATATTTAATAAAATAAGTAGAAATCCACTAAAAGTTTTGTTTGGTTATCTTGCAATCCCGAGATAATCGTCTCCATGCTCCAAATCCATTTTAAAGCCATTTTTAAGGCATTTCGCGCATACATGAAATGAACACATTTTTCTCCAAAACTATAACAGATGCAAGCTTGTCCTGTTTGGTGGAGATGATATTTAATAAAATAAGTAGAAATCCACTAAAAGTTTTGTTTGGTTATCTTGCAATCCCGAGATAATCGTCTCCATGCTCCAAATCCATTTTAAAGCCATTTTTAAGGCATTTCGCGCATACATGAAATGAACACATTTTTCTCCAAAACTATAACAGATGCAAGCTTGTCCTGTTTGGTGGAGATGATATTTAATAAAATAAGTAGAAATCCACTAAAAGTTTTGTTTGGTTATCTTGCAATCCCGAGATAATCGTCTCCATGCTCCAAATCTATTTTAAAGCCATTTCAAAGGCATTTTGCGCATACATGAAATGAACACATTTTTCTCCAAAACTATAACACATGCAAGCTTGTCCTGTTTGGTGGAGATGATATTTAATAAAATAAGTGGAAATCCACTAAAAGTTTTGTTTGGTTATCTTGCAATCCCGAGATAATCGTCTCCATGCTCCAAATCCATTTTAAAGCCATTTTTAAGGCATTTCGCGCATACATGAAATGAACACATTTTTCTCCAAAACTATAACAGATGCAAGCTTGTCCTGTTTGGTGGAGATAATATTTAATAAAATAAGTAGAAATCTACTAAAAGTTTCGTTTGTTTATATTGCCATCCTGAGATAATCGTCTCCATGCTCCAAATCCATTTTAAAGCCATTTCAAAGGCATTTTGCGCATACATGAAATGAACACATTTTTCTCCAAAACTATAACACATGCAAGCTTGTCCTGTTTGGTGGAGATGATATTTAATAAAATAAGTAGAAATCCACTAAAAGTTTTGTTTGGTTATCTTGCAATCCCGAGATAATCGTCTCCATGCTCCAAATCCATTTTAAAGCCATTTTTAAGGCATTTCGCGCATACATGAAATGAACACATTTTTCTCCAAAACTATAACAGATGCAAGCTTGTCCTGTTTGGTGGAGATGATATTTAATAAAATAAGTAGAAATCCACTAAAAGTTTTGTTTGGTTATCTTGCAATCCCGAGATAATCGTCTCCATGCTCCAAATCCATTTTAAAGCCATTTTTAAGGCATTTCGCGCATACATGAAATGAACACATTTTTCTCCAAAACTATAACAGATGCAAGCTTGTCCTGTTTGGTGGAGATGATATTTAATAAAATAAGTAGAAATCCACTAAAAGTTTTGTTTGGTTATCTTGCAATCCCGAGATAATCGTCTCCATGCTCCAAATCCATTTTAAAGTCATTTTTAAGGCATTTCGCGCATACATAAAATGAACACATTTTTCTCCAAAACTATAACAGATGCAAGCTTGTCCTGTTTGGTGGAGATGATATTTAATAAAATAAGTAGAAATCTACTAAAAGTTTTGTTTGGTTATCTTGCAATCCCGAGATAATCGTCTCCATGCTCCAAATCCATTTTAAAGCCATTTCAAAGGCATTTTGCGCATACATGAAATGAACACATTTTTCTCCAAAACTATAACACATGCAAGCTTGTCCTGTTTGGTGGAGATGATATTTAATAAAATAAGTAGAAATCCACTAAAAGTTTTGTTTGGTTATCTTGCAATCCCGAGATAATCGTCTCCATGCTCCAAATCCATTTTAAAGCCATTTTTAAGGCATTTCGCGCATACATGAAATGAACACATTTTTCTCCAAAACTATAACAGATGCAAGCTTGTCCTGTTTGGTGGAGATGATATTTAATAAAATAAGTAGAAATCCACTAAAAGTTTTGTTTGGTTATCTTGCAATCCCGAGATAATCGTCTCCATGCTCCAAATCCATTTTAAAGCCATTTTTAAGGCATTTCGCGCATACATGAAATGAACACATTTTTCTCCAAAACTATAACAGATGCAAGCTTGTCCTGTTTGGTGGAGATAATATTTAATAAAATAAGTAGAAATCTACTAAAAGTTTCGTTTGTTTATATTGCCATCCTGAGATAATCGTCTCCATGCTCCAAATCCATTTTAAAGCCATTTCAAAGGCATTTTGCGCATACATGAAATGAACACATTTTTCTCCAAAACTATAACACATGCAAGCTTGTCCTGTTTGGTGGAGATGATATTTAATAAAATAAGTAGAAATCCACTAAAAGTTTTGTTTGGTTATCTTGCAATCCCGAGATAATCGTCTCCATGCTCCAAATCCATTTTAAAGCCATTTTTAAGGCATTTCGCGCATACATGAAATGAACACATTTTTCTCCAAAACTATAACAGATGCAAGCTTGTCCTGTTTGGTGGAGATGATATTTAATAAAATAAGTAGAAATCCACTAAAAGTTTTGTTTGGTTATCTTGCAATCCCGAGATAATCGTCTCCATGCTCCAAATCTATTTTAAAGCCATTTCAAAGGCATTTTGCGCATACATGAAATGAACACATTTTTCTCCAAAACTATAACACATGCAAGCTTGTCCTGTTTGGTGGAGATGATATTTAATAAAATAAGTAGAAATCCACTAAAAGTTTTGTTTGGTTATCTTGCAATCCCGAGATAATCGTCTCCATGCTCCAAATCCATTTTAAAGCCATTTTTAAGGCATTTCGCGCATACATGAAATGAACACATTTTTCTCCAAAACTATAACAGATGCAAGCTTGTCCTGTTTGGTGGAGATGATATTTAATAAAATAAGTAGAAATCCACTAAAAGTTTTGTTTGGTTATATTGCAATCCCGAGATAATCGTCTCCATGCTCCAAATCCATTTTAAAGCCATTTTTAAGGCATTTCGCACATACATGAAATGAACACATTTTTCTCCAAAACTAAAACAGATGCAAGCTTGTCCTGTTTGGTGGAGATGATATTTAATAAAATAAGTAGAAATCCACTAAAAGTTTTGTTTGGTTATCTTGCAATCCCGAGATAATCGTCTCCATGCTCCAAATCCATTTTAAAGCCATTTTTAAGGCATTTCGCGCATACATGAAATGAACACATTTTTCTCCAAAACTATAACAGATGCAAGCTTGTCCTGTTTGGTGGAGATGATATTTAATAAAATAAGTAGAAATCCAATAAAAGTTTTGTTTGGTTATCTTGCAATCCCGAGATAATCGTCTCCATGCTCCAAATCCATTTTAAAGCCATTTTTAAGGCATTTCGCGCATACATGAAATGAACACATTTTTCTCCAAAACTATAACAGATGCAAGCTTGTCCTGTTTGGTGGAGATGATATTTAATAAAATAAGTAGAAATCCACTAAAAGTTTTGTTTGGTTATCTTGCAATCCCGAGATAATCGTCTCCATGCTCCAAATCCATTTTAAAGCCATTTTTAAGGCATTTCGCGCATACATGAAATGAACACATTTTTCTCCAAAACTATAACAGATGCAAGCTTGTCCTGTTTGGTGGAGATGATATTTAATAAAATAAGTAGAAATCCACTAAAAGTTTTGTTTGGTTATCTTGCAATCCCGAGATAATCGTCTCCATGCTCCAAATCCATTTTAAAGCCATTTTTAAGGCATTTCGCGCATACATGAAATGAACACATTTTTCTCCAAATCTATAACAGATGCAAGCTTGTCCTGTTTGGTGGAGATAATATTTAATAAAATAAGTAGAAATCTACTAAAAGTTTTGTTTGTTTATATTGCCATCCTGAGATAATCGTCTCCATGCTCCAAATCCATTTTAAAGCCATTTCAAAGGCATTTTGCGCATACATGAAATGAACACATTTTTCTCCAAAACTATAACACATGCAAGCTTGTCCTGTTTGGTGGAGATGATATTTAATAAAATAAGTAGAAATCCACTAAAAGTTTTGTTTGGTTATCTTGCAATCCCGAGATAATCGTCTCCATGCTCCAAATCCATTTTAAAGCCATTTTTAAGGCATTTCGCGCATACATGAAATGAACACATTTTTCTCCAAAACTATAACAGATGCAAGCTTGTCCTGTTTGGTGGAGATGATATTTAATAAAATAAGTAGAAATCCACTAAAAGTTTTGTTTGGTTATCTTGCAATCCCGAGATAATCGTCTCCATGCTCCAAATCCATTTTAAAGCCATTTTTAAGGCATTTCGCGCATACATGAAATGAACACATTTTTCTCCAAAACTATAACAGATGCAAGCTTGTCCTGTTTGGTGGAGATAATATTTAATAAAATAAGTAGAAATCTACTAAAAGTTTCGTTTGTTTATATTGCCATCCTGAGATAATCGTCTCCATGCTCCAAATCCATTTTAAAGCCATTTCAAAGGCATTTTGCGCATACATGAAATGAACACATTTTTCTCCAAAACTATAACACATGCAAGCTTGTCCTGTTTGGTGGAGATGATATTTAATAAAATAAGTAGAAATCCACTAAAAGTTTTGTTTGGTTATCTTGCAATCCCGAGATAATCGTCTCCATGCTCCAAATCCATTTTAAAGCCATTTTTAAGGCATTTCGCGCATACATGAAATGAACACATTTTTCTCCAAAACTATAACAGATGCAAGCTTGTCCTGTTTGGTGGAGATGATATTTAATAAAATAAGTAGAAATCCACTAAAAGTTTTGTTTAATTATCTTGCAATCCCGAGATAATCGTCTCCATGCTCCAAATCCATTTTAAAGCCATTTTTAAGGCATTTCGCGCATACATGAAATGAACACATTTTTCTCCAAAACTATAACAGATGCAAGCTTGTCCTGTTTGGTGGAGATGATATTTAATTAAATAAGTAGAAATCCACTAAAAGTTTTGTTTGGTTATCTTGCAATCCCGAGATAATCGTCTCCATGCTCCAAATCCATTTTAAAGCCATTTTTAAGGCATTTCGCGCATACATGAAATGAACACATTTTTCTCCAAAACTATAACAGATGCAAGCTTGTCCTGTTTGGTGGAGATGATATTTAATAAAATAAGTAGAAATCCACTAAAAGTTTTGTTTGGTTATCTTGCAATCCCGAGATAATCGTCTCCATGCTCCAAATCCATTTTAAAGCCATTTTTAAGGCATTTCGCGCATACATGAAATGAACACATTTTTCTCCAAAACTATAACAGATGCAAGCTTGTCCTGTTTGGTGGAGATGATATTTAATAAAATAAGTAGAAATCCACTAAAAGTTTTGTTTGGTTATCTTGCAATCCCGAGATAATCGTCTCCATGCTCCAAATCCATTTTAAAGCCATTTTTAAGGCATTTCGCGCATACATGAAATGAACACATTTTTCTCCAAAACTATAACAGATGCAAGCTTGTTCTGTTTGGTGGAGATAATATTTAATAAAACAAGTAGAAATCTACTAAAAGTTTCGTTTGTTTATATTGCCATCCTGAGATAATCGTCTCCATGCTCCAAATCCATTTTAAAGCCATTTCAAAGGCATTTTGCGCATACATGAAATGAACACATTTTTCTCCAAAACTATAACACATGCAAGCTTGTCCTGTTTGGTGGAGATGAAATTTAATAAAATAAGTAGAAATCCACTAAAAGTTTTGTTTGGTTATCTTGCAATCCCGAGATAATCGTCTCCATGCTCCAAATCCATTTTAAAGCCATTTTTAAGGCATTTCGCGCATACATGAAATGAACACATTTTTCTCCAAAACTATAACAGATGCAAGCTTGTCCTGTTTGGTGGAGATGATATTTAATAAAATAAGTAGAAATCCACTAAAAGTTTTGTTTGGTTATCTTGCAATCCCGAGATAATCGTCTCCATGCTCCAAATCCATTTTAAAGCCATTTTTAAGGCATTTCGCGCATACATGAAATGAACACATTTTTCTCCAAAACTATAACAGATGCAAGCTTGTCCTGTTTGGTGGAGATAATATTTAATAAAATAAGTAGAAATCTACTAAAAGTTTCGTTTGTTTATATTGCCATCCTGAGATAATCGTCTCCATGCTCCAAATCCATTTTAAAGCCATTTCAAAGGCATTTTGCGCATACATGAAATGAACACATTTTTCTCCAAAACTATAACACATGCAAGCTTGTCCTGTTTGGTGGAGATGATATTTAATAAAATAAGTAGAAATCCACTAAAAGTTTTGTTTGGTTATCTTGCAATCCCGAGATAATCGTCTCCATGCTCCAAATCCATTTTAAAGCCATTTTTAAGGCATTTCGCGCATACATGAAATGAACACATTTTTCTCCAAAACTATAACAGATGCAAGCTTGTCCTGTTTGGTGGAGATAATATTTAATAAAATAAGAAGAAATCTACTAAAAGTTTCGTTTGTTTATATTGCCATCCTGAGATAATCGTCTCCATGCTCCAAATCCATTTTAAAGCCATTTCAAAGGCATTTTGCGCATACATGAAATGAACACATTTTTCTCCAAAACTATAACACATGCAAGCTTGTCCTGTTTGGTGGAGATGAAATTTAATAAAATAAGTAGAAATCCACTAAAAGTTTTGTTTGGTTATCTTGCAATCCCGAGATAATCGTCTCCATGCTCCAAATCCATTTTAAAGCCATTTTTAAGGCATTTCGCGCATACATGAAATGAACACATTTTTCTCCAAAACTATAACAGATGCAAGCTTGTCCTGTTTGGTGGAGATGATATTTAATAAAATAAGTAGAAATCCACTAAAAGTTTTGTTTGGTTATCTTGCAATCCCGAGATAATCGTCTCCATGCTCCAAATCCATTTTAAAGCCATTTTTAAGGCATTTCGCGCATACATGAAATGAACACATTTTTCTCCAAAACTATAACAGATGCAAGCTTGTCCTGTTTGGTGGAGATGATATTTAATAAAATAAGTAGAAATCCACTAAAAGTTTTGTTTGGTTATCTTGCAATCCCGAGATAATCGTCTCCATGCTCCAAATCCATTTTAAAGCCATTTTTAAGGCATTTCGCGCATACATGAAATGAACACATTTTTCTCCAAAACTATAACAGATGCAAGCTTGTCCTGTTTGGTGGAGATAATATTTAATAAAATAAGTAGAAATCTACTAAAAGTTTCGTTTGTTTATATTGCCATCCTGAGATAATCGTCTCCATGCTCCAAATCCATTTTAAAGCCATTTCAAAGGCATTTTGCGCATACATGAAATGAACACATTTTTCTCCAAAACTATAACACATGCAAGCTTGTCCTTTTTGGTGGAGATGATATTCAATAAAATAAGTAGAAATCCACTAAAATTTTTGTTTGGTTATCTTGCAATCCCGAGATAATCGTCTCCATGCTCCAAATCCATTTTAAAGCCATTTTTAAGGCATTTCGCGCATACATGAAATGAACACATTTTTCTCCAAAACTATAACAGATGCAAGCTTGTCCTGTTTGGTGGAGATGATATTTAATAAAATAAGTAGAAATCCACTAAAAGTTTTGTTTGGTTATCTTGCAATCCCGAGATAATCGTCTCCATGCTCCAAATCCATTTTAAAGCCATTTTTAAGGCATTTCGCGCATACATGAAATGAACACATTTTTCTCCAAAACTATAACAGATGCAAGCTTGTCCTGTTTGGTGGAGATGATATTTAATAAAATAAGTAGAAATCCACTAAACGTTTTGTTTGGTTATCTTGCAATCCCGAGATAATCGTCTCCATGCTCCAAATCCATTTTAAAGCCATTTTTAAGGCATTTCGCGCATACATGAAATGAACACATTTTTCTCCAAAACTATAACAGATGCAAGCTTGTCCTGTTTGGTGGAGATAATATTTAATAAAATAAGTAGAAATCCACTAAAAGTTTTGTTTGGTTATCTTGCAATCCCGAGATAATCGTCTCCATGCTCCAAATCCATTTTAAAGCCATTTTTAAGGCATTTCGCGCATACATGAAATGAACACATTTTTCTCCAAAACTATAACAGATGCAAGCTTGTCCTGTTTGGTGGAGATGATATTTAATAAAATAAGTAGAAATCCACTAAAAGTTTTGTTTGGTTATCTTGCAATCCCGAGATAATCGTCTCCATGCTCCAAATCCATTTTAAAGCCATTTTTAAGGCATTTCGCGCATACATGAAATGAACACATTTTTCTCCAAAACTATAACAGATGCAAGCTTGTCCTGTTTGGTGGAGATAATATTTAATAAAATAAGTAGAAATCTACTAAAAGTTTCGTTTGTTTATATTGCCATCCTGAGATAATCGTCTCCATGCTCCAAATCCATTTTAAAGCCATTTCAAAGGCATTTTGCGCATACATGAAATGAACACATTTTTCTCCAAAACTATAACACATGCAAGCTTGTCCTTTTTGGTGGAGATGATATTTAATAAAATAAGTAGAAATCCACTAAAAGTTTTGTTTGGTTATCTTGCAATCCCGAGATAATCGTCTCCATGCTCCAAATCCATTTTAAAGCCATTTTTAAGGCATTTCGCGCATACATGAAATGAACACATTTTTCTCCAAAACTATAACAGATGCAAGCTTGTCCTGTTTGGTGGAGATGATATTTAATAAAATAAGTAGAAATCCACTAAAAGTTTTGTTTGGTTATCTTGCAATCCCGAGATAATCGTCTCCATGCTCCAAATCCATTTTAAAGCCATTTTTAAGGCATTTCGCGCATACATGAAATGAACACATTTTTCTCCAAAACTATAACAGATGCAAGCTTGTCCTGTTTGGTGGAGATGATATTTAATAAAATAAGTAGAAATCCACTAAACGTTTTGTTTGGTTATCTTGCAATCCCGAGATAATCGTCTCCATGCTCCAAATCCATTTTAAAGCCATTTTTAAGGCATTTCGCGCATACATGAAATGAACACATTTTTCTCCAAAACTATAACAGATGCAAGCTTGTCCTGTTTGGTGGAGATAATATTTAATAAAATAAGTAGAAATCTACTAAAAGTTTAGTTTGTTTATATTGCCATCCTGAGATAATCGTCTCCATGCTCCAAATCCATTTTAAAGCCATTTTTAAGGCATTTCGCGCATACATGAAATGAACACATTTTTCTCCAAAACTATAACAGATGCAAGCTTGTCCTGTTTGGTGGAGATGATATTTAATAAAATAAGTAGAAATCCACTAAAAGTTTTGTTTGGTTATCTTGCAATCCCGAGATAATCGTCTCCATGCTCCAAATCCATTTTAAAGCCATTTTTAAGGCATTTCGCGCATACATGAAATGAACACATTTTTCTCCAAAACTATAACAGATGCAAGCTTGTCCTGTTTGGTGGAGATGATATTTAATAAAATAAGTAGAAATCCACTAAAAGTTTTGTTTGGTTATATTGCAATCCCGAGATAATCGTCTCCATGCTCCAAATCCATTTTAAAGCCATTTTTAAGGCATTTCGCGCATACATGAAATGAACACATTTTTCTCCAAAACTATAACAGATGCAAGCTTGTCCTGTTTGGTGGAGATGATATTTATTAAAATAAGTAGAAATCCACTAAAAGTTTTGTTTGGTTATCTTGCAATCCCGAGATAATCGTCTCCATGCTCCAAATCCATTTTAAAGCCATTTTTAAGGCATTTCGCGCATACATGAAATGAACACATTTTTCTCCAAAACTATAACAGATGCAAGCTTGTCCTGTTTGGTGGAGATAATATTTAATAAAATAAGTAGAAATCTACTAAAAGTTTCGTTTGTTTATATTGCCATCCTGAGATAATCGTCTCCATGCTCCAAATCCATTTTAAAGCCATTTCAAAGGCATTTTGCGCATACATGAAATGAACACATTTTTCTCCAAAACTATAACACATGCAAGCTTGTCCTGTTTGGTGGAGATGATATTTAATAAAATAAGTAGAAATCCACTAAAAGTTTTGTTTGGTTATCTTGCAATCCCGAGATAATCGTCTCCATGCTCCAAATCCATTTTAAAGCCATTTTTAAGGCATTTCGCGCATACATGAAATGAACACATTTTTCTCCAAAACTATAACAGATGCAAGCTTGTCCTGTTTGGTGGAGATGATATTTAATAAAATAAGTAGAAATCCACTAAAAGTTTTGTTTGGTTATCTTGCAATCCCGAGATAATCGTCTCCATGCTCCAAATCCATTTTAAAGCCATTTTTAAGGCATTTCGCGCATACATGAAATGAACACATTTTTCTCCAAAACTATAACAGATGCAAGCTTGTCCTGTTTGGTGGAGATGATATTTAATAAAATAAGTAGAAATCCACTAAAAGTTTTGTTTGGTTATCTTGCAATCCCGAGATAATCGTCTCCATGCTCCAAATCCATTTTAAAGCCATTTTTAAGGCATTTCGCGCATACATGAAATGAACACATTTTTCTCCAAAACTATAACAGATGCAAGCTTGTCCTGTTTGGTGGAGATGATATTTAATAAAATAAGTAGAAATCCACTAAAAGTTTTGTTTGGTTATCTTGCAATCCCGAGATAATCGTCTCCATGCTCCAAATCCATTTTAAAGCCATTTCAAAGGCATTTTGCGCATACATGAAATGAACACATTTTTCTCAAAAACTATAACACATGCAAGCTTGTCCTGTTTGGTGGAGATGATATTTAATAAAATAAGTAGAAATCCACTAAAAGTTTTGTTTGGTTATCTTG
Organism: Anomaloglossus baeobatrachus; assembly: GCF_048569485.1. NCBI lineage: Eukaryota > Metazoa > Chordata > Amphibia > Anura > Aromobatidae > Anomaloglossus > Anomaloglossus baeobatrachus. The sequence continues at coordinate 255,377 of NW_027442597.1, forward strand.
CAATCCCGAGATAATCGTCTCCATGCTCCAAATCCATTTTAAAGCCATTTTTAAGGCATTTCGCGCATACATGAAATGAACACATTTTTCTCCAAAACTATAACAGATGCAAGCTTGTCCTGTTTGGTGGAGATGATATTTAATAAAATAAGTAGAAATCCACTAAACGTTTTGTTTGGTTATCTTGCAATCCCGAGATAATCGTCTCCATGCTCCAAATCCATTTTAAAGCCATTTTTAAGGCATTTCGCGCATACATGAAATGAACACATTTTTCTCCAAAACTATAACAGATGCAAGCTTGTCCTGTTTGGTGGAGATAATATTTAATAAAATAAGTAGAAATCCACTAAAAGTTTTGTTTGGTTATCTTGCAATCCCGAGATAATCGTCTCCATGCTCCAAATCCATTTTAAAGCCATTTTTAAGGCATTTCGCGCATACATGAAATGAACACATTTTTCTCCAAAACTATAACAGATGCAAGCTTGTCCTGTTTGGTGGAGATGATATTTAATAAAATAAGTAGAAATCCACTAAAAGTTTTGTTTGGTTATCTTGCAATCCCGAGATAATCGTCTCCATGCTCCAAATCCATTTTAAAGCCATTTTTAAGGCATTTCGCGCATACATGAAATGAACACATTTTTCTCCAAAACTATAACAGATGCAAGCTTGTCCTGTTTGGTGGAGATAATATTTAATAAAATAAGTAGAAATCTACTAAAAGTTTAGTTTGTTTATATTGCCATCCTGAGATAATCGTCTCCGTGCTCCAAATTCATTTTAAAGCCATTTTTAAGGCATTTCGCGCATACATGAAATGAACACATTTTTCTCCAAAACTATAACAGATGCAAGCTTGTCCTGTTTGGTGGAGATGATATTTAATAAAATAAGTAGAAATCCACTAAAAGTTTTGTTTGGTTATCTTGCAATCCCGAGATAATCGTCTCCATGCTCCAAATCCATTTTAAAGCCATTTTTAAGGCATTTCGCGCATACATGAAATGAACACATTTTTCTCCAAAACTATAACAGATGCAAGCTTGTCCTGTTTGGTGGAGATGATATTTAATAAAATAAGTAGAAATCCACTAAAAGTTTTGTTTGGTTATATTGCAATCCCGAGATAATCGTCTCCATGCTCCAAATCCATTTTAAAGCCATTTTTAAGGCATTTCGCGCATACATGAAATGAACACATTTTTCTCCAAAACTATAACAGATGCAAGCTTGTCCTGTTTGGTGGAGATGATATTTAATAAAATAAGTAGAAATCCACTAAAAGTTTTGTTTGGTTATCTTGCAATCCCGAGATAATCGTCTCCATGCTCCAAATCCATTTTAAAGCCATTTTTAAGGCATTTCGCGCATACATGAAATGAACACATTTTTCTCCAAAACTATAACAGATGCAAGCTTGTCCTGTTTGGTGGAGATAATATTTAATAAAATAAGTAGAAATCTACTAAAAGTTTCGTTTGTTTATATTGCCATCCTGAGATAATCGTCTCCATGCTCCAAATCCATTTTAAAGCCATTTCAAAGGCATTTTGCGCATACATGAAATGAACACATTTTTCTCCAAAACTATAACACATGCAAGCTTGTCCTGTTTGGTGGAGATGATATTTAATAAAATAAGTAGAAATCCACTAAAAGTTTTGTTTGGTTATCTTGCAATCCCGAGATAATCGTCTCCATGCTCCAAATCCATTTTAAAGCCATTTTTAAGGCATTTCGCGCATACATGAAATGAACACATTTTTCTCCAAAACTATAACAGATGCAAGCTTGTCCTGTTTGGTGGAGATGATATTTAATAAAATAAGTAGAAATCCACTAAAAGTTTTGTTTGGTTATCTTGCAATCCCGAGATAATCGTCTCCATGCTCCAAATCCATTTTAAAGCCATTTTTAAGGCATTTCGCGCATACATGAAATGAACACATTTTTCTCCAAAACTATAACAGATGCAAGCTTGTCCTGTTTGGTGGAGATGATATTTAATAAAATAAGTAGAAATCCACTAAAAGTTTTGTTTGCTTATCTTGCAATCCCGAGATAATCGTCTCCATGCTCCAAATCCATTTTAAAGCCATTTTTAAGGCATTTCGCGCATACATGAAATGAACACATTTTTCTCCAAAACTATAACAGATGCAAGCTTGTCCTGTTTGGTGGAGATGATATTTAATAAAATAAGTAGAAATCCACTAAACGTTTTGTTTGGTTATCTTGCAATCCCGAGATAATCGTCTCCATGCTCCAAATCCATTTTAAAGCCATTTTTAAGGCATTTCGCGCATACATGAAATGAACACATTTTTCTCCAAAACTATAACAGATGCAAGCTTGTCCTGTTTGGTGGAGATAATATTTAATAAAATAAGTAGAAATCCACTAAAAGTTTTGTTTGGTTATCTTGCAATCCCGAGATAATCGTCTCCATGCTCCAAATCCATTTTAAAGCCATTTTTAAGGCATTTCGCGCATACATGAAATGAACACATTTTTCTCCAAAACTATAACAGATGCAAGCTTGTCCTGTTTGGTGGAGATGATATTTAATAAAATAAGTAGAAATCCACTAAAAGTTTTGTTTGGTTATCTTGCAATCCCGAGATAATCGTCTCCATGCTCCAAATCCATTTTAAAGCCATTTTTAAGGCATTTCGCGCATACATGAAATGAACACATTTTTCTCCAAAACTATAACAGATGCAAGCTTGTCCTGTTTGGTGGAGATAATATTTAATAAAATAAGTAGAAATCTACTAAAAGTTTCGTTTGTTTATATTGCCATCCTGAGATAATCGTCTCCATGCTCCAAATCCATTTTAAAGCCATTTCAAAGGCATTTTGCGCATACATGAAATGAACACATTTTTCTCCAAAACTATAACACATGCAAGCTTGTCCTTTTTGGTGGAGATGATATTTAATAAAATAAGTAGAAATCCACTAAAAGTTTTGTTTGGTTATCTTGCAATCCCGAGATAATCGTCTCCATGCTCCAAATCCATTTTAAAGCCATTTTTAAGGCATTTCGCGCATACATGAAATGAACACATTTTTCTCCAAAACTATAACAGATGCAAGCTTGTCCTGTTTGGTGGAGATGATATTTAATAAAATAAGTAGAAATCCACTAAAAGTTTTGTTTGGTTATCTTGCAATCCCGAGATAATCGTCTCCATGCTCCAAATCCATTTTAAAGCCATTTTAAGGCATTTCGCGCATACATGAAATGAACACATTTTTCTCCAAAACTATAACAGATGCAAGCTTGTCCTGTTTGGTGGAGATGATATTTAATAAAATAAGTAGAAATCCACTAAAAGTTTTGTTTGGTTATCTTGCAATCCCGAGATAATCGTCTCCATGCTCCAAATCCATTTTAAAGCCATTTTTAAGGCATTTCGCGCATACATGAAATGAACACATTTTTCTCCAAAACTATAACAGATGCAAGCTTGTCCTGTTTGGTGGAGATTATATTTAATAAAATAAGTAGAAATCCACTAAACGTTTTGTTTGGTTATCTTGCAATCCCGAGATAATCGTCTCCATGCTCCAAATCCATTTTAAAGCCATTTTTAAGGCATTTCGCGCATACATGAAATGAACACATTTTTCTCCAAAACTATAACAGATGCAAGCTTGTCCTGTTTGGTGGAGATAATATTTAATAAAATAAGTAGAAATCTACTAAAAGTTTAGTTTGTTTATATTGCCATCCTGAGATAATCGTCTCCATGCTCCAAATCCATTTTAAAGCCATTTTTAAGGCATTTCGCGCATACATGAAATGAACACATTTTTCTCCAAAACTATAACAGATGCAAGCTTGTCCTGTTTGGTGGAGATGATATTTAATAAAATAAGTAGAAATCCACTAAAAGTTTTGTTTGGTTATCTTGCAATCCCGAGATAATCGTCTCCATGCTCCAAATCCATTTTAAAGCCATTTTTAAGGCATTTCGCGCATACATGAAATGAACACATTTTTCTCCAAAACTATAACAGATGCAAGCTTGTCCTGTTTGGTGGAGATGATATTTAATAAAATAAGTAGAAATCCACTAAAAGTTTTGTTTGGTTATATTGCAATCCCGAGATAATCGTCTCCATGCTCCAAATCCATTTTAAAGCCATTTTTAAGGCATTTCGCGCATACATGAAATGAACACATTTTTCTCCAAAACTATAACAGATGCAAGCTTGTCCTGTTTGGTGGAGATGATATTTAATAAAATAAGTAGAAATCCACTAAAAGTTTTGTTTGGTTATCTTGCAATCCCGAGATAATCGTCTCCATGCTCCAAATCCATTTTAAAGCCATTTTTAAGGCATTTCGCGCATACATGAAATGAACACATTTTTCTCCAAAACTATAACAGATGCAAGCTTGTCCTGTTTGGTGGAGATAATATTTAATAAAATAAGTAGAAATCTACTAAAAGTTTCGTTTGTTTATATTGCCATCCTGAGATAATCGTCTCCATGCTCCAAATCCATTTTAAAGCCATTTCAAAGGCATTTTGCGCATACATGAAATGAACACATTTTTCTCCAAAACTATAACACATGCAAGCTTGTCCTGTTTGGTGGAGATGATATTTAATAAAATAAGTAGAAATCCACTAAAAGTTTTGTTTGGTTATCTTGCAATCCCGAGATAATCGTCTCCATGCTCCAAATCCATTTTAAAGCCATTTTTAAGGCATTTCGCGCATACATGAAATGAACACATTTTTCTCCAAAACTATAACAGATGCAAGCTTGTCCTGTTTGGTGGAGATGATATTTAATAAAATAAGTAGAAATCCACTAAAAGTTTTGTTTGGTTATCTTGCAATCCCGAGATAATCGTCTCCATGCTCCAAATCCATTTTAAAGCCATTTTTAAGGCATTTCGCGCATACATGAAATGAACACATTTTTCTCCAAAACTATAACAGATGCAAGCTTGTCCTGTTTGGTGGAGATGATATTTAATAAAATAAGTAGAAATCCACTAAAAGTTTTGTTTGGTTATCTTGCAATCCCGAGATAATCGTCTCCATGCTCCAAATCCATTTTAAAGCCATTTTTAAGGCATTTCGCGCATACATGAAATGAACACATTTTTCTCCAAAACTATAACAGATGCAAGCTTGTCCTGTTTGGTGGAGATGATATTTAATAAAATAAGTAGAAATCCACTAAAAGTTTTGTTTGGTTATCTTGCAATCCCGAGATAATCGTCTCCATGCTCCAAATCCATTTTAAAGCCATTTCAAAGGCATTTTGCGCATACATGAAATGAACACATTTTTCTCCAAAACTATAACACATGCAAGCTTGTCCTGTTTGGTGGAGATGATATTTAATAAAATAAGTAGAAATCCACTAAAAGTTTTGTTTGGTTATCTTGCAATCCCGAGATAATCGTCTCCATGCTCCAAATCCATTTTAAAGCCATTTTTAAGGCATTTCGCGCATACATGAAATGAACACATTTTTCTCCAAAACTATAACAGATGCAAGCTTGTCCTGTTTGGTGGAGATGATATTTAATAAGATAAGTAGAAATCCACTAAAAGTTTTGTTTGGTTATCTTGCAATCCCGAGATAATCGTCTCCATGCTCCAAATCCATTTTAAAGCCATTTTTAAGGCATTTCGCGCATACATGAAATGAACACATTTTTCTCCAAAACTATAACAGATGCAAGCTTGTCCTGTTTGGTGGAGATGATATTTAATAAAATAAGTAGAAATCCACTAAAAGTTTTGTTTGGTTATCTTGCATTCCCGAGATAATCGTCTCCATGCTCCAAATCCATTTTAAAGCCATTTTTAAGGCATTTCGCGCATACATGAAATGAACACATTTTTCTCCAAAACTATAACAGATGCAAGCTTGTCCTGTTTGGTGGAGATGATATTTAATAAAATAAGTAGAAATCCACTAAAAGTTTTGTTTGTTTATCTTGCAATCCCGAGATAATCGTCTCCATGCTCCAAATCCATTTTAAAGCCATTTTTAAGGCATTTCGCGCATACATGAAATGAACACATTTTTCTCCAAAACTATAACAGATGCAAGCTTGTCCTGTTTGGTGGAGATGATATTTAATAAAATAAGTAGAAATTCACTAAAAGTTTTGTTTGGTTATCTTGCAATCCCGAGATAATCGTCTCCATGCTCCAAATCCATTTTAAAGCCATTTTTAAGGCATTTCGCGCATACATGAAATGAACACATTTTTCTCCAAAACTATAACAGATGCAAGCTTGTCCTGTTTGGTGGAGATAATATTTAATAAAATAAGTAGAAATCTACTAAAAGTTTCGTTTGTTTATATTGCCATCCTGAGATAATCGTCTCCATGCTCCAAATCCATTTTAAAGCCATTTCAAAGGCATTTTGCGCATACATGAAATGAACACATTTTTCTCCAAAACTATAACACATGCAAGCTTGTCCTGTTTGGTGGAGATGATATTTAATAAAATAAGTAGAAATCCACTAAAAGTTTTGTTTGGTTATCTTGCAATCCCGAGATAATCGTCTCCATGCTCCAAATCCATTTTAAAGCCATTTTTAAGGCATTTCGCGCATACATGAAATGAACACATTTTTCTCCAAAACTATAACAGATGCAAGCTTGTCCTGTTTGGTGGAGATGATATTTAATAAAATAAGTAGAAATCCACTAAAAGTTTTGTTTGGTTATCTTGCAATCCCGAGATAATCGTCTCCATGCTCCAAATCCATTTTAAAGCCATTTTTAAGGCATTTCGCGCATACATGAAATGAACACATTTTTCTCCAAAACTATAACAGATGCAAGCTTGTCCTGTTTGGTGGAGATGATATTTAATAAAATAAGTAGAAATCCACTAAAAGTTTTGTTTGGTTATCTTGCAATCCCGAGATAATCGTCTCCATGCTCCAAATCCATTTTAAAGCCATTTTTAAGGCATTTCGCGCATACATGAAATGAACACATTTTTCTCCAAAACTATAACAGATGCAAGCTTGTCCTGTTTGGTGGAGATGATATTTAATAAAATAAGTAGAAATCCACTAAAAGTTTTGTTTGGTTATATTGCAATCCCGAGATAATCGTCTCCATGCTCCAAATCCATTTTAAAGCCATTTTTAAGGCATTTCGCGCATACATGAAATGAACACATTTTTCTCCAAAACTATAACAGATGCAAGCTTGTCCTGTTTGGTGGAGATGATATTTAATAAAATAAGTAGAAATCCACTAAAAGTTTTGTTTGGTTATCTTGCAATCCCGAGATAATCGTCTCCATGCTCCAAATCCATTTTAAAGCCATTTTTAAGGCATTTCGCGCATACATGAAATGAACACATTTTTCTCCAAAACTATAACAGATGCAAGCTTGTCCTGTTTGGTGGAGATGATATTTAATAAAATAAGTAGAAATCCACTAAAAGTTTTGTTTGGTTATCTTGCAATCCCGAGATAATCGTCTCCATGCTCCAAATCCATTTTAAAGCCATTTTTAAGGCATTTCGCGCATACATGAAATGAACACATTTTTCTCCAAAACTATAACAGATGCAAGCTTGTCCTGTTTGGTGGAGATAATATTTAATAAAATAAGTAGAAATCTACTAAAAGTTTCGTTTGTTTATATTGCCATCCTGAGATAATCGTCTCCATGCTCCAAATCTATTTTAAAGCCATTTCAAAGGCATTTTGCGCATACATGAAATGAACACATTTTTCTCCAAAACTATAACACATGCAAGCTTGTCCTGTTTGGTGGAGATGATATTTAATAAAATAAGTAGAAATCCACTAAAAGTTTTGTTTGGTTATCTTGCAATCCCGAGATAATCGTCTCCATGCTCCAAATCCATTTTAAAGCCATTTTTAAGGCATTTCGCGCATACATGAAATGAACACATTTTTCTCCAAAACTATAACAGATGCAAGCTTGTCCTGTTTGGTGGAGATAATATTTAATAAAATAAGTAGAAATCTACTAAAAGTTTCGTTTGTTTATATTGCCATCCTGAGATAATCGTCTCCATGCTCCAAATCCGTTTTAAAGCCATTTCAAAGGCATTTTGCGCATACATGAAATGAACACATTTTTCTCCAAAACTATAACACATGCAAGCTTGTCCTGTTTGGTGGAGATGATATTTAATAAAATAAGTAGAAATCCACTAAAAGTTTTGTTTGGTTATCTTGCAATCCCGAGATAATCGTCTCCATGCTCCAAATCCATTTTAAAGCCATTTTTAAGGCATTTCGCGCATACATGAAATGAACACATTTTTCTCCAAAACTATAACAGATGCAAGCTTGTCCTGTTTGGTGGAGATGATATTTAATAAAATAAGTAGAAATCCACTAAAAGTTTTGTTTGGTTATCTTGTAATCCCGAGATAATCGTCTCCATGCTCCAAATCCATTTTAAAGCCATTTTTAAGGCATTTCGCGCATACATGAAATGAACACATTTTTCTCCAAAACTATAACAGATGCAAGCTTGTCCTGTTTGGTGGAGATGATATTTAATAAAATAAGTAGAAATCCACTAAACGTTTTATTTGGTTATCTTGCAATCCCGAGATAATCGTCTCCATGCTCCAAATCCATTTTAAAGCCATTTTTAAGGCATTTCGCGCATACATGAAATGAACACATTTTTCTCCAAAACTATAACAGATGCAAGCTTGTCCTGTTTGGTGGAGATGATATTTAATAAAATAAGTAGAAATCCACTAAAAGTTTTGTTTGGTTATATTGCAATCCCGAGATAATCGTCTCCATGCTCCAAATCCATTTTAAAGCCATTTTTAAGGCATTTCGCGCATACATGAAATGAACACATTTTTCTCCAAAACTATAACAGATGCAAGCTTGTCCTGTTTGGTGGAGATGATATTTAATAAAATAAGTAGAAATCCACTAAAAGTTTTGTTTGGTTATCTTGCAATCCCGAGATAATCGTCTCCATGCTCCAAATCCATTTTAAAGCCATTTTTAAGGCATTTCGCGCATACATGAAATGAACACATTTTTCTCCAAAACTATAACAGATGCAAGCTTGTCCTGTTTGGTGGAGATGATATTTAATAAAATAAGTAGAAATCCACTAAAAGTTTTGTTTGGTTATCTTGCAATCCCGAGATAATCGTCTCCATGCTCCAAATCCATTTTAAAGCCATTTTTAAGGCATTTCGCGCATACATGAAATGAACACATTTTTCTCCAAAACTATAACAGATGCAAGCTTGTCCTGTTTGGTGGAGATGATATTTAATAAAATAAGTAGAAATCCACTAAAAGTTTTGTTTGGTTATCTTGCAATCCCGAGATAATCGTCTCCATGCTCCAAATCCATTTTAAAGCCATTTTTAAGGCATTTCGCGCATACATGAAATGAACACATTTTTCTCCAAAACTATAACAGATGCAAGCTTGTCCTGTTTGGTGGAGATGATATTTAATAAAATAAGTAGAAATCCACTAAAAGTTTTGTTTGGTTATCTTGCAATCCCGAGATAATCGTCTCCATGCTCCAAATCCATTTTAAAGCCATTTCTAAGGCATTTCGCGCATACATGAAATGAACACATTTTTCTCCAAAACTATAACAGATGCAAGCTTGTCCTGTTTGGTGGAGATAATATTTAATAAAATAAGTAGAAATCTACTAAAAGTTTCGTTTGTTTATATTGCCATCCTGAGATAATCGTCTCCATGCTCCAAATCCATTTTAAAGCCATTTCAAAGGCATTTTGCGCATACATGAAATGAACACATTTTTCTCCAAAACTATAACACATGCAAGCTTGTCCTGTTTGGTGGAGATGATATTTAATAAAATAAGTAGAAATCCACTAAAAGTTTTGTTTGGTTATCTTGCAATCCCGAGATAATCGTCTCCATGCTCCAAATCCATTTTAAAGCCATTTTTAAGGCATTTCGCGCATACATGAAATGAACACATTTTTCTCCAAAACTATAACAGATGCAAGCTTGTCCTGTTTGGTGGAGATGATATTTAATAAAATAAGTAGAAATCCACTAAAAGTTTTGTTTGGTTATCTTGCAATCCCGAGATAATCGTCTCCATGCTCCAAATCCATTTCAAAGCCATTTTTAAGGCATTTCGCGCATACATGAAATGAACACATTTTTCTCCAAAACTATAACAGATGCAAGCTTGTCCTGTTTGGTGGAGATGATATTTAATAAAATAAGTAGAAATCCACTAAAAGTTTTGTTTGGTTATCTTGCAATCCCGAGATAATCGTCTCCATGCTCCAAATCCATTTTAAAGCCATTTCAAAGGCATTTTGCGCATACATAAAATGAACACATTTTTCTCCAAAACTATAACACATGCTAGCTTGTCCTGTTTGGTGGAGATGATATTTAATAAAATAAGTAGAAATCCACTAAAAGTTTTGTTTGGTTATCTTGCAATCCCGAGATAATCGTCTCCATGCTCCAAATCCATTTTAAAGCCATTTTTAAGGCATTTGGCGCATACATGAAATGAACACATTTTTCTCCAAAACTATAACAGATGCAAGCTTGTCCTGTTTGGTGGAGATGATATTTAATAAAATAAGTAGAAATCCACTAAAAGTTTTGTTTGGTTATCTTGCAATCCCGAGATAATCGTCTCCATGCTCCAAATCCATTTTAAAGCCATTTTTAAGGCATTTCGCGCATACATGAAATGAACACATTTTTCTCCAAAACTATAACAGATGCAAGCTTGTCCTGTTTGGTGGAGATGATATTTAATAAAATAAGTAGAAATCCACTAAAAGTTTTGTTTGTTTATCTTGCAATCCCGAGATAATCGTCTCCATGCTCCAAATCCATTTTAAAGCCATTTTTAAGGCATTTCGCGCATACATGAAATGAACACATTTTTCTCCAAAACTATAACAGATGCAAGCTTGTCCTGTTTGGTGGAGATGATATTTAATAAAATAAGTAGAAATTCACTAAAAGTTTTGTTTGGTTATCTTGCAATCCCGAGATAATCGTCTCCATGCTCCAAATCCATTTTAAAGCCATTTTTAAGGCATTTCGCGCATACATGAAATGAACACATTTTTCTCCAAAACTATAACAGATGCAAGCTTGTCCTGTTTGGTGGAGATAATATTTAATAAAATAAGTAGAAATCTACTAAAAGTTTCGTTTGTTTATATTGCCATCCTGAGATAATCGTCTCCATGCTCCAAATCCATTTTAAAGCCATTTCAAAGGCATTTTGCGCATACATGAAATGAACACATTTTTCTCCAAAACTATAACACATGCAAGCTTGTCCTGTTTGGTGGAGATGATATTTAATAAAATAAGTAGAAATCCACTAAAAGTTTTGTTTGGTTATCTTGCAATCCCGAGATAATCGTCTCCATGCTCCAAATCCATTTTAAAGCCATTTTTAAGGCATTTCGCGCATACATGAAATGAACACATTTTTCTCCAAAACTATAACAGATGCAAGCTTGTCCTGTTTGGTGGAGATGATATTTAATAAAATAAGTAGAAATCCACTAAAAGTTTTGTTTGGTTATCTTGCAATCCCGAGATAATCGTCTCCATGCTCCAAATCCATTTTAAAGCCATTTTTAAGGCATTTCGCGCATACATGAAATGAACACATTTTTCTCCAAAACTATAACAGATGCAAGCTTGTCCTGTTTGGTGGAGATGATATTTAATAAAATAAGTAGAAATCCACTAAAAGTTTTGTTTGGTTATCTTGCAATCCCGAGATAATCGTCTCCATGCTCCAAATCCATTTTAAAGCCATTTTTAAGGCATTTCGCGCATACATGAAATGAACACATTTTTCTCCAAAACTATAACAGATGCAAGCTTGTCCTGTTTGGTGGAGATGATATTTAATAAAATAAGTAGAAATCCACTAAAAGTTTTGTTTGGTTATATTGCAATCCCGAGATAATCGTCTCCATGCTCCAAATCCATTTTAAAGCCATTTTTAAGGCATTTCGCGCATACATGAAATGAACACATTTTTCTCCAAAACTATAACAGATGCAAGCTTGTCCTGTTTGGTGGAGATGATATTTAATAAAATAAGAAGAAATCCACTAAAAGTTTTGTTTGGTTATCTTGCAATCCCGAGATAATCGTCTCCATGCTCCAAATCCATTTTAAAGCCATTTTTAAGGCATTTCGCGCATACATGAAATGAACACATTTTTCTCCAAAACTATAACAGATGCAAGCTTGTCCTGTTTGGTGGAGATGATATTTAATAAAATAAGTAGAAATCCACTAAAAGTTTTGTTTGGTTATCTTGCAATCCCGAGATAATCGTCTCCATGCTCCAAATCCATTTTAAAGCCATTTTTAAGGCATTTCGCGCATACATGAAATGAACACATTTTTCTCCAAAACTATAACAGATGCAAGCTTGTCCTGTTTGGTGGAGATAATATTTAATAAAATAAGTAGAAATCTACTAAAAGTTTCGTTTGTTTATATTGCCATCCTGAGATAATCGTCTCCATGCTCCAAATCTATTTTAAAGCCATTTCAAAGGCATTTTGCGCATACATGAAATGAACACATTTTTCTCCAAAACTATAACACATGCAAGCTTGTCCTGTTTGGTGGAGATGATATTTAATAAAATAAGTAGAAATCCACTAAAAGTTTTGTTTGGTTATCTTGCAATCCCGAGATAATCGTCTCCATGCTCCAAATCCATTTTAAAGCCATTTTTAAGGCATTTCGCGCATACATGAAATGAACACATTTTTCTCCAAAACTATAACAGATGCAAGCTTGTCCTGTTTGGTGGAGATAATATTTAATAAAATAAGTAGAAATCTACTAACAGTTTCGTTTGTTTATATTGCCATCCTGAGATAATCGTCTCCATGCTCCAAATCCATTTTAAAGCCATTTCAAAGGCATTTTGCGCATACATGAAATGAACACATTTTTCTCTAAAACTATAACACATGCAAGCTTGTCCTGTTTGGTGGAGATGATATTTAATAAAATAAGTAGAAATCCACTAAAAGTTTTGTTTGGTTATCTTGCAATCCCGAGATAATCGTCTCCATGCTCCAAATCCATTTTAAAGCCATTTTTAAGGCATTTCGCGCATACATGAAATGAACACATTTTTCTCCAAAACTATAACAGATGCAAGCTTGTCCTGTTTGGTGGAGATGATATTTAATAAAATAAGTAGAAATCCACTAAACGTTTTATTTGGTTATCTTGCAATCCCGAGATAATCGTCTCCATGCTCCAAATCCATTTTAAAGCCATTTTTAAGGCATTTCGCGCATACATGAAATGAACACATTTTTCTCCAAAACTATAACAGATGCAAGCTTGTCCTGTTTGGTGGAGATGATATTTAATAAAATAAGTAGAAATCCACTAAAAGTTTTGTTTGGTTATATTGCAATCCCGAGATAATCGTCTCCATGCTCCAAATCCATTTTAAAGCCATTTTTAAGGCATTTCGCGCATACATGAAATGAACACATTTTTCTCCAAAACTATAACAGATGCAAGCTTGTCCTGTTTGGTGGAGATGATATTTAATAAAATAAGTAGAAATCCACTAAAAGTTTTGTTTGGTTATCTTGCAATCCCGAGATAATCGTCTCCATGCTCCAAATCCATTTTAAAGCCATTTTTAAGGCATTTCGCGCATACATGAAATGAACACATTTTTCTCCAAAACTATAACAGATGCAAGCTTGTCCTGTTTGGTGGAGATGATATTTAATAAAATAAGTAGAAATCCACTAAAAGTTTTGTTTGGTTATCTTGCAATCCCGAGATAATCGTCTCCATGCTCCAAATCCATTTTAAAGCCATTTTTAAGGCATTTCGCGCATACATGAAATGAACACATTTTTCTCCAAAACTATAACAGATGCAAGCTTGTCCTGTTTGGTGGAGATGATATTTAATAAAATAAGTAGAAATCCACTAAAAGTTTTGTTTGGTTATCTTGCAATCCCGAGATAATCGTCTCCATGCTCCAAATCCATTTTAAAGCCATTTCTAAGGCATTTCGCGCATACATGAAATGAACACATTTTTCTCCAAAACTATAACAGATGCAAGCTTGTCCTGTTTGGTGGAGATAATATTTAATAAAATAAGTAGAAATCTACTAAAAGTTTCGTTTGTTTATATTGCCATCCTGAGATAATCGTCTCCATGCTCCAAATCCATTTTAAAGCCATTTCAAAGGCATTTTGCGCATACATGAAATGAACACATTTTTCTCCAAAACTATAACACATGCAAGCTTGTCCTGTTTGGTGGAGATGATATTTAATAAAATAAGTAGAAATCCACTAAAAGTTTTGTTTGGTTATTTTGCAATCCCGAGATAATCGTCTCCATGCTCCAAATCCATTTTAAAGCCATTTTTAAGGCATTTCGCGCATACATGAAATGAACACATTTTTCTCCAAAACTATAACAGATGCAAGCTTGTCCTGTTTGGTGGAGATGATATTTAATAAAATAAGTAGAAATCCACTAAAAGTTTTGTTTGGTTATCTTGCAATCCCGAGATAATCGTCTCCATGCTCCAAATCCATTTTAAAGCCATTTTTAAGGCATTTCGCGCATACATGAAATGAACACATTTTTCTCCAAAACTATAACAGATGCAAGCTTGTCCTGTTTGGTGGAGATGATATTTAATAAAATAAGTAGAAATCCACTAAAAGTTTTGTTTGGTTATCTTGCAATCCCGAGATAATCGTCTCCATGCTCCAAATCCATTTTAAAGCCATTTTTAAGGCATTTTGCGCATACATGAAATGAACACATTTTTCTCCAAAACTATAACACATGCAAGCTTGTCCTGTTTGGTGGAGATGATATTTAATAAAATAAGTAGAAATCCACTAAAAGTTTTGTTTGGTTATCTTGCAATCCCGAGATAATCGTCTCCATGCTCCAAATCCATTTTAAAGCCATTTTTTAAGGCATTTCGCGCATACATGAAATGAACACATTTTTCTCCAAAACTATAACAGATGCAAGCTTGTCCTGTTTGGTGGAGATGATATTTAATAAAATAAGTAGAAATCCACTAAAAGTTTTGTTTGGTTATCTTGCAATCCCGAGATAATCGTCTCCATGCTCCAAATCCATTTTAAAGCCATTTTTAAGGCATTTCGCGCATACATGAAATGAACACATTTTTCTCCAAAACTATAACAGATGCAAGCTTGTCCTTTTTGGTGGAGATGATATTTAATAAAATAAGTAGAAATCCACTAAAAGTTTTGTTTGGTTATCTTGCAATCCCGAGATAATCGTCTCCATGCTCCAAATCCATTTTAAAGCCATTTTTAAGGCATTTCGCGCATACATGAAATGAACACATTTTTCTCCAAAACTATAACAGATGCAAGCTTGTCCTGTTTGGTGGAGATGATATTTAATAAAATAAGTAGAAATCCCCTAAAAGTTTTGTTTGGTTATCTTGCAATCCCGAGATAATCGTCTCCATGCTCCAAATCCATTTTAAAGCCATTTTTAAGGCATTTCGCGCATACATGAAATGAACACATTTTTCTCCAAAACTATAACAGATGCAAGCTTGTCCTGTTTGGTGGAGATGATATTTAATAAAATAAGTAGAAATCCACTAAAAGTTTTGTTTGGTTATCTTGCAATCCCGAGATAATCGTCTCCATGCTCCAAATCCATTTTAAAGCCATTTCAAAGGCATTTTGCGCATACATGAAATGAACACATTTTTCTCCAAAACTATAACACATGCAAGCTTGTCCTGTTTGGTGGAGATGATATTTGATAAAATAAGTAGAAATCCACTAAAAGTTTTGTTTGGTTATATTGCAATCCCGAGATAATCGTCTCCATGCTCCAAATCCATTTTAAAGCCATTTTTAAGGCATTTCGCGCATACATGAAATGAACACATTTTTCTCCAAAACTATAACAGATGCAAGCTTGTCCTGTTTGGTGGAGATGATATTTAATAAAATAAGTAGAAATCCACTAAAAGTTTTGTTTGGTTATCTTGCAATCCCGAGATAATCGTCTCCATGCTCCAAATCCATTTTAAAGCCATTTTTAAGGCATTTCGCGCATACATGAAATGAACACATTTTTCTTCAAAACTATAACAGATGCAAGCTTGTCCTGTTTGGTGGAGATGATATTTAATAAAATAAGTAGAAATCCACTAAAAGTTTTGTTTGGTTCTTGCAATCCCGAGATAATCGTCTCCATGCTCCAAATCCATTTTAAAGCCATTTTTAAGGCATTTCGCGCATACATGAAATGAACACATTTTTCTCCAAAACTATAACAGATGCAAGCTTGTCCTGTTTGGTGGAGATGATATTTAATAAATTAAGTAGAAATCCACTAAAAGTTTTGTTTGGTTATCTTGCAATCCCGAGATAATCGTCTCCATGCTCCAAATCCATTTTAAAGCCATTTTTAAGGCATTTCGCGCATACATGAAATGAACACATTTTTCTCCAAAACTATAACAGATGCAAGCTTGTCCTGTTTGGTGGAGATGATATTTAATAAAATAAGTAGAAATCCGCTAAAAGTTTTGTTTGGTTAGCTTGCAATCCCGAGATAATCGTCTCCATGCTCCAAATCCATTTTAAAGCCATTTTTAAGGCATTTCGCGCATACATGAAATGAACACATTTTTCTCCAAAACTATAACAGATGCAAGCTTGTCCTGTTTGGTGGAGATGATATTTAATAAAATAAGTAGAAATCCACTAAAAGTTTTGTTTGGTTATCTTGCAATCCCGAGATAATCGTCTCCATGCTCCAAATCCATTTTAAAGCCATTTCAAAGGCATTTTGCGCATACATGAAATGAACACATTTTTCTCCAAAACTATAACACATGCAAGCTTGTCCTGTTTGGTGGAGATGATATTTGATAAAATAAGTAGAAATCCACTAAAAGTTTTGCTTGGTTATATTGCAATCCCGAGATAATCGTCTCCATGCTCCAAATCCATTTTAAAGCCATTTTTAAGGCATTTCGCGCATACATGAAATGAACACATTTTTCTCCAAAACTATAACAGATGCAAGCTTGTCCTGTTTGGTGGAGATGATATTTAATAAAATAAGTAGAAATCCACTAAAAGTTTTGTTTGGTTATCTTGCAATCCCGAGATAATCGTCTCCATGCTCCAAATCCATTTTAAAGCCATTTTTAAGGCATTTCGCGCATACATGAAATGAACACATTTTTCTCCAAAACTATAACAGATGCAAGCTTGTCCTGTTTGGTGGAGATGATATTTAATAAAATAAGTAGAAATCCACTAAAAGTTTTGTTTGGTTCTTGCAATCCCGAGATAATCGTCTCCATGCTCCAAATCCATTTTAAAGCCATTTTTAAGGCATTTCGCGCATACATGAAATGAACACATTTTTCTCCAAAACTATAACAGATGCAAGCTTGTCCTGTTTGGTGGAGATGATATTTAATAAAATAAGTAGAAATCCACTAAAAGTTTTGTTTGGTTATCTTGCAATCCCGAGATAATCGTCTCCATGCTCCAAATCCATTTTAAAGCCATTTTTAAGGCATTTCGCGCATACATGAAATGAACACATTTTTCTCCAAAACTATAACAGATGCAAGCTTGTCCTGTTTGGTGGAGATGATATTTAATAAAATAAGTAGAAATCCACAAAAAGTTTTGTTTGGTTATCTTGCAATCCCGAGATAATCGTCTCCATGCTCCAAATCCATTTTAAAGCCATTTTTAAGGCATTTCGCGCATACATGAAATGAACACATTTTTCTCCAAAACTATAACAGATGCAAGCTTGTCCTGTTTGGTGGAGATGATATTTAAAAAAATAAGTAGAAATCCACTAAAAGTTTTGTTTGGTTATCTTGCAATCCCGAGATAATCGTCTCCATGCTCCAAATCCATTTTAAAGCCATTTTTAAGGCATTTCGCGCATACATGAAATGAACACATTTTTCTCCAAAACTATAACAGATGCAAGCTTGTCCTGTTTGGTGGAGATGATATTTAATAAAATAAGTAGAAATCCACTAAAAGTTTTGTTTGGTTATCTTGCAATCCCGAGATAATCGTCTCCATGCTCCAAATCCATTTTAAAGCCATTTTTAAGGCATTTCGCGCATACATGAAATGAACACATTTTTCTCCAAAACTATAACAGATGCAAGCTTGTCCTGTTTGGTGGAGATGATATTTAATAAAATAAGTAGAAATCCACTAAAAGTTTTGTTTGGTTATATTGCAATCCCGAGATAATCGTCTTTATGCTCCAAATCCATTTTAAAGCCATTTTTAAGGCATTTCGCGCATACATGAAATGAACACATTTTTCTCCAAAACTATAACAGATGCAAGCTTGTCCTGTTTGGTGGAGATGATATTTAATAAAATAAGTAGAAATCCACTAAAAGTTTTGTTTGGTTATCTTGCAATCCCGAGATAATGGTCTCCATGCTCCAAATCCATTTTAAAGCCATTTTTAAGGCATTTCGCGCATACATGAAATGAACACATTTTTCTCCAAAACTATAACAGATGCAAGCTTGTCCTGTTTGGTGGAGATGATATTTAATAAAATAAGTAGAAATCCACTAAAAGTTTTGTTTGGTTATATTGCAATCCCGAGATAATCGTCTCCATGCTCCAAATCCATTTTAAAGCCATTTTTAAGGCATTTCGCGCATACATGAAATGAACACATTTTTCTCCAAAACTATAACAGATGCAAGCTTGTCCTGTTTGGTGGAGATGATATTTAATAAAATAAGTAGAAATCCACTAAAAGTTTTGTTTGGTTATCTTGCAATCCCGAGATAATCGTCTCCATGCTCCAAATCCATTTTAAAGCCATTTTTAAGGCATTTCGCGCATACATGAAATGAACACATTTTTCTCCAAAACTATAACAGATGCAAGCTTGTCCTGTTTGGTGGAGATAATATTTAATAAAATAAGTAGAAATCTACTAAAAGTTTCGTTTGTTTATATTGCCATCCTGAGATAATCGTCTCCATGCTCCAAATC
Source organism: Anomaloglossus baeobatrachus (assembly GCF_048569485.1). Taxonomy (NCBI): domain Eukaryota; kingdom Metazoa; phylum Chordata; class Amphibia; order Anura; family Aromobatidae; genus Anomaloglossus; species Anomaloglossus baeobatrachus. Next base: position 274,481 of record NW_027442597.1, read on the forward strand.
CATTTTAAAGCCATTTCAAAGGCATTTTGCGCATACATGAAATGAACACATTTTTCTCCAAAACTATAACACATGCAAGCTTGTCCTGTTTGGTGGAGATGATATTTAATAAAATAAGTAGAAATCCACTAAAAGTTTTGTTTGGTTATCTTGCAATCCCGAGATAATCGTCTCCATGCTCCAAATCCATTTTAAAGCCATTTTTAAGGCATTTCGCGCATACATGAAATGAACACATTTTTCTCCAAAACTATAACAGATGCAAGCTTGTCCTGTTTGGTGGAGATGATATTTAATAAAATAAGTAGAAATCCACTAAAAGTTTTGTTTGGTTATCTTGCAATCCCGAGATAATCGTCTCCATGCTCCAAATCCATTTTAAAGCCATTTTTAAGGCATTTCGCGCATACATGAAATGAACACATTTTTCTCCAAAACTATAACAGATGCAAGCTTGTCCTGTTTGGTGGAGATAATATTTAATAAAATAAGTAGAAATCTACTAAAAGTTTCGTTTGTTTATATTGCCATCCTGAGATAATCGTCTCCATGCTCCAAATCCGTTTTAAAGCCATTTCAAAGGCATTTTGCGCATACATGAAATGAACACATTTTTCTCCAAAACTATAACACATGCAAGCTTGTCCTGTTTGGTGGAGATGATATTTAATAAAATAAGTAGAAATCCACTAAAAGTTTTGTTTGGTTATCTTGCAATCCCGAGATAATCGTCTCCATGCTCCAAATCCATTTTAAAGCCATTTTTAAGGCATTTCGCGCATACATGAAATGAACACATTTTTCTCCAAAACTATAACAGATGCAAGCTTGTCCTGTTTGGTGGAGATGATATTTAATAAAATAAGTAGAAATCCACTAAAAGTTTTGTTTGGTTATCTTGCAATCCCGAGATAATCGTCTCCATGCTCCAAATCCATTTTAAAGCCATTTTTAAGGCATTTCGCGCATACATGAAATGAACACATTTTTCTCCAAAACTATAACAGATGCAAGCTTGTCCTGTTTGGTGGAGATGATATTTAATAAAATAAGTAGAAATCCACTAAACGTTTTATTTGGTTATCTTGCAATCCCGAGATAATCGTCTCCATGCTCCAAATCCATTTTAAAGCCATTTTTAAGGCATTTCGCGCATACATGAAATGAACACATTTTTCTCCAAAACTATAACAGATGCAAGCTTGTCCTGTTTGGTGGAGATGATATTTAATAAAATAAGTAGAAATCCACTAAAAGTTTTGTTTGGTTATATTGCAATCCCGAGATAATCGTCTCCATGCTCCAAATCCATTTTAAAGCCATTTTTAAGGCATTTCGCGCATACATGAAATGAACACATTTTTCTCCAAAACTATAACAGATGCAAGCTTGTCCTGTTTGGTGGAGATGATATTTAATAAAATAAGTAGAAATCCACTAAAAGTTTTGTTTGGTTATCTTGCAATCCCGAGATAATCGTCTCCATGCTCCAAATCCATTTTAAAGCCATTTTTAAGGCATTTCGCGCATACATGAAATGAACACATTTTTCTCCAAAACTATAACAGATGCAAGCTTGTCCTGTTTGGTGGAGATGATATTTAATAAAATAAGTAGAAATCCACTAAAAGTTTTGTTTGGTTATCTTGCAATCCCGAGATAATCGTCTCCATGCTCCAAATCCATTTTAAAGCCATTTTTAAGGCATTTCGCGCATACATGAAATGAACACATTTTTCTCCAAAACTATAACAGATGCAAGCTTGTCCTGTTTGGTGGAGATGATATTTAATAAAATAAGTAGAAATCCACTAAAAGTTTTGTTTGGTTATCTTGCAATCCCGAGATAATCGTCTCCATGCTCCAAATCCATTTTAAAGCCATTTTTAAGGCATTTCGCGCATACATGAAATGAACACATTTTTCTCCAAAACTATAACAGATGCAAGCTTGTCCTGTTTGGTGGAGATGATATTTAATAAAATAAGTAGAAATCCACTAAAAGTTTTGTTTGGTTATCTTGCAATCCCGAGATAATCGTCTCCATGCTCCAAATCCATTTTAAAGCCATTTCTAAGGCATTTCGCGCATACATGAAATGAACACATTTTTCTCCAAAACTATAACAGATGCAAGCTTGTCCTGTTTGGTGGAGATAATATTTAATAAAATAAGTAGAAATCTACTAAAAGTTTCGTTTGTTTATATTGCCATCCTGAGATAATCGTCTCCATGCTCCAAATCCATTTTAAAGCCATTTCAAAGGCATTTTGCGCATACATGAAATGAACACATTTTTCTCCAAAACTATAACACATGCAAGCTTGTCCTGTTTGGTGGAGATGATATTTAATAAAATAAGTAGAAATCCACTAAAAGTTTTGTTTGGTTATCTTGCAATCCCGAGATAATCGTCTCCATGCTCCAAATCCATTTTAAAGCCATTTTTAAGGCATTTCGCGCATACATGAAATGAACACATTTTTCTCCAAAACTATAACAGATGCAAGCTTGTCCTGTTTGGTGGAGATGATATTTAATAAAATAAGTAGAAATCCACTAAAAGTTTTGTTTGGTTATCTTGCAATCCCGAGATAATCGTCTCCATGCTCCAAATCCATTTCAAAGCCATTTTTAAGGCATTTCGCGCATACATGAAATGAACACATTTTCCTCCAAAACTATAACAGATGCAAGCTTGTCCTGTTTGGTGGAGATGATATTTAATAAAATAAGTAGAAATCCACTAAAAGTTTTGTTTGGTTATCTTGCAATCCCGAGATAATCGTCTCCATGCTCCAAATCCATTTTAAAGCCATTTCAAAGGCATTTTGCGCATACATGAAATGAACACATTTTTCTCCAAAACTATAACACATGCTAGCTTGTCCTGTTTGGTGGAGATGATATTTAATAAAATAAGTAGAAATCCACTAAAAGTTTTGTTTGGTTATCTTGCAATCCCGAGATAATCGTCTCCATGCTCCAAATCCATTTTAAAGCCATTTTTAAGGCATTTGGCGCATACATGAAATGAACACATTTTTCTCCAAAACTATAACAGATGCAAGCTTGTCCTGTTTGGTGGAGATGATATTTAATAAAATAAGTAGAAATCCACTAAAAGTTTTGTTTGGTTATCTTGCAATCCCGAGATAATCGTCTCCATGCTCCAAATCCATTTTAAAGCCATTTTTAAGGCATTTCGCGCATACATGAAATGAACACATTTTTCTCCAAAACTATAACAGATGCAAGCTTGTCCTGTTTGGTGGAGATGATATTTAATAAAATAAGTAGAAATCCACTAAAAGTTTTGTTTGTTTATCTTGCAATCCCGAGATAATCGTCTCCATGCTCCAAATCCATTTTAAAGCCATTTTTAAGGCATTTCGCGCATACATGAAATGAACACATTTTTCTCCAAAACTATAACAGATGCAAGCTTGTCCTGTTTGGTGGAGATGATATTTAATAAAATAAGTAGAAATTCACTAAAAGTTTTGTTTGGTTATCTTGCAATCCCGAGATAATCGTCTCCATGCTCCAAATCCATTTTAAAGCCATTTTTAAGGCATTTCGCGCATACATGAAATGAACACATTTTTCTCCAAAACTATAACAGATGCAAGCTTGTCCTGTTTGGTGGAGATAATATTTAATAAAATAAGTAGAAATCTACTAAAAGTTTCGTTTGTTTATATTGCCATCCTGAGATAATCGTCTCCATGCTCCAAATCCATTTTAAAGCCATTTCAAAGGCATTTTGCGCATACATGAAATGAACACATTTTTCTCCAAAACTATAACACATGCAAGCTTGTCCTGTTTGGTGGAGATGATATTTAATAAAATAAGTAGAAATCCACTAAAAGTTTTGTTTGGTTATCTTGCAATCCCGAGATAATCGTCTCCATGCTCCAAATCCATTTTAAAGCCATTTTTAAGGCATTTCGCGCATACATGAAATGAACACATTTTTCTCCAAAACTATAACAGATGCAAGCTTGTCCTGTTTGGTGGAGATGATATTTAATAAAATAAGTAGAAATCCACTAAAAGTTTTGTTTGGTTATCTTGCAATCCCGAGATAATCGTCTCCATGCTCCAAATCCATTTTAAAGCCATTTTTAAGGCATTTCGCGCATACATGAAATGAACACATTTTTCTCCAAAACTATAACAGATGCAAGCTTGTCCTGTTTGGTGGAGATGATATTTAATAAAATAAGTAGAAATCCACTAAAAGTTTTGTTTGGTTATCTTGCAATCCCGAGATAATCGTCTCCATGCTCCAAATCCATTTTAAAGCCATTTTTAAGGCATTTCGCGCATACATGAAATGAACACATTTTTCTCCAAAACTATAACAGATGCAAGCTTGTCCTGTTTGGTGGAGATGATATTTAATAAAATAAGTAGAAATCCACTAAAAGTTTTGTTTGGTTATCTTGCAATCCCGAGATAATCGTCTCCATGCTCCAAATCCATTTTAAAGCCATTTTTAAGGCATTTCGCGCATACATGAAATGAACACATTTTTCTCCAAAACTATAACAGATGCAAGCTTGTCCTGTTTGGTGGAGATGATATTTAATAAAATAAGTAGAAATCCACTAAAAGTTTTGTTTGGTTATCTTGCAATCCCGAGATAATCGTCTCCATGCTCCAAATCCATTTTAAAGCCATTTTTAAGGCATTTCGCGCATACATGAAATGAACACATTTTTCTCCAAAACTATAACAGATGCAAGCTTGTCCTGTTTGGTGGAGATAATATTTAATAAAATAAGTAGAAATCTACTAAAAGTTTCGATTGTTTATATTGCCATCCTGAGATAATCGTCTCCATGCTCCAAATCTATTTTAAAGCCATTTCAAAGGCATTTTGCGCATACATGAAATGAACACATTTTTCTCCAAAACTATAACACATGCAAGCTTGTCCTGTTTGGTGGAGATGATATTTAATAAAATAAGTAGAAATCCACTAAAAGTTTTGTTTGGTTATCTTGCAATCCCGAGATAATCGTCTCCATGCTCCAAATCCATTTTAAAGCCATTTTTAAGGCATTTCGCGCATACATGAAATGAACACATTTTTCTCCAAAACTATAACAGATGCAAGCTTGTCCTGTTTGGTGGAGATAATATTTAATAAAATAAGTAGAAATCTACTAAAAGTTTCGTTTGTTTATATTGCCATCCTGAGATAATCGTCTCCATGCTCCAAATCCATTTTAAAGCCATTTCAAAGGCATTTTGCGCATACATGAAATGAACACATTTTTCTCTAAAACTATAACACATGCAAGCTTGTCCTGTTTGGTGGAGATGATATTTAATAAAATAAGTAGAAATCCACTAAAAGTTTTGTTTGGTTATCTTGCAATCCCGAGATAATCGTCTCCATGCTCCAAATCCATTTTAAAGCCATTTTTAAGGCATTTCGCGCATACATGAAATGAACACATTTTTCTCCAAAACTATAACAGATGCAAGCTTGTCCTGTTTGGTGGAGATGATATTTAATAAAATAAGTAGAAATCCACTAAACGTTTTATTTGGTTATCTTGCAATCCCGAGATAATCGTCTCCATGCTCCAAATCCATTTTAAAGCCATTTTTAAGGCATTTCGCGCATACATGAAATGAACACATTTTTCTCCAAAACTATAACAGATGCAAGCTTGTCCTGTTTGGTGGAGATGATATTTAATAAAATAAGTAGAAATCCACTAAAAGTTTTGTTTGGTTATATTGCAATCCCGAGATAATCGTCTCCATGCTCCAAATCCATTTTAAAGCCATTTTTAAGGCATTTCGCGCATACATGAAATGAACACATTTTTCTCCAAAACTATAACAGATGCAAGCTTGTCCTGTTTGGTGGAGATGATATTTAATAAAATAAGTAGAAATCCACTAAAAGTTTTGTTTGGTTATCTTGCAATCCCGAGATAATCGTCTCCATGCTCCAAATCCATTTTAAAGCCATTTTTAAGGCATTTCGCGCATACATGAAATGAACACATTTTTCTCCAAAACTATAACAGATGCAAGCTTGTCCTGTTTGGTGGAGATGATATTTAATAAAATAAGTAGAAATCCACTAAAAGTTTTGTTTGGTTATCTTGCAATCCCGAGATAATCGTCTCCATGCTCCAAATCCATTTTAAAGCCATTTTTAAGGCATTTCGCGCATACATGAAATGAACACATTTTTCTCCAAAACTATAACAGATGCAAGCTTGTCCTGTTTGGTGGAGATGATATTTAATAAAATAAGTAGAAATCCACTAAAAGTTTTGTTTGGTTATCTTGCAATCCCGAGATAATCGTCTCCATGCTCCAAATCCATTTTAAAGCCATTTCTAAGGCATTTCGCGCATACATGAAATGAACACATTTTTCTCCAAAACTATAACAGATGCAAGCTTGTCCTGTTTGGTGGAGATAATATTTAATAAAATAAGTAGAAATCTACTAAAAGTTTCGTTTGTTTATATTGCCATCCTGAGATAATCGTCTCCATGCTCCAAATCCATTTTAAAGCCATTTCAAAGGCATTTTGCGCATACATGAAATGAACACATTTTTCTCCAAAACTATAACACATGCAAGCTTGTCCTGTTTGGTGGAGATGATATTTAATAAAATAAGTAGAAATCCACTAAAAGTTTTGTTTGGTTATTTTGCAATCCCGAGATAATCGTCTCCATGCTCCAAATCCATTTTAAAGCCATTTTTAAGGCATTTCGCGCATACATGAAATGAACACATTTTTCTCCAAAACTATAACAGATGCAAGCTTGTCCTGTTTGGTGGAGATGATATTTAATAAAATAAGTAGAAATCCACTAAAAGTTTTGTTTGGTTATCTTGCAATCCCGAGATAATCGTCTCCATGCTCCAAATCCATTTTAAAGCCATTTTTAAGGCATTTCGCGCATACATGAAATGAACACATTTTTCTCCAAAACTATAACAGATGCAAGCTTGTCCTGTTTGGTGGAGATGATATTTAATAAAATAAGTAGAAATCCACTAAAAGTTTTGTTTGGTTATCTTGCAATCCCGAGATAATCGTCTCCATGCTCCAAATCCATTTTAAAGCCATTTTTAAGGCATTTTGCGCATACATGAAATGAACACATTTTTCTCCAAAACTATAACACATGCAAGCTTGTCCTGTTTGGTGGAGATGATATTTAATAAAATAAGTAGAAATCCACTAAAAGTTTTGTTTGGTTATCTTGCAATCCCGAGATAATCGTCTCCATGCTCCAAATCCATTTTAAAGCCATTTTTAAGGCATTTCGCGCATACATGAAATGAACACATTTTTCTCCAAAACTATAACAGATGCAAGCTTGTCCTGTTTGGTGGAGATGATATTTAATAAAATAAGTAGAAATCCACTAAAAGTTTTGTTTGGTTATCTTGCAATCCCGAGATAATCGTCTCCATGCTCCAAATCCATTTTAAAGCCATTTTTAAGGCATTTCGCGCATACATGAAATGAACACATTTTTCTCCAAAACTATAACAGATGCAAGCTTGTCCTTTTTGGTGGAGATGATATTTAATAAAATAAGTAGAAATCCACTAAAAGTTTTGTTTGGTTATCTTGCAATCCCGAGATAATCGTCTCCATGCTCCAAATCCATTTTAAAGCCATTTTTAAGGCATTTCGCGCATACATGAAATGAACACATTTTTCTCCAAAACTATAACAGATGCAAGCTTGTCCTGTTTGGTGGAGATGATATTTAATAAAATAAGTAGAAATCCCCTAAAAGTTTTGTTTGGTTATCTTGCAATCCCGAGATAATCGTCTCCATGCTCCAAATCCATTTTAAAGCCATTTTTAAGGCATTTCGCGCATACATGAAATGAACACATTTTTCTCCAAAACTATAACAGATGCAAGCTTGTCCTGTTTGGTGGAGATGATATTTAATAAAATAAGTAGAAATCCACTAAAAGTTTTGTTTGGTTATCTTGCAATCCCGAGATAATCGTCTCCATGCTCCAAATCCATTTTAAAGCCATTTCAAAGGCATTTTGCGCATACATGAAATGAACACATTTTTCTCCAAAACTATAACACATGCAAGCTTGTCCTGTTTGGTGGAGATGATATTTGATAAAATAAGTAGAAATCCACTAAAAGTTTTGTTTGGTTATATTGCAATCCCGAGATAATCGTCTCCATGCTCCAAATCCATTTTAAAGCCATTTTTAAGGCATTTCGCGCATACATGAAATGAACACATTTTTCTCCAAAACTATAACAGATGCAAGCTTGTCCTGTTTGGTGGAGATGATATTTAATAAAATAAGTAGAAATCCACTAAAAGTTTTGTTTGGTTATCTTGCAATCCCGAGATAATCGTCTCCATGCTCCAAATCCATTTTAAAGCCATTTTTAAGGCATTTCGCGCATACATGAAATGAACACATTTTTCTCCAAAACTATAACAGATGCAAGCTTGTCCTGTTTGGTGGAGATGATATTTAATAAAATAAGTAGAAATCCACTAAAAGTTTTGTTTGGTTCTTGCAATCCCGAGATAATCGTCTCCATGCTCCAAATCCATTTTAAAGCCATTTTTAAGGCATTTCGCGCATACATGAAATGAACACATTTTTCTCCAAAACTATAACAGATGCAAGCTTGTCCTGTTTGGTGGAGATGATATTTAATAAAATAAGTAGAAATCCACTAAAAGTTTTGTTTGGTTATCTTGCAATCCCGAGATAATCGTCTCCATGCTCCAAATCCATTTTAAAGCCATTTTTAAGGCATTTCGCGCATACATGAAATGAACACATTTTTCTCCAAAACTATAACAGATGCAAGCTTGTCCTGTTTGGTGGAGATGATATTTAATAAAATAAGTAGAAATCCCCTAAAAGTTTTGTTTGGTTATCTTGCAATCCCGAGATAATCGTCTCCATGCTCCAAATCCATTTTAAAGCCATTTTTAAGGCATTTCGCGCATACATGAAATGAACACATTTTTCTCCAAAACTATAACAGATGCAAGCTTGTCCTGTTTGGTGGAGATGATATTTAATAAAATAAGTAGAAATCCACTAAAAGTTTTGTTTGGTTATCTTGCAATCCCGAGATAATCGTCTCCATGCTCCAAATCCATTTTAAAGCCATTTCAAAGGCATTTTGCGCATACATGAAATGAACACATTTTTCTCCAAAACTATAACACATGCAAGCTTGTCCTGTTTGGTGGAGATGATATTTGATAAAATAAGTAGAAATCCACTAAAAGTTTTGTTTGGTTATATTGCAATCCCGAGATAATCGTCTCCATGCTCCAAATCCATTTTAAAGCCATTTTTAAGGCATTTCGCGCATACATGAAATGAACACATTTTTCTCCAAAACTATAACAGATGCAAGCTTGTCCTGTTTGGTGGAGATGATATTTAATAAAATAAGTAGAAATCCACTAAAAGTTTTGTTTGGTTATCTTGCAATCCCGAGATAATCGTCTCCATGCTCCAAATCCATTTTAAAGCCATTTTTAAGGCATTTCGCGCATACATGAAATGAACACATTTTTCTCCAAAACTATAACAGATGCAAGCTTGTCCTGTTTGGTGGAGATGATATTTAATAAAATAAGTAGAAATCCACTAAAAGTTTTGTTTGGTTCTTGCAATCCCGAGATAATCGTCTCCATGCTCCAAATCCATTTTAAAGCCATTTTTAAGGCATTTCGCGCATACATGAAATGAACACATTTTTCTCCAAAACTATAACAGATGCAAGCTTGTCCTGTTTGGTGGAGATGATATTTAATAAAATAAGTAGAAATCCACTAAAAGTTTTGTTTGGTTATCTTGCAATCCCGAGATAATCGTCTCCATGCTCCAAATCCATTTTAAAGCCATTTTTAAGGCATTTCGCGCATACATGAAATGAACACATTTTTCTCCAAAACTATAACAGATGCAAGCTTGTCCTGTTTGGTGGAGATGATATTTAATAAAATAAGTAGAAATCCACAAAAAGTTTTGTTTGGTTATCTTGCAATCCCGAGATAATCGTCTCCATGCTCCAAATCCATTTTAAAGCCATTTTTAAGGCATTTCGCGCATACATGAAATGAACACATTTTTCTCCAAAACTATAACAGATGCAAGCTTGTCCTGTTTGGTGGAGATGATATTTAATAAAATAAGTAGAAATCCACTAAAAGTTTTGTTTGGTTATCTTGCAATCCCGAGATAATCGTCTCCATGCTCCAAATCCATTTTAAAGCCATTTTTAAGGCATTTCGCGCATACATGAAATGAACACATTTTTCTCCAAAACTATAACAGATGCAAGCTTGTCCTGTTTGGTGGAGATGATATTTAATAAAATAAGTAGAAATCCACTAAAAGTTTTGTTTGGTTATCTTGCAATCCCGAGATAATCGTCTCCATGCTCCAAATCCATTTTAAAGCCATTTTTAAGGCATTTCGCGCATACATGAAATGAACACATTTTTCTCCAAAACTATAACAGATGCAAGCTTGTCCTGTTTGGTGGAGATGATATTTAATAAAATAAGTAGAAATCCACTAAAAGTTTTGTTTGGTTATCTTGCAATCCCGAGATAATCGTCTCCATGCTCCAAATCCATTTTAAAGCCATTTTTAAGGCATTTCGCGCATACATGAAATGAACACATTTTTCTCCAAAACTATAACAGATGCAAGCTTGTCCTGTTTGGTGGAGATGATATTTAATAAAATAAGTAGAAATCCACTAAAAGTTTTGTTTGGTTATATTGCAATCCCGAGATAATCGTCTCCATGCTCCAAATCCATTTTAAAGCCATTTTTAAGGCATTTCGCGCATACATGAAATGAACACATTTTTCTCCAAAACTATAACAGATGCAAGCTTGTCCTGTTTGGTGGAGATGATATTTAATAAAATAAGTAGAAATCCACTAAAAGTTTTGTTTGGTTATCTTGCAATCCCGAGATAATCGTCTCCATGCTCCAAATCCATTTTAAAGCCATTTTTAAGGCATTTCGCGCATACATGAAATGAACACATTTTTCTCCAAAACTATAACAGATGCAAGCTTGTCCTGTTTGGTGGAGATAATATTTAATAAAATAAGTAGAAATCTACTAAAAGTTTCGTTTGTTTATATTGCCATCCTGAGATAATCGTCTCCATGCTCCAAATCCATTTTAAAGCCATTTCAAAGGCATTTTGCGCATACATGAAATGAACACATTTTTCTCCAAAACTATAACACATGCAAGCTTGTCCTGTTTGGTGGAGATGATATTTAATAAAATAAGTAGAAATCCACTAAAAGTTTTGTTTGGTTATCTTGCAATCCCGAGATAATCGTCTCCATGCTCCAAATCCATTTTAAAGCCATTTTTAAGGCATTTCGCGCATACATGAAATGAACACATTTTTCTCCAAAACTATAACAGATGCAAGCTTGTCCTGTTTGGTGGAGATGATATTTAATAAAATAAGTAGAAATCCACTAAAAGTTTTGTTTGGTTATCTTGCAATCCCGAGATAATCGTCTCCATGCTCCAAATCCATTTTAAAGCCATTTTTAAGGCATTTCGCGCATACATGAAATGAACACATTTTTCTCCAAAACTATAACAGATGCAAGCTTGTCCTGTTTGGTGGAGATAATATTTAATAAAATAAGTAGAAATCTACTAAAAGTTTCGTTTGTTTATATTGCCATCCTGAGATAATCGTCTCCATGCTCCAAATCCATTTTAAAAGCCATTTCAAAGGCATTTTGCGCATACATGAAATGAACACATTTTTCTCCAAAACTATAACACATGCAAGCTTGTCCTGTTTGGTGGAGATGATATTTAATAAAATAAGTAGAAATCCACTAAAAGTTTTGTTTGGTTATCTTGCAATCCCGAGATAATCGTCTCCATGCTCCAAATCCATTTTAAAGCCATTTTTAAGGCATTTCGCGCATACATGAAATGAACACATTTTTCTCCAAAACTATAACAGATGCAAGCTTGTCCTGTTTGGTGGAGATGATATTTAATAAAATAAGTAGAAATCCACTAAAAGTTTTGTTTGGTTATCTTGCAATCCCGAGATAATCGTCTCCATGCTCCAAATCCATTTTAAAGCCATTTTTAAGGCATTTGGCGCATACATGAAATGAACACATTTTTCTCCAAAACTATAACAGATGCAAGCTTGTCCTGTTTGGTGGAGATAATATTTAATAAAATAAGTAGAAATCTACTAAAAGTTTCGTTTGTTTATATTGCCATCCTGAGATAATCGTCTCCATGCTCCAAATCCATTTTAAAGCCATTTCAAAGGCATTTTGCGCATACATGAAATGAACACATTTTTCTCCAAAACTATAACACATGCAAGCTTGTCCTGTTTGGTGGAGATGATATTTAATAAAATAAGTAGAAATCCACTAAAAGTTTTGTTTGGTTATCTTGCAATCCCGAGATAATCGTCTCCATGCTCCAAATCCATTTTAAAGCCATTTTTAAGGCATTTCGCGCATACATGAAATGAACACATTTTTCTCCAAAACTATAACAGATGCAAGCTTGTCCTGTTTGGTGGAGATGATATTTAATAAAATAAGTAGAAATCCACTAAAAGTTTTGTTTGGTTATCTTGCAATCCCGAGATAATCGTCTCCATGCTCCAAATCCATTTTAAAGCCATTTTTAAGGCATTTCGCGCATACATGAAATGAACACATTTTTCTCCAAAACTATAACAGATGCAAGCTTGTCCTGTTTGGTGGAGATGATATTTAATAAAATAAGTAGAAATCCACTAAAAGTTTTGTTTGGTTATCTTGCAATCCCGAGATAATCGTCTCCATGCTCCAAATCCATTTTAAAGCCATTTCAAAGGCATTTTGCGCATACATGAAATGAACACATTTTTCTCCAAAACTATAACACATGCAAGCTTGTCCTGTTTGGTGGAGATGATATTTAATAAAATAAGTAGAAATCCACTAAAAGTTTTGTTTGGTTATCTTGCAATCCCGAGATAATCGTCTCCATGCTCCAAATCCATTTTAAAGCCATTTTTAAGGCATTTCGCGCATACATGAAATGAACACATTTTTCTCCAAAACTATAACAGATGCAAGCTTGTCCTGTTTGGTGGAGATGATATTTAATAAAATAAGTAGAAATCCACTAAAAGTTTTGTTTGGTTATCTTGCAATCCCGAGATAATCGTCTCCATGCTCCAAATCCATTTTAAAGCCATTTTTAAGGCATTTCGCGCATACATGAAATGAACACATTTTTCTCCAAAACTATAACAGATGCAAGCTTGTCCTGTTTGGTGGAGATGATATTTAATAAAATAAGTAGAAATCCACTAAAAGTTTTGTTTGGTTATCTTGCAATCCCGAGATAATCGTCTCCATGCTCCAAATCCATTTTAAAGCCATTTTTAAGGCATTTCGCGCATACATGAAATGAACACATTTTTCTCCAAAACTATAACAGATGCAAGCTTGTCCTGTTTGGTGGAGATGATATTTAATAAAATAAGTAGAAATCCACAAAAAGTTTTGTTTTGTTATCTTGCAATCCCGAGATAATCGTCTCCATGCTCCAAATCCATTTTAAAGCCATTTTTAAGGCATTTCGCGCATACATGAAATGAACACATTTTTCTCCAAAACTATAACAGATGCAAGCTTGTCCTGTTTGGTGGAGATGATATTTAATAAAATAAGTAGAAATCCACTAAAAGTTTTGTTTGGTTATCTTGCAATCCCGAGATAATCGTCTCCATGCTCCAAATCCATTTTAAAGCCATTTTTAAGGCATTTCGCGCATACATGAAATGAACACATTTTTCTCCAAAACTATAACAGATGCAAGCTTGTCCTGTTTGGTGGAGATGATATTTAATAAAATAAGTAGAAATCCACTAAAAGTTTTGTTTGGTTATCTTGCAATCCCGAGATAATCGTCTCCATGCTCCAAATCCATTTTAAAGCCATTTTTAAGGCATTTCTCGCATACATGAAATGAACACATTTTTCTCCAAAACTATAACAGATGCAAGCTTGTCCTGTTTGGTGGAGATATTTAATAAAATAAGTAGAAATCCACTAAAAGTTTTGTTTGGTTATATTGCAATCCCGAGATAATCGTCTCCATGCTCCAAATCCATTTTAAAGCCATTTTTAAGGCATTTCGCGCATACATGAAATGAACACATTTTTCTCCAAAACTATAACAGATGCAAGCTTGTCCTGTTTGGTGGAGATGATATTTAATAAAATAAGTAGAAATCCACTAAAAGTTTTGTTTGGTTATCTTGCAATCCCGAGATAATGGTCTCCATGCTCCAAATCCATTTTAAAGCCATTTTTAAGGCATTTCGCGCATACATGAAATGAACACATTTTTCTCCAAAACTATAACAGATGCAAGCTTGTCCTGTTTGGTGGAGATGATATTTAATAAAATAAGTAGAAATCCACTAAAAGTTTTGTTTGGTTATATTGCAATCCCGAGATAATCGTCTCCATGCTCCAAATCCATTTTAAAGCCATTTTTAAGGCATTTCGCGCATACATGAAATGAACACATTTTTCTCCAAAACTATAACAGATGCAAGCTTGTCCTGTTTGGTGGAGATGATATTTAATAAAATAAGTAGAAATCCACTAAAAGTTTTGTTTGGTTATCTTGCAATCCCGAGATAATCGTCTCCATGCTCCAAATCCATTTTAAAGCCATTTTTAAGGCATTTCGCGCATACATGAAATGAACACATTTTTCTCCAAAACTATAACAGATGCAAGCTTGTCCTGTTTGGTGGAGATAATATTTAATAAAATAAGTAGAAATCTACTAAAAGTTTCGTTTGTTTATATTGCCATCCAGAGATAATCGTCTCCATGCTCCAAATCCATTTTAAAGCCATTTCAAAGGCATTTTGCGCATACATGAAATGAACACATTTTTCTCCAAAACTATAACACATGCAAGCTTGTCCTGTTTGGTGGAGATGATATTTAATAAAATAAGTAGAAATCCACTAAAAGTTTTGTTTGGTTATCTTGCAATCCCGAGATAATCGTCTCCATGCTCCAAATCCATTTTAAAGCCATTTTTAAGGCATTTCGCGCATACATGAAATGAACACATTTTTCTCCAAAACTATAACAGATGCAAGCTTGTCCTGTTTGGTGGAGATGATATTTAATAAAATAAGTAGAAATCCACTAAAAGTTTTGTTTGGTTATCTTGCAATCCCGAGATAATCGTCTCCATGCTCCAAATCCATTTTAAAGCCATTTTTAAGGCATTTCGCGCATACATGAAATGAACACATTTTTCTCCAAAACTATAACAGATGCAAGCTTGTCCTGTTTGGTGGAGATAATATTTAATAAAATAAGTAGAAATCTACTAAAAGTTTCGTTTGTTTATATTGCCATCCTGAGATAATCGTCTCCATGCTCCAAATCCATTTTAAAAGCCATTTCAAAGGCATTTTGCGCATACATGAAATGTACACATTTTTCTCCAAAACTATAACACATGCAAGCTTGTCCTGTTTGGTGGAGATGATATTTAATAAAATAAGTAGAAATCCACTAAAAGTTTTGTTTGGTTATCTTGCAATCCCGAGATAATCGTCTCCATGCTCCAAATCCATTTTAAAGCCATTTTTAAGGCATTTCGCGCATACATGAAATGAACACATTTTTCTCCAAAACTATAACAGATGCAAGCTTGTCCTGTTTGGTGGAGATGATATTTAATAAAATAAGTAGAAATCCACTAAAAGTTTTGTTTGGTTATCTTGCAATCCCGAGATAATCGTCTCCATGCTCCAAATCCATTTTAAAGCCATTTTTAAGGCATTTGGCGCATACATGAAATGAACACATTTTTCTCCAAAACTATAACAGATGCAAGCTTGTCCTGTTTGGTGGAGATAATATTTAATAAAATAAGTAGAAATCTACTAAAAGTTTCGTTTGTTTATATTGCCATCCTGAGATAATCGTCTCCATGCTCCAAATCCATTTTAAAGCCATTTCAAAGGCATTTTGCGCATACATGAAATGAACACATTTTTCTCCAAAACTATAACACATGCAAGCTTGTCCTGTTTGGTGGAGATGATATTTAATAAAATAAGTAGAAATCCACTAAAAGTTTTGTTTGGTTATCTTGCAATCCCGAGATAATCGTCTCCATGCTCCAAATCCATTTTAAAGCCATTTTTAAGGCATTTCGCGCATACATGAAATGAACACATTTTTCTCCAAAACTATAACAGATGCAAGCTTGTCCTGTTTGGTGGAGATGATATTTAATAAAATAAGTAGAAATCCACTAAAAGTTTTGTTTGGTTATCTTGCAATCCCGAGATAATCGTCTCCATGCTCCAAATCCATTTTAAAGCCATTTTTAAGGCATTTCGCGCATACATGAAATGAACACATTTTTCTCCAAAACTATAACAGATGCAAGCTTGTCCTGTTTGGTGGAGATGATATTTAATAAAATAAGTAGAAATCCACTAAAAGTTTTGTTTGGTTATCTTGCAATCCCGAGATAATCGTCTCCATGCTCCAAATCCATTTTAAAGCCATTTTTAAGGCATTTCGCGCATACATGAAATGAACACATTTTTCTCCAAAACTATAACAGATGCAAGCTTGTCCTGTTTGGTGGAGATGATATTTAATAAAATAAGTAGAAATCCACTAAAAGTTTTGTTTGGTTATCTTGCAATCCCGAGATAATCGTCTCCATGCTCCAAATCCATTTTAAAGCCATTTCAAAGGCATTTTGCGCATACATGAAATGAACACATTTTTCTCCAAAACTATAACACATGCAAGCTTGTCCTGTTTGGTGGAGATGATATTTAATAAAATAAGTAGAAATCCACTAAAAGTTTTGTTTGGTTATCTTGCAATCCCGAGATAATCGTCTCCATGCTCCAAATCCATTTTAAAGCCATTTTTAAGGCATTTCGCGCATACATGAAATGAACACATTTTTCTCCAAAACTATAACAGATGCAAGCTTGACCTGTTTGGTGGAGATGATATTTAATAAAATAAGTAGAAATCCACTAAAAGTTTTGTTTGGTTATCTTGCAATCCCGAGATAATCGTCTCCATGCTCCAAATCCATTTTCAAGCCATTTTTAAGGCATTTCGCGCATACATGAAATGAACACATTTTTCTCCAAAACTATAACAGATGCAAGCTTGTCCTGTTTGGTGGAGATGATATCTAATAAAATAAGTAGAAATCCACTAAAAGTTTTGTTTGGTTATCTTGCAATCCCGAGATAATCGTCTCCATGCTCCAAATCCATTTTAAAGCCATTTTTAAGGCATTTCGCGCATACATGAAATGAACACATTTTTCTCCAAAACTATAACAGATGCAAGCTTGTCCTGTTTGGTGGAGATGTTATTTAATAAAATAAGTAGAAATCCACTAAAAGTTTTGTTTGGTTATCTTGCAATCCCGAGATAATCGTCTCCATGCTCCAAATCCATTTTAAAGCCATTTTTAAGGCATTTCGCGCATACATGAAATGAACACATTTTTCTCCAAAACTATAACAGATGCAAGCTTGTCCTGTTTGGTGGAGATGATATTTAATAAAATAAGTAGAAATCCACTAAAAGTTTTGTTTGGTTATATTGCAATCCCGAGATAATCGTCTCCATGCTCCAAATCCATTTTAAAGCCATTTTTAAGGCATTTCGCGCATACATGAAATGAACACATTTTTCTCCAAAACTATAACAGATGCAAGCTTGTCCTGTTTGGTGGAGATGATATTTAATAAAATAAGTAGAAATCCACTAAAAGTTTTGTTTGGTTATCTTGCAATCCCGAGATAATCGTCTCCATGCTCCAAATCCATTTTAAAGCCATTTTTAAGGCATTTCGCGCATACATGAAATGAACACATTTTTCTCCAAAACTATAACAGATGCAAGCTTGTCCTGTTTGGTGGAGATAATATTTAATAAAATAAGTAGAAATCTACTAAAAGTTTCGTTTGTTTATATTGCCATCCTGAGATAATCGTCTCCATGCTCCAAATCCATTTTAAAGCCATTTCAAAGGCATTTTGCGCATACATGAAATGAACACATTTTTCTCCAAAACTATAACAGATGCAAGCTTGTCCTGTTTGGTGGAGATGATATTTAATAAAATAAGTAGAAATCCACTAAAAGTTTTGTTTGGTTATCTTGCAATCCCGAGATAATCGTCTCCATGCTCCAAATCCATTTTAAAGCCATTTTTAAGGCATTTCGCGCATACATGAAATGAACACATTTTTCTCCAAAACTATAACAGATGCAAGCTTGTCCTGTTTGGTGGAGATGATATTTAATAAAATAAGTAGAAATCCACTAAAAGTTTTGTTTGGTTATCTTGCAATCCCGAGATAATCGTCTCCATGCTCCAAATCCATTTTAAAGCCATTTTTAAGGCATTTCGCGCATACATGAAATGAACACATTTTTCTCCAAAACTATAACAGATGCAAGCTTGTCCTGTTTGGTGGAGATGATATTTAATAAAATAAGTAGAAATCCACTAAAAGTTTTGTTTGGTTATCTTGCAATCCCGAGATAATCGTCTCCATGCTCCAAATCCATTTTAAAGCCATTTTAAGGCATTTCGCGCATACATGAAATGAACACATTTTTCTCCAAAACTATAACAGATGCAAGCTTGTCCTGTTTGGTGGAGATGATATTTAATAAAATAAGTAGAAATCCACTAAAAGTTTTGTTTGGTTATCTTGCAATCCCGAGATAATCGTCTCCATGCTCCAAATCCATTTTAAAGCCATTTTTAAGGCATTTCGCGCATACATGAAATGAACACATTTTTCTCCAAAACTATAACAGATGCAAGCTTGTCCTGTTTGGTGGAGATAATATTTAATAAAATAAGTAGAAATCTACTAAAAGTTTCGTTTGTTTATATTGCCATCCTGAGATAATCGTCTCCATGCTCCAAATCCATTTTAAAGCCATTTCAAAGGCATTTTGCGCATACATGAAATGAACACATTTTTCTCCAAAACTATAACACATGCAAGCTTGTCCTGTTTGGTGGAGATGATATTTAATAAAATAAGTAGAAATCCACTAAAAGTTTTGTTTGGTTATCTTGCAATCCCGAGATAATCGTCTCCATGCTCCAAATCCATTTTAAAGCCATTTTTAAGGCATTTCGCGCATACATGAAATGAACGCATTTTTTTCCAAAACTATAACAGATGCAAGCTTGTCCTGTTTGGTGGAGATGATATTTAATAAAATAAGTAGAAATCCACTAAAAGTTTTGTTTGGTTATCTTGCAATCCCGAGATAATCGTCTCCATGCTCCAAATCCATTTTAAAGCCATTTTTAAGGCATTTCGCGCATACATGAAATGAACACATTTTTCTCCAAAACTATAACAGATGCAAGCTTGTCCTGTTTGGTGGAGATGATATTTAATAAAATAAGTAGAAATCTACTAAAAGTTTCGTTTGTTTATATTGCCATCCTGAGATAATCGTCTCCATGCTCCAAATCCATTTTAAAGCCATTTCAAAGGCATTTTGCGCATACATGAAATGAACACATTTTTCTCCAAAACTATAACACATGCAAGCTTGTCCTGTTTGGTGGAGATGATATTTAATAAAATAAGTAGAAATCCACTAAAAGTTTTGTTTGGTTATCTTGCAATCCCGAGATAATCGTCTCCATGCTCCAAATCCATTTTAAAGCCATTTTTAAGGCATTTCGCGCATACATGAAATGAACACATTTTTCTCCAAAACTATAACAGATGCAAGCTTGTCCTGTTTGGTGGAGATGATATTTAATAAAATAAGTAGAAATCTACTAAAAGTTTCGTTTGTTTATATTGCCATCCTGAGATAATCGTCTCCATGCTCCAAATCCATTTTAAAGCCATTTCAAAGGCATTTTGCGCATACATGAAATGAACACATTTTTCTCCAAAACTATAACAGATGCAAGCTTGTCCTGTTTGGTGGAGATGATATTTAATAAAATAAGTAGAAATCCACTAAAAGTTTTGTTTGGTTTTCTTGCAATCCCGAGATAATCGTCTCCATGCTCCAAATCCATTTTAAAGCCATTTTTAAGGCATTTCGCGCATACATGAAATGAACACATTTTTCTCCAAAACTATAACAGATGCAAGCTTGTCCTGTTTGGTGGAGATGATATTTAATAAAATAAGTAGAAATCCACTAAAAGTTTTGTTTGGTTATCTTGCAATCCCGAGATAATCGTCTCCATGCTCCAAATCCATTTTAAAGCCATTTTTAAGGCATTTCGCGCATACATGAAATGAACACATTTTTCTCCAAAACTATAACAGATGCAAGCTTGTCCTGTTTGGTGGAGATGATATTTAATAAAATAAGTAGAAATCCACTAAAAGTTTTGTTTGGTTATCTTGCAATCCCGAGATAATCGTCTCCATGCTCCAAATCCATTTTAAAGCCATTTTTAAGGCATTTCGCGCATACATGAAATGAACACATTTTTCTCCAAAACTATAACAGATGCAAGCTTGTCCTGTTTGGTGGAGATGATATTTAATAAAATAAGTAGAAATCCACTAAAAGTTTTGTTTGGTTATCTTGCAATCCCGAGATAATCGTCTCCATGCTCCAAATCCATTTTAAAGCCATTTTTAAGGCATTTCGCGCATACATGAAATGAACACATTTTTCTCCAAAACTATAACAGATGCAAGCTTGTCCAGTTTGGTGGAGATGATATTTAATAAAATAAGTAGAAATCCACTAAAAGTTTTGTTTGGTTATCTTGCAATCCCGAGATAATCGTCTCCATGCTCCAAATCCATTTTAAAGCCATTTTTAAGGCATTTTGCGCATACATGAAATGAACACATTTTTCTCCAAAACTATAACAGATGCAAGCTTGTCCTGTTTGGTGGAGATGATATTTAATAAAATAAGTAGAAATCCACTAAAAGTTTTGTTTGGTTTTCTTGCAATCCCGAGATAATCGTCTCCATGCTCCAAATCCATTTTAAAGCCATTTTTAAGGCATTTCGCGCATACATGAAATGAACACATTTTTCTCCAAAACTATAACAGATGCAAGCTTGTCCTGTTTGGTGGAGATGATATTTAATAAAATAAGTAGAAATCCACTAAAAGTTTTGTTTGGTTATCTTGCAATCCCGAGATAATCGTCTCCATGCTCCAAATCCATTTTAAAGCCATTTTTAAGGCATTTCGCGCATACATGAAATGAACACATTTTTCTCCAAAACTATAACAGATGCAAGCTTGTCCTGTTTGGTGGAGATGATATTTAATAAAATAAGTAGAAATCCACTAAAAGTTTTGTTTGGTTATCTTGCAATCCCGAGATAATCGTCTCCATGCTCCAAATCCATTTTAAAGCCATTTTTAAGGCATTTCGCGCATACATGAAATGAACACATTTTTCTCCAAAACTATAACAGATGCAAGCTTGTCCTGTTTGGTGGAGATGATATTTAATAAAATAAGTAGAAATCCACTAAAAGTTTTGTTTGGTTATCTTGCAATCCCGAGATAATCGTCTCCATGCTCCAAATCCATTTTAAAGCCATTTTTAAGGCATTTCGCGCATACATGAAATGAACACATTTTTCTCCAAAACTATAACAGATGCAAGCTTGTCCTGTTTGGTGGAGATGATATTTAATAAAATAAGTAGAAATCCACTAAAAGTTTTGTTTGGTTATCTTGCAATCCCGAGATAATCGTCTCCATGCTCCAAATCCATTTTAAAGCCATTTTAAGGCATTTCGCGCATACATGAAATGAACACATTTTTCTCCAAAACTATAACAGATGCAAGCTTGTCCTGTTTGGTGGAGATGATATTTAATAAAATAAGTAGAAATCCACTAAAAGTTTTGTTTGGTTATCTTGCAATCCCGAGATAATCGTCTCCATGCTCCAAATCCATTTTAAAGCCATTTTTAAGGCATTTCGCGCATACATGAAATGAACACATTTTTCTCCAAAACTATAACAGATGCAAGCTTGTCCTGTTTGGTGGAGATGATATTTAATAAAATAAGTAGAAATCTACTAAAAGTTTCGTTTGTTTATATTGCCATCCTGAGATAATCGTCTCCATGCTCCAAATCCATTTTAAAGCCATTTCAAAGGCATTTTGCGCATACATGAAATGAACACATTTTTCTCCAAAACTATAACACATGCAAGCTTGTCCTGTTTGGTGGAGATGATATTTAATAAAATAAGTAGAAATCCACTAAAAGTTTTGTTTGGTTATCTTGCAATCCCGAGATAATCGTCTCCATGCTCCAAATCCATTTTAAAGCCATTTTTAAGGCATTTCGCGCATACATGAAATGAACACATTTTTCTCCAAAACTATAACAGATGCAAGCTTGTCCTGTTTGGTGGAGATGATATTTAATAAAATAAGTAGAAATCTACTAAAAGTTTCGTTTGTTTATATTGCCATCCTGAGATAATCGTCTCCATGCTCCAAATCCATTTTAAAGCCATTTCAAAGGCATTTTGCGCATACATGAAATGAACACATTTTTCTCCAAAACTATAACAGATGCAAGCTTGTCCTGTTTGGTGGAGATGATATTTAATAAAATAAGTAGAAATCCACTAAAAGTTTTGTTTGGTTTTCTTGCAATCCCGAGATAATCGTCTCCATGCTCCAAATCCATTTTAAAGCCATTTTTAAGGCATTTCGCGCATACATGAAATGAACACATTTTTCTCCAAAACTATAACAGATGCAAGCTTGTCCTGTTTGGTGGAGATGATATTTAATAAAATAAGTAGAAATCCACTAAAAGTTTTGTTTGGTTATCTTGCAATCCCGAGATAATCGTCTCCATGCTCCAAATCCATTTTAAAGCCATTTTTAAGGCATTTCGCGCATACATGAAATGAACACATTTTTCTCCAAAACTATAACAGATGCAAGCTTGTCCTGTTTGGTGGAGATGATATTTAATAAAATAAGTAGAAATCCACTAAAAGTTTTGTTTGGTTATCTTGCAATCCCGAGATAATCGTCTCCATGCTCCAAATCCATTTTAAAGCCATTGTTAAGGCATTTCGCGCATACATGAAATGAACACATTTTTCTCCAAAACTATAACAGATGCAAGCTTGTCCTGTTTGGTGGAGATAATATTTAATAAAATAAGTAGAAATCTACTAAAAGTTTCGTTTGTTTATATTGCCATCCTGAGATAATCGTCTCCATGCTCCAAATCCATTTTAAAGCCATTTCAAAGGCATTTTGCGCATACATGAAATGAACACATTTTTCTCCAAAACTATAACACATGCAAGCTTGTCCTGTTTGGTGGAGATGATATTTAATAAAATAAGTAGAAATCCACTAAAAGTTTTGTTTGGTTATCCTGCAATCCCGAGATAATCGTCTCCATGCTCCAAATCCATTTTAAAGCCATTTTTAAGGCATTTCGCGCATACATGAAATGAACGCATTTTTTTCCAAAACTATAACAGATGCAAGCTTGTCCTGTTTGGTGGAGATGATATTTAATAAAATAAGTAGAAATCCACTAAAAGTTTTGTTTGGTTATCTTGCAATCCCGAGATAATCGTCTCCATGCTCCAAATCCATTTTAAAGCCATTTTTAAGGCATTTCGCGCATACATGAAATGAACACATTTTTCTCCAAAACTATAACAGATGCAAGCTTGTCCTGTTTGGTGGAGATGATATTTAATAAAATAAGTAGAAATCTACTAAAAGTTTCGTTTGTTTATATTGCCATCCTGAGATAATCGTCTCCATGCTCCAAATCCATTTTAAAGCCATTTTTAAGGCATTTCGCGCATACATGAAATGAACACATTTTTCTCCAAAACTATAACAGATGCAAGCTTGTCCTGTTTGGTGGAGATAATATTTAATAAAATAAGTAGAAATCTACTAAAAGTTTCGTTTGTTTATATTGCCATCCTGAGATAATCGTCTCCATGCTCCAAATCCATTTTAAAGCCATTTCAAAGGCATTTTGCGCATACATGAAATGAACACATTTTTCTCCAAAACTATAACACATGCAAGCTTGTCCTGTTTGGTGGAGATGATATTTAATAAAATAAGTAGAAATCCACTAAAAGTTTTGTTTGGTTATCTTGCAATCCCGAGATAATCGTCTCCATGCTCCAAATCCATTTTAAAGCCATTTTTAAGGCATTTCGCGCATACATGAAATGAACACATTTTTCTCCAAAACTATAACAGATGCAAGCTTGTCCTGTTTGGTGGAGATGATATTTAATAAAATAAGTAGAAATCTACTAAAAGTTTCGTTTGTTTATATTGCCATCCTGAGATAATCGTCTCCATGCTCCAAATCCATTTTAAAGCCATTTCAAAGGCATTTTGCGCATACATGAAATGAACACATTTTTCTCCAAAACTATAACAGATGCAAGCTTGTCCTGTTTGGTGGAGATGATATTTAATAAAATAAGTAGAAATCCACTAAAAGTTTTGTTTGGTTTTCTTGCAATCCCGAGATAATCGTCTCCATGCTCCAAATCCATTTTAAAGCCATTTTTAAGGCATTTCGCGCATACATGAAATGAACACATTTTTCTCCAAAACTATAACAGATGCAAGCTTGTCCTGTTTGGTGGAGATGATATTTAATAAAATAAGTAGAAATCCACTAAAAGTTTTGTTTGGTTATCTTGCAATCCCGAGATAATCGTCTCCATGCTCCAAATCCATTTTAAAGCCATTTTTAAGGCATTTCGCGCATACATGAAATGAACATATTTTTCTCCAAAACTATAACAGATGCAAGCTTGTCCTGTTTGGTGGAGATGATATTTAATAAAATAAGTAGAAATCTACTAAAAGTTTCGTTTGTTTATATTGCCATCCTGAGATAATCGTCTCCATGCTCCAAATCCATTTTAAAGCCATTTTTAAGGCATTTCGCGCATACATGAAATGAACACATTTTTCTCCAAAACTATAACAGATGCAAGCTTGTCCTGTTTGGTGGAGATAATATTTAATAAAATAAGTAGAAATCTACTAAAAGTTTTGTTTGGTTATCTTGCAATCCCGAGATAATCGTCTCCATGCTCCAAATCCATTTTAAAGCCATTTTTAAGGCATTTCGCGCATACATGAAATGAACACATTTTTCTCCAAAACTATAACAGATGCAAGCTTGTCCTGTTTGGTGGAGATGATATTTAATAAAATAAGTAGAAATCTACTAAAAGTTTCGTTTGTTTATATTGCCATCCTGAGATAATCGTCTCCATGCTCCAAATCCATTTTAAAGCCATTTCAAAGGCATTTTGCGCATACATGAAATGAACACATTTTTCTCCAAAACTATAACACATGCAAGCTTGTCCTGTTTGGTGGAGATGATATTTAATAAAATAAGTAGAAATCCACTAAAAGTTTTAGTGGATTTCTACTTATTTTATTAAATATCATCTCCACCAAACAGGACCAGCTTGCATCTGTTATAGTTTTGGAGAAAAATGTGTTCATTTCATGTATGCGCGAAATGCCTTAAAAATGGCTTTAAAATGGATTTGGAGCATGGAGACGATTATCTCGGGATTGCAAGATAACCAAACAAAACTTTTAGTGGATTTCTACTTATTTTATTAAATATCATCTCCACCAAACAGGACAAGCTTGCATGTGTTATAGTTTTGGAGAAAAATGTGTTCATTTCATGTATGCGCGAAATGCCTTAAAAATGGCTTTAAAATGGATTTGGAGCATGGAGACGATTATCTCGGGATTGCAAGATAACCAAACAAAACTTTTAGTGGATTTCTACTTATTTTATTAAATATCATCTCCACCAAACAGGACAAGCTTGCATGTGTTATAGTTTTGGAGAAAAATGTGTTCATTTCATGTATGCGCGAAATGCCTTAAAATGGCTTTAAAATGGATTTGGAGCATGGAGACGATTATCTCGGGATTGCAAGATAACCAAACAAAACTTTTAGTGGATTTCTACTTATTTTATTAAATATCATCTCCACCAAACAGGACAAGCTTGCATCTGTTATAGTTTTGGAGAAAAATGTGTTCATTTCATGTATGCGCGAAATGCCTTAAAAATGGCTTTAAAATGGATTTGGAGCATGGAGACGATTATCTCGGGATTGCAAGATAACCAAACAAAACTTTTAGTGGATTTCTACTTATTTTATTAAATATCATCTCCACCAAACAGGACAAGCTTGCATGTGTTATAGTTTTGGAGAAAAATGTGTTCATTTCATGTATGCGCAAAATGCCTTTGAAATGGCTTTAAAATGGATTTGGAGCATGGAGACGATTATCTCAGGATGGCAATATAAACAAACGAAACTTTTAGTAGATTTCTACTTATTTTATTAAATATTATCTCCACCAAACAGGACAAGCTTGCATCTGTTATAGTTTTGGAGAAAAATGTGTTCATTTCATGTATGCGCGAAATGCCTTAAAAATGGCTTTAAAATGGATTTGGAGCATGGAGACGATTATCTCGGGATTGCAAGATAACCAAACAAAACTTTTAGTGGATTTCTACTTATTTTATTAAATATCATCTCCACCAAACAGGACAAGCTTGCATCTGTTATAGTTTTGGAGAAAAATGTGTTCATTTCATGTATGCGCGAAATGCCTTAAAAATGGCTTTAAAATGGATTTGGAGCATGGAGACGATTATCTCAGGATTGCAAGATAACCAAACAAAACTTTTAGTGGATTTCTACTTATTTTATTAAATATCATCTCCACCAAACAGGACAAGCTTGCATCTGTTATAGTTTTGGAGAAAAATGTGTTCATTTCATGTATGCGCGAAATGCCTTAAAAATGGCTTTAAAATGGATTTGGAGCATGGAGACGATTATCTCGGGATTGCAAGATAACCAAACAAAACTTTTAGTGGATTTCTACTTATTTTATTAAATATCATCTCCACCAAACAGGACAAGCTTGCATCTGTTATAGTTTTGGAGAAAAATGTGTTCATTTCATGTATGCGCGAAATGCCTTAAAAATGGCTTTAAAATGGATTTGGAGCATGGAGACGATTATCTCGGGATTGCAAGATAACCAAACAAAACTTTTAGTGGATTTCTACTTATTTTATTAAATATCATCTCCACCAAAAAGGACAAGCTTGCATCTGTTATAGTTTTGGAGAAAAATGTGTTCATTTCATGTATGCGCGAAATGCCTTAAAAATGGCTTTAAAATGGATTTGGAGCATGGAGACGATTATCTCGGGATTGCAAGATAACCAAACAAAACTTTTAGTGGATTTCTACTTATTTTATTAAATATCATCTCCACCAAACAGGACAAGCTTGCATGTGTTATAGTTTTGGAGAAAAATGTGTTCATTTCATGTATGCGCGAAATGCCTTAAAAATGGCTTTAAAATGGATTTGGAGCATGGAGACGATTATCTCGGGATTGCAAGATAACCAAACAAAACTTTTAGTGGATTTCTACTTATTTTATTAAATATCATCTCCACCAAACAGGACAAGCTTGCATGTGTTATAGTTTTGGAGAAAAATGTGTTCATTTCATGTATGCGCAAAATGCCTTTGAAATGGCTTTAAAATGGATTTGGAGCATGGAGACGATTATCTCAGGATGGCAATATAAACAAACGAAACTTTTAGTAGATTTCTACTTATTTTATTAAATATTATCTCCACCAAACAGGACAAGCTTGCATCTGTTATAGTTTTGGAGAAAAATGTGTTCATTTCATGTATGCGCGAAATGCCTTAAAAATGGCTTTAAAATGGATTTGGAGCATGGAGACGATTATCTCAGGATGGCAATATAAACAAACGAAACTTTTAGTAGATTTCTACTTATTTTATTAAATATCATCTCCACCAAACAGGACAAGCTTGCATCTGTTATAGTTTTGGAGAAAAATGTGTTCATTTCATGTATGCGCGAAATGCCTTAAAAATGGCTTTAAAATGGATTTGGAGCATGGAGACGATTATCTCGGGATTGCAAGATAACCAAACAAAACTTTTAGTAGATTTCTACTTATTTTATTAAATATTATCTCCACCAAACAGGACAAGCTTGCATCTGTTATAGTTTTGGAGAAAAATGTGTTCATTTCATGTATGCGCGAAATGCCTTAAAAATGGCTTTAAAATGGATTTGGAGCATGGAGACGATTATCTCAGGATGGCAATATAAACAAACGAAACTTTTAGTAGATTTCTACTTATTTTATTAAATATCATCTCCACCAAACAGGACAAGCTTGCATCTGTTATAGTTTTGGAGAAAAATATGTTCATTTCATGTATGCGCGAAATGCCTTAAAAATGGCTTTAAAATGGATTTGGAGCATGGAGACGATTATCTCGGGATTGCAAGATAACCAAACAAAACTTTTAGTGGATTTCTACTTATTTTATTAAATATCATCTCCACCAAACAGGACAAGCTTGCATCTGTTATAGTTTTGGAGAAAAATGTGTTCATTTCATGTATGCGCGAAATGCCTTAAAAATGGCTTTAAAATGGATTTGGAGCATGGAGACGATTATCTCGGGATTGCAAGATAACCAAACAAAACTTTTAGTGGATTTCTACTTATTTTATTAAATATCATCTCCACCAAACAGGACAAGCTTGCATCTGTTATAGTTTTGGAGAAAAATGTGTTCATTTCATGTATGCGCAAAATGCCTTTGAAATGGCTTTAAAATGGATTTGGAGCATGGAGACGATTATCTCAGGATGGCAATATAAACAAACGAAACTTTTAGTAGATTTCTACTTATTTTATTAAATATCATCTCCACCAAACAGGACAAGCTTGCATCTGTTATAGTTTTGGAGAAAAATGTGTTCATTTCATGTATGCGCGAAATGCCTTAAAAATGGCTTTAAAATGGATTTGGAGCATGGAGACGATTATCTCGGGATTGCAGGATAACCAAACAAAACTTTTAGTGGATTTCTACTTATTTTATTAAATATCATCTCCACCAAACAGGACAAGCTTGCATGTTATAGTTTTGGAGAAAAATGTGTTCATTTCATGTATGCGCAAAATGCCTTTGAAATTGCTTTAAAATGGATTTGGAGCATGGAGACGATTATCTCAGGATGGCAATATAAACAAACGAAACTTTTAGTAGATTTCTACTTATTTTATTAAATATTATCTCCACCAAACAGGACAAGCTTGCATCTGTTATAGTTTTGGAGAAAAATGTGTTCATTTCATGTATGCGCGAAATGCCTTAAAAATGGCTTTAAAATGGATTTGGAGCATGGAGACGATTATCTCAGGATGGCAATATAAACAAACGAAACTTTTAGTAGATTTCTACTTATTTTATTAAATATCATCTCCACCAAACAGGACAAGCTTGCATCTGTTATAGTTTTGGAGAAAAATGTGTTCATTTCATGTATGCGCGAAATGCCTTAAAAATGGCTTTAAAATGGATTTGGAGCATGGAGACGATTATCTCGGGATTGCAAGATAACCAAACAAAACTTTTAGTGGATTTCTACTTATTTTATTAAATATCATCTCCACCAAACAGGACAAGCTTGCATCTGTTATAGTTTTGGAGAAAAATGTGTTCATTTCATGTATGCGCGAAATGCCTTAAAAATGGCTTTAAAATGGATTTGGAGCATGGAGACGATTATCTCGGGATTGCAAGATAACCAAACAAAACTTTTAGTGGATTTCTACTTATTTTATTAAATATCATCTCCACCAAACAGGACAAGCTTGCATGTGTTATAGTTTTGGAGAAAAATGTGTTCATTTCATGTATGCGCAAAATGCCTTTGAAATGGCTTTAAAATGGATTTGGAGCATGGAGACGATTATCTCAGGATGGCAATATAAACAAACGAAACTTTTAGTAGATTTCTACTTATTTGATTAAATATTATCTCCACCAAACAGGACAAGCTTGCATCTGTTATAGTTTTGGAGAAAAATGTGTTCATTTCATGTATGCGCGAAATGCCTTAAAAATGGCTTTAAAATGGATTTGGAGCATGGAGACGATTATCTCGGGATTGCAAGATAACAAAACAAAACTTTTAGTGGATTTCTACTTATTTTATTAAATATCATCTCCACCAAACAGGACAAGCTTGCATCTGTTATAGTTTTGGAGAAAAATGTGTTCATTTCATGTATGCGCGAAATGCCTTAAAATGGCTTTAAAATGGATTTGGAGCATGGAGACGATTATCTCGGGATTGCAAGATAACCAAACAAAACTTTTAGTGGATTTCTACTTATTTTATTAAATATCATCTCCACCAAACAGGACAAGCTTGCATCTGTTATAGTTTTGGAGAAAAATGTGTTCATTTCATGTATGCGCGAAATGCCTTAAAAATGGCTTTAAAATGGATTTGGAGCATGGAGACGATTATCTCGGGATTGCAAGATAACCAAACAAAACTTTTAGTGGATTTCTACTTATTTTAATAAATATCATCTCCACCAAACAGGACAAGCTTGCATCTGTTATAGTTTTGGAGAAAAATGTGTTCATTTCATGTATGCGCGAAATGCCTTAAAAATGGCTTTAAAATGGATTTGGAGCATGGAGACGATTATCTCGGGATTGCAAGATAACCAAACAAAACTTTTAGTGGATTTCTACTTATTTTATTAAATATCATCTCCACCAAACAGGACAAGCTTGCATCTGTTATAGTTTTGGAGAAAAATGTGTTCATTTCATGTATGCGCGAAATGCCTTAAAAATGGCTTTAAAATGGATTTGGAGCATGGAGACGATTATCTCGGGATTGCAAGATAACCAAACAAAACTTTTAGTGGATTTCTACTTATTTTATTAAATATCATCTCCACCAAACAGGACAAGCTTGCATCTGTTATAGTTTTGGAGAAAAATGTGTTCATTTCATGTATGCGCAAAATGCCTTTGAAATGGCTTTAAAATGGATTTGGAGCATGGAGACGATTATCTCAGGATGGCAATATAAACAAACGAAACTTTTAGTAGATTTCTACTTATTTTATTAAATATTATCTCCACCAAACAGGACAAGCTTGCATCTGTTATAGTTTTGGAGAAAAATGTGTTCATTTCATGTATGCGCGAAATGCCTTAAAATGGCTTTAAAATGGATTTGGAGCATGGAGACGATTATCTCGGGAATGCAAGATAACCAAACAAAACTTTTAGTGGATTTCTACTTATTTTATTAAATATCATCTCCACCAAACAGGACAAGCTTGCATCTGTTATAGTTTTGGAGAAAAATGTGTTCATTTCATGTATGCGCGAAATGCCTTAAAAATGGCTTTAAAATGGATTTGGAGCATGGAGACGATTATCTCGGGATTGCAAGATAACCAAACAAAACTTTTAGTGGATTTCTACTTATTTTATTAAATATCATCTCCACCAAACAGGACAAGCTTGCATCTGTTATAGTTTTGGAGAAAAATGTGTTCATTTCATGTATGCGCGAAATGCCTTAAAAATGGCTTTAAAATGGATTTGGAGCATGGAGACGATTATCTCGGGATTGCAAGATAACCAAACAAAACTTTTAGTGGATTTCTACTTATTTTATTAAATATCATCTCCACCAAACAGGACAAGCTTGCATCTGTTATAGTTTTGGAGAAAAATGTGTTCATTTCATGTATGCGCGAAATGCCTTAAAAATGGCTTTAAAATGGATTTGGAGCATGGAGACGATTATCTCAGGATGGCAATATAAACAAACGAAACTTTTAGTAGATTTCTACTTATTTTATTAAATATTATCTCCACCAAACAGGACAAGCTTGCATCTGTTATAGTTTTGGAGAAAAATGTGTTCATTTCATGTATGCGCAAAATGCCTTTGAAATGGCTTTAAAATGGATTTGGAGCATGGAGACGATTATCTCAGGATGGCAATATAAACAAACGAAACTTTTAGTAGATTTCTACTTATTTTATTAAATATTATCTCCACCAAACAGGACAAGCTTGCATCTGTTATAGTTTTGGAGAAAAATGTGTTCATTTCATGTATGCGCCAAATGCCTTAAAAATGGCTTTAAAATGGATTTGGAGCATGGAGACGATTATCTCGGGATTGCAAGATAACCAAACAAAACTTTTAGTGGATTTCTACTTATTTTATTAAATATCATCTCCACCAAACAGGACAAGCTTCCATCTGTTATAGTTTTGGAGAAAAATGTGTTCATTTCATGTATGCGCGAAATGCCTTAAAAATGGCTTTAAAATGGATTTGGAGCATGGAGACGATTATCTCGGGATTGCAAGATAACCAAACAAAACTTTTAGTGGATTTCTACTTATTTTATTAAATATCATCTCCACCAAACAGGACAAGCTTGCATGTGTTATAGTTTTGGAGAAAAATGTGTTCATTTAATGTATGCGCAAAATGCCTTTGAAATGGCTTTAAAATGGATTTGGAGCATGGAGACGATTATCTCAGGATGGCAATATAAACAAACGAAACTTTTAGTAGATTTCTACTTATTTTATTAAATATCATCTCCACCAAACAGGACAAGCTTGCATCTGTTATAGTTTTGGAGAAAAATGTGTTCATTTCATGTATGCGCGAAATGCCTTAAAAATGGCTTTAAAATGGATTTGGAGCATGGAGACGATTATCTCGGGATTGCAAGATAACCAAACAAAACTTTTAGTGGATTTCTACTTATTTTATTAAATATCATCTCCACCAAACAGGACAAGCTTGCATGTGTTATAGTTTTGGAGAAAAATGTGTTCATTTCATGTATGCGCAAAATGCCTTTGAAATTGCTTTAAAATGGATTTGGAGCATGGAGACGATTATCTCAGGATGGCAATATAAACAAACGAAACTTTTAGTAGATTTCTACTTATTTTATTAAATATTATCTCCACCAAACAGGACAAGCTTGCATCTGTTATAGTTTTGGAGAAAAATGTGTTCATTTCATGTATGCGCGAAATGCCTTAAAAATGGCTTTAAAATGGATTTGGAGCATGGAGACGATTATCTCAGGATGGCAATATAAACAAACGAAACTTTTAGTAGATTTCTACTTATTTTATTAAATATCATCTCCACCAAACAGGACAAGCTTGCATCTGTTATAGTTTTGGAGAAAAATGTGTTCATTTCATGTATGCGCGAAATGCCTTAAAAATGGCTTTAAAATGGATTTGGAGCATGGAGACGATTATCTCGGGATTGCAAGATAACCAAACAAAACTTTTAGTGGATTTCTACTTATTTTATTAAATATCATCTCCACCAAACAGGACAAGCTTGCATCTGTTATAGTTTTGGAGAAAAATGTGTTCATTTCATGTATGCGCGAAATGCCTTAAAAATGGCTTTAAAATGGATTTGGAGCATGGAGACGATTATCTCGGGATTGCAAGATAACCAAACAAAACTTTTAGTGGATTTCTACTTATTTTATTAAATATCATCTCCACCAAACAGGACAAGCTTGCATGTGTTATAGTTTTGGAGAAAAATGTGTTCATTTCATGTATGCGCAAAATGCCTTTGAAATGGCTTTAAAATGGATTTGGAGCATGGAGACGATTATCTCAGGATGGCAATATAAACAAACGAAACTTTTAGTAGATTTCTACTTATTTGATTAAATATTATCTCCACCAAACAGGACAAGCTTGCATCTGTTATAGTTTTGGAGAAAAATGTGTTCATTTCATGTATGCGCGAAATGCTTTAAAAATGGCTTTAAAATGGATTTGGAGCATGGAGACGATTATCTCGGGATTGCAAGATAACAAAACAAAACTTTTAGTGGATTTCTACTTATTTTATTAAATATCATCTCCACCAAACAGGACAAGCTTGCATCTGTTATAGTTTTGGAGAAAAATGTGTTCATTTCATGTATGCGCGAAATGCCTTAAAATGGCTTTAAAATGGATTTGGAGCATGGAGACGATTATCTCGGGATTGCAAGATAACCAAACAAAACTTTTAGTGGATTTCTACTTATTTTATTAAATATCATCTCCACCAAACAGGACAAGCTTGCATCTGTTATAGTTTTGGAGAAAAATGTGTTCATTTCATGTATGCGCGAAATGCCTTAAAAATGGCTTTAAAATGGATTTGGAGCATGGAGACGATTATCTCGGGATTGCAAGATAACCAAACAAAACTTTTAGTGGATTTCTACTTATTTTAATAAATATCATCTCCACCAAACAGGACAAGCTTGCATCTGTTATAGTTTTGGAGAAAAATGTGTTCATTTCATGTATGCGCGAAATGCCTTAAAAATGGCTTTAAAATGGATTTGGAGCATGGAGACGATTATCTCGGGATTGCAAGATAACCAAACAAAACTTTTAGTGGATTTCTACTTATTTTATTAAATATCATCTCCACCAAACAGGACAAGCTTGCATCTGTTATAGTTTTGGAGAAAAATGTGTTCATTTCATGTATGCGCGAAATGCCTTAAAAATGGCTTTAAAATGGATTTGGAGCATGGAGACGATTATCTCGGGATTGCAAGATAACCAAACAAAACTTTTAGTGGATTTCTACTTATTTTATTAAATATCATCTCCACCAAACAGGACAAGCTTGCATCTGTTATAGTTTTGGAGAAAAATGTGTTCATTTCATGTATGCGCAAAATGCCTTTGAAATGGCTTTAAAATGGATTTGGAGCATGGAGACGATTATCTCAGGATGGCAATATAAACAAACGAAACTTTTAGTAGATTTCTACTTATTTTATTAAATATTATCTCCACCAAACAGGACAAGCTTGCATCTGTTATAGTTTTGGAGAAAAATGTGTTCATTTCATGTATGCGCGAAATGCCTTAAAATGGCTTTAAAATGGATTTGGAGCATGGAGACGATTATCTCGGGAATGCAAGATAACCAAACAAAACTTTTAGTGGATTTCTACTTATTTTATTAAATATCATCTCCACCAAACAGGACAAGCTTGCATCTGTTATAGTTTTGGAGAAAAATGTGTTCATTTCATGTATGCGCGAAATGCCTTAAAAATGGCTTTAAAATGGATTTGGAGCATGGAGACGATTATCTCGGGATTGCAAGATAACCAAACAAAACTTTTAGTGGATTTCTACTTATTTTATTAAATATCATCTCCACCAAACAGGACAAGCTTGCATCTGTTATAGTTTTGGAGAAAAATGTGTTCATTTCATGTATGCGCGAAATGCCTTAAAAATGGCTTTAAAATGGATTTGGAGCATGGAGACGATTATCTCGGGATTGCAAGATAACCAAACAAAACTTTTAGTGGATTTCTACTTATTTTATTAAATATCATCTCCACCAAACAGGACAAGCTTGCATCTGTTATAGTTTTGGAGAAAAATGTGTTCATTTCATGTATGCGCGAAATGCCTTAAAAATGGCTTTAAAATGGATTTGGAGCATGGAGACGATTATCTCAGGATGGCAATATAAACAAACGAAACTTTTAGTAGATTTCTACTTATTTTATTAAATATTATCTCCACCAAACAGGACAAGCTTGCATCTGTTATAGTTTTGGAGAAAAATGTGTTCATTTCATGTATGCGCAAAATGCCTTTGAAATGGCTTTAAAATGGATTTGGAGCATGGAGACGATTATCTCAGGATGGCAATATAAACAAACGAAACTTTTAGTAGATTTCTACTTATTTTATTAAATATTATCTCCACCAAACAGGACAAGCTTGCATCTGTTATAGTTTTGGAGAAAAATGTGTTCATTTCATGTATGCGCCAAATGCCTTAAAAATGGCTTTAAAATGGATTTGGAGCATGGAGACGATTATCTCGGGATTGCAAGATAACCAAACAAAACTTTTAGTGGATTTCTACTTATTTTATTAAATATCATCTCCACCAAACAGGACAAGCTTCCATCTGTTATAGTTTTGGAGAAAAATGTGTTCATTTCATGTATGCGCGAAATGCCTTAAAAATGGCTTTAAAATGGATTTGGAGCATGGAGACGATTATCTCGGGATTGCAAGATAACCAAACAAAACTTTTAGTGGATTTCTACTTATTTTATTAAATATCATCTCCACCAAACAGGACAAGCTTGCATGTGTTATAGTTTTGGAGAAAAATGTGTTCATTTCATGTATGCGCAAAATGCCTTTGAAATGGCTTTAAAATGGATTTGGAGCATGGAGACGATTATCTCAGGATGGCAATATAAACAAACGAAACTTTTAGTAGATTTCTACTTATTTTATTAAATATTATCTCCACCAAACAGGACAAGCTTGCATCTGTTATAGTTTTGGAGAAAAATGTGTTCATTTCATGTATGCGCGAAATGCCTTAAAAATGGCTTTAAAATGGATTTGGAGCATGGAGACGATTATCTCGGGATTGCAAGATAACCAAACAAAACTTTTAGTGGATTTCTACTTATTTTATTAAATATCATCTCCACCAAACAGGACAAGCTTGCATCTGTTATAGTTTTGGAGAAAAATGTGTTCATTTCATGTATGCGCGAAATGCCTTAAAAATGGCTTTAAAATGGATTTGGAGCATGGAGACGATTATCTCGGGATTGCAAGATAACCAAACAAAACTTTTAGTGGATTTCTACTTATTTTATTAAATATCATCTCCACCAAACAGGACAAGCTTGCATCTGTTATAGTTTTGGAGAAAAATGTGTTCATTTCATGTATGCGCAAAATGCCTTTGAAATGGCTTTAAAATGGATTTGGAGCATGGAGACGATTATCTCAGGATGGCAATATAAACAAACGAAACTTTTAGTAGATTTCTACTTATTTTATTAAATATTATCTCCACCAAACAGGACAAGCTTGCATCTGTTATAGTTTTAAAGAAAAATGTGTTCATTTCATGTATGCGCGAAATGCCTTAAAAATGGCTTTAAAATGGATTTGGAGCATGGAGACGATTATCTCGGGATTGCAAGATAACCAAACAAAACTTTTAGTGGATTTCTACTTATTTTATTAAATATCATCTCCACCAAACAGGACAAGCTTGCATCTGTTATAGTTTTGGAGAAAAATGTGTTCATTTCATGTATGCGCGAAATGCCTTAAAAATGGCTTTAAAATGGATTTGGAGCATGGAGACGATTATCTCGGGATTGCAATATAACCAAACAAAACTTTTAGTGGATTTCTACTTATTTTATTAAATATCATCTCCACCAAACAGGGCAAGCTTGCATCTGTTATAGTTTTGGTGAAAAATGTGTTCATTTCATGTATGCGCGAAATGCCTTAAAAATGGCTTTAAAATGGATTTGGAACATGGAGACGATTATCTCGGGATTGCAAGATAACCAAACAAAACTTTTAGTGGATTTCTACTTATTTTATTAAATATCATCTCCACCAAACAGGACAAGCTTGCATCTGTTATAGTTTTGGAGAAAAATGTGTTCATTTCATGTATGCGCGAAATGCCTTAAAAATGGCTTTAAAATGGATTTGGAGCATGGAGACGATTATCTCGGGATTGCAAGATAACCAAACAAAACTTTTAGTGGATTTCTACTTATTTTATTAAATATCATCTCCACCAAACAGGACAAGCTTGCATCTGTTATAGTTTTGGAGAAAAATGTGTTCATTTCATGTATGCGCGAAATGCCTTAAAAATGGCTTTAAAATGGATTTGGAGCATGGAGACGATTATCTCGGGATTGCAAGATAACCAAACAAAACTTTTAGTGGATTTCTACTTATTTTATTAAATATCATCTCCACCAAACAGGACAAGCTTGCATCTGTTATAGTTTTGGAGAAAAATGTGTTCATTTCATGTATGCGCGAAATGCCTTAAAAATGGCTTTAAAATGGATTTGGAGCATGGAGACGATTATCTCGGGATTGCAAGATAACCAAACAAAACTTTTAGTGGATTTCTACTTATTTTATTAAATATCATCTCCACCAAACAGGACAAGCTTGCATCTGTTATAGTTTTGGAGAAAAATGTGTTCATTTCATGTATGCGCGAAATGCCTTAAAAATGGCTTTAAAATGGATTTGGAGCATGGAGACGATTATCTCGGGATTGCAAGATAACCAAACAAAACTTTTAGTGGATTTCTACTTATTTTATTAAATATCATCTCCACCAAACAGGACAAGCTTGCATGTGTTATAGTTTTGGAGAAAAATGTGTTCATTTCATGTATGCGCAAAATGCCTTTGAAATGGCTTTAAAATGGATTTGGAGCATGGAGACGATTATCTCAGGATGGCAATATAAACAAACGAAACTTTTAGTAGATTTCTACTTATTTTATTAAATATTATCTCCACCAAACAGGACAAGCTTGCATCTGTTATAGTTTTGGAGAAAAATGTGTTCATTTCATGTATGCGCGAAATGCCTTAAAAATGGCTTTAAAATGGATTTGGTGCATGGAGACGATTATCTCGGGATTGCAAGATAACCAAACAAAACTTTTAGTGGATTTCTACTTATTTTATTAAATATCATCTCCACCAAACAGGACAAGCTTGCATCTGTTATAGTTTTGGAGAAAAATGTGTTCATTTCATGTATGCGCGAAATGCCTTAAAAATGGCTTTAAATGGATTTGGAGCATGGAGACGATTATCTCGGGATTGCAATATAACCAAACAAAACTTTTAGTGGATTTCTACTTATTTTATTAAATATCATCTCCACCAAACAGGACAAGCTTGCATCTGTTATAGTTTTGGAGAAAAATGTGTTCATTTCATGTATGCGCGAAATGCCTTAAAAATGGCTTTAAAATGGATTTGGAGCATGGAGACGATTATCTCGGGATTGCAAGATAACCAAACAAAACTTTTAGTGGATTTCTACTTATTTTATTAAATATCATCTCCACCAAACAGGACAAGCTTGCATCTGTTATAGTTTTGGAGAAAAATGTGTTCATTTCATGTATGCGCGAAATGCCTTAAAAATGGCTTTAAAATGGATTTGGAGCATGGAGACGATTATCTCAGGATGGCAATATAAACAAACGAAACTTTTAGTAGATTTCTACTTATTTGATTAAATATTATCTCCACCAAACAGGACAAGCTTGCATCTGTTATAGTTTTGGAGAAAAATGTGTTCATTTCATGTATGCGCGAAATGCCTTAAAAATGGCTTTAAAATGGATTTGGAGCATGGAGACGATTATCTTGGGATTGCAAGATAACCAAACAAAACTTTTAGTGGATTTCTACTTATTTTATTAAATATCATCTCCACCAAACAGGACAAGCTTGCATCTGTTATAGTTTTGGAGAAAAATGTGTTCATTTCATGTATGCGCGAAATGCCTTTAAAATGGCTTTAAAATGGATTTGGAGCATGGAGACGATTATCTCGGGATTGCAAGATAACCAAACAAAACTTTTAGTGGATTTCTACTTATTTTATTAAATATCATCTCCACCGAACAGGACAAGCTTGCATCTGTTATAGTTTTGGAGAAAAATGTGTTCATTTCATGTATGCGCGAAATGCCTTAAAAATGGCTTTAAAATGGATTTGGAGCATGGAGACGATTATCTCGGGATTGCAAGATAACCAAACAAAACTTTTAGTGGATTTCTACTTATTTTATTAAATATCATCTCCACCAAACAGGACAAGCTTGCATCTGTTATAGTTTTGGAGAAAAATGTGTTCATTTCATGTATGCGCGAAATGCCTTAAAAATGGCTTTAAAATGGATTTGGAGCATGGAGACGATTATCTCGGGATTGCAATATAACCAAACAAAACTTTTAGTGGATTTCTACTTATTTTATTAAATATCATCTCCACCAAACAGGACAAGCTTGCATCTGTTATACTTTTGGAGAAAAATGTGTTCATTTCATGTATGCGCGAAATGCCTTAAAAATGGCTTTAAAATGGATTTGGAGCATGGAGACGATTATCTCGGGATTGCAAGATAACCAAACAAAACTTTTAGTGGATTTCTACTTATTTTATTAAATATCATCTCCACCAAACAGGACAAGCTTGCATCTGTTATAGTTTTGGAGAAAAATGTGTTCATTTCATGTATGCGCGAAATGCCTTAAAAATGGCTTTAAAATGGATTTGGAGCATGGAGACGATTATCTCGGGATTGCAAGATAACCAAACAAAACCTTTAGTGGATTTCTACTTATTTTATTAAATATCATCTCCACCAAACAGGACAAGCTTGCATCTGTTATAGTTTTGGAGAAAAATGTGTTCATTTCATGTATGCGCGAAATGCCTTAAAAATGGCTTTAAAATGGATTTGGAGCATGGAGACGATTATCTCGGGATTGCAATATAACCAAACAAAACTTTTAGTGGATTTCTACTTATTTTATTAAATATCATCTCCACCAAACAGGACAAGCTTGCATCTGTTATAGTTTTGGAGAAAAATGTGTTCATTTCATGTATGCGCGAAATGCCTTAAAAATGGCTTTAAAATGGATTTGGAGCATGGAGACGATTATCTCGGGATTGCAAGATAACGAAACAAAACTTTTAGTGGATTTCTACTTATTTTATTAAATATCATCTCCACCAAACAGGACAAGCTTGCATCTGTTATAGTTTTGGAGAAAAATGTGTTCATTTCATGTATGCGCGAAATGCCTTAAAAATGGCTTTAAAATGGATTTGGAGCATGGAGACGATTATCTCGGGATTGCAAGATAACCAAACAAAACTTTTAGTGGATTTCTACTTATTTTATTAAATATCATCTCCACCAAACAGGACAAGCTTGCATCTGTTATAGTTTTGGAGAAAAATGTGTTCATTTCATGTATGCGCGAAATGCCTTAAAAATGGCTTTAAAATGGATTTGGAGCATGGAGACGATTATCTCAGGATGGCAATATAAACAAACGAAACTTTTAGTAGATTTCTACTTATTTGATTAAATATTATCTCCACCAAACAGGACAAGCTTGCATCTGTTAAAGTTTTGGAGAAAAATGTGTTCATTTCATGTATGCGCGAAATGCCTTAAAAATGGCTTTAAAATGGATTTGGAGCATGGAGACGATTATCTCGGGATTGCAAGATAACCAAACAAAACTTTTAGTGGATTTCTACTTATTTTATTAAATATCATCTCCACCAAACAGGACAAGCTTGCATCTGTTATAGTTTTGGAGAAAAATGTGTTCATTTCATGTATGCGCGAAATGCCTTAAAAATGGCTTTAAAATGGATTTGGAGCATGGAGACGATTATCTCGGGATTGCAAGATAACCAAACAAAACTTTTAGTGGATTTCTACTTATTTTATTAAATATCATCTCCACCAAACAGGACAAGCTTGCATCTGTTATAGTTTTGGAGAAAAATGTGTTCATTTCATGTATGCGCGAAATGCCTTAAAAATGGCTTTAAAATGGATTTGGAGCATGGAGACGATTATCTCGGGATTGCAAGATAACCAAACAAAACTTTTAGTGGATTTCTACTTATTTTATTAAATATCATCTCCACCAAACAGGACAAGCTTGCATCTGTTATAGTTTTGGAGAAAAATGTGTTCATTTCATGTATGCGCGAAATGCCTTAAAAATGGCTTTAAAATGGATTTGGAGCATGGAGACGATTATCTCGGGATTGCAATATAACCAAACAAAACTTTTAGTGGATTTCTACTTATTTTATTAAATATCATCTCCACCAAACAGGACAAGCTTGCATCTGTTATAGTTTTGGAGAAAAATGTGTTCATTTCATGTATGCGCGAAATGCCTTAAAAATGGCTTTAAAATGGATTTGGAGCATGGAGACGATTATCTCGGGATTGCAAGATAACCAAACAAAACTTTTAGTGGATTTCTACTTATTTTATTAAATATCATCTCCACCAAACAGGACAAGCTTGCATCTGTTATAGTTTTGGAGAAAAATGTGTTCATTTCATGTATGCGCGAAATGCCTTAAAAATGGCTTTAAAATGGATTTGGAGCATGGAGACGATTATCTCGGGATTGCAAGATAACCAAACAAAACTTTTAGTGGATTTCTACTTATTTTATTAAATATCATCTCCACCAAACAGGACAAGCTTGCATGTGTTATAGTTTTGGAGAAAAATGTGTTCATTTCATGTATGCGCAAAATGCCTTTGAAATGGCTTTAAAATGGATTTGGAGCATGGAGACGATTATCTCGGGATTGCAAGATAACCAAACAAAACTTTTAGTGGATTTCTACTTATTTTATTAAATATCATCTCCACCAAACAGGACAAGCTTGCATCTGTTATAGTTTTGGAGAAAAATGTGTTCATTTCATGTATGCGCGAAATGCCTTAAAAATGGCTTTAAAATGGATTTGGAGCATGGAGACGATTATCTCGGGATTGCAAGATAACCAAACAAAACTTTTAGTGGATTTCTACTTATTTTATTAAATATCATCTCCACCAAACAGGACAAGCTTGCATCTGTTATAGTTTTGGAGAAAAATGTGTTCATTTCATGTATGCGCGAAATGCCTTAAAAATGGCTTTAAAATGGATTTGGAGCATGGAGACGATTATCTCGGGATTGCAAGATAACCAAACAAAACTTTTAGTGGATTTCTACTTATTTTATTAAATATCATCTCCACCAAACAGGACAAGCTTGCATCTGTTATAGTTTTGGAGAAAAATGTGTTCATTTCATGTATGCGCGAAATGCCTTAAAAATGGCTTTAAAATGGATTTGGAGCATGGAGACGATTATCTCAGGATGGCAATATAAACAAACGAAACTTTTAGTAGATTTCTACTTATTTGATTAAATATTATCTCCACCAAACAGGACAAGCTTGCATCTGTTATAGTTTTGGAGAAAAATGTGTTCATTTCATGTATGCGCGAAATGCCTTAAAAATGGCTTTAAAATGGATTTGGAGCATGGAGACGATTATCTCGGGATTGCAAGATAACCAAACAAAACTTTTAGTGGATTTCTACTTATTTTATTAAATATCATCTCCACCAAACAGGACAAGCTTGCATCTGTTATAGTTTTGGAGAAAAATGTGTTCATTTCATGTATGCGCGAAATGCCTTAAAAATGGCTTTAAAATGGATTTGGAGCATGGAGACGATTATCTCGGGATTGCAAGATAACCAAACAAAACTTTTAGTGGATTTCTACTTATTTTATTAAATATCATCTCCACCAAACAGGACAAGCTTGCATCTGTTATAGTTTTGGAGAAAAATGTGTTCATTTCATGTATGCGCGAAATGCCTTAAAAATGGCTTTAAAATGGATTTGGAGCATGGAGACGATTATCTCGGGATTGCAAGATAACCAAACAAAACTTTTAGTGGATTTCTACTTATTTTATTAAATATCATCTCCACCAAACAGGACAAGCTTGCATCTGTTATAGTTTTGGAGAAAAATGTGTTCATTTCATGTATGCGCGAAATGCCTTAAAAATGGCTTTAAAATGGATTTGGAGCATGGAGACGATTATCTCGGGATTGCAAGATAACCAAACAAAACTTTTAGTGGATTTCTACTTATTTTATTAAATATCATCTCCACCAAACAGGACAAGCTTGCATCTGTTATAGTTTTGGAGAAAAATGTGTTCATTTCATGTATGCGCGAAATGCCTTTAAAATGGCTTTAAAATGGATTTGGAGCATGGAGACGATTATCTCGGGATTGCAAGATAACCAAACAAAACTTTTAGTGGATTTCTACTTATTTTATTAAATATCATCTCCACCAAACAGGACAAGCTTGCATCTGTTATAGTTTTGGAGAAAAATGTGTTCATTTCATGTATGCGCGAAATGCCTTAAAAATGGCTTTAAAATGGATTTGGAGCATGGAGACGATTATCTCAGGATGGCAATATAAACAAACGAAACTTTTAGTAGATTTCTACTTATTTGATTAAATATTATCTCAACCAAACAGGACAAGCTTGCATCTGTTATAGTTTTGGAGAAAAATGTGTTCATTTCATGTATGCGCGAAATGCCTTAAAAATGGCTTTAAAATGGATTTGG
Source organism: Anomaloglossus baeobatrachus (assembly GCF_048569485.1). Taxonomy (NCBI): domain Eukaryota; kingdom Metazoa; phylum Chordata; class Amphibia; order Anura; family Aromobatidae; genus Anomaloglossus; species Anomaloglossus baeobatrachus. The sequence continues at coordinate 318,687 of NW_027442597.1, forward strand.
AGCATGGAGACGATTATCTCGGGATTGCAAGATAACCAAACAAAACTTTTAGTGGATTTCTACTTATTTTATTAAATATCATCTCCACCAAACAGGACAAGCTTGCATCTGTTATAGTTTTGGAGAAAAATGTGTTCATTTCATGTATGCGCGAAATGCCTTAAAAATGGCTTTAAAATGGATTTGGAGCATGGAGACGATTATCTCGGGATTGCAAGATAACCAAACAAAACTTTTAGTGGATTTCTACTTATTTTATTAAATATCATCTCCACCAAACAGGACAAGCTTGCATCTGTTATAGTTTTGGAGAAAAATGTGTTCATTTCATGTATGCGCGAAATGCCTTAAAAATGGCTTTAAAATGGATTTGGAGCATGGAGACGATTATCTCGGGATTGCAAGATAACCAAACAAAACTTTTAGTGGATTTCTACTTATTTTATTAAATATCATCTCCACCAAACAGGACAAACTTGCATCTGTTATAGTTTTGGAGAAAAATGTGTTCATTTCATGTATGCGCGAAATGCCTTAAAAATGGCTTTAAAATGGATTTGGAGCATGGAGACGATTATCTCGGGATTGCAAGATAACCAAACAAAACTTTTAGTGGATTTCTACTTATTTTATTAAATATCATCTCCACCAAACAGGACAAGCTTGCATCTGTTATAGTTTTGGAGAAAAATGTGTTCATTTCATGTATGCGCGAAATGCCTTAAAAATGGCTTTAAAATGGATTTGGAGCATGGAGACGATTATCTCGGGATTGCAAGATAACCAAACAAAACTTTTAGTGGATTTCTACTTATTTTATTAAATATCATCTCCACCAAACAGGACAAGCTTGCATCTGTTATAGTTTTGGAGAAAAATGTGTTCATTTCATGTATGCGCGAAATGCCTTAAAAATGGCTTTAAAATGGATTTGGAGCATGGAGACGATTATCTCGGGATTGCAAGATAACCAAACAAAACTTTTAGTGGATTTCTACTTATTTTATTAAATATCATCTCCACCAAACAGGACAAGCTTGCATCTGTTATAGTTTTGGAGAAAAATTTGTTCATTTCATGTATGCGCGAAATGCCTTAAAAATGGCTTTAAAATGGATTTGGAGCATGGAGACGATTATCTCGGGATTGCAAGATAACCAAACAAAACTTTTAGTGGATTTCTACTTATTTTATTAAATATCTTCTCGACCAAACAGGACAAGCTTGCATCTGTTATAGTTTTGGAGAAAAATGTGTTCATTTCATGTATGCGCGAAATGCCTTAATGGCTTTAAAATGGATTTGGAGCATGGAGACGATTATCTCGGGATTGCAAGATAACCAAACAAAACTTTTAGTGGATTTCTACTTATTTTATTAAATATCATCTCCACCAAACAGGACAAGCTTGCATGTGTTATAGTTTTGGAGAAAAATGTGTTCATTTCATGTATGCGCAAAATGCCTTTGAAATGGCTTTAAAATGGATTTGGAGCATGGAGACGATTATCTCGGGATTGCAAGATAACCAAACAAAACTTTTAGTGGATTTCTACTTATTTTATTAAATATCATCTCCACCAAACAGGACAAGCTTGCATCTGTTATAGTTTTGGAGAAAAATGTGTTCATTTCATGTATGCGCGAAATGCCTTAAAAATGACTTTAAAATGGATTTGGAGCATGGAGACGATTATCTCGGGATTGCAAGATAACCAAACAAAACTTTTAGTGGATTTCTACTTATTTTATTAAATATCATCTCCACCAAACAGGACAAGCTTGCATCTGTTATAGTTTTGGAGAAAAATGTGTTCATTTCATGTATGCGCGAAATGCCTTAAAAATGGCTTTAAAATGGATTTGGAGCATGGAGACGATTATCTCGGGATTGCAAGATAACCAAACAAAACTTTTAGTGGATTTCTACTTATTTTATTAAATATCATCTCCACCAAACAGGACAAGCTTGCATCTGTTATAGTTTTGGAGAAAAATGTGTTCATTTCATGTATGCGCGAAATGCCTTAAAAATGGCTTTAAAATGGATTTGGAGCATGGAGACGATTATCTCGGGATTGCAAGATAACCAAACAAAACTTTTAGTGGATTTCTACTTATTTTATTAAATATCTTCTCGACCAAACAGGACAAGCTTGCATCTGTTATAGTTTTGGAGAAAAATGTGTTCATTTCATGTATGCGCGAAATGCCTTAATGGCTTTAAAATGGATTTGGAGCATGGAGACGATTATCTCGGGATTGCAAGATAACCAAACAAAACTTTTAGTGGATTTCTACTTATTTTATTAAATATCATCTCCACCAAACAGGACAAGCTTGCATGTGTTATAGTTTTGGAGAAAAATGTGTTCATTTCATGTATGCGCAAAATGCCTTTGAAATGGCTTTAAAATGGATTTGGAGCATGGAGACGATTATCTCGGGATTGCAAGATAACCAAACAAAACTTTTAGTGGATTTCTACTTATTTTATTAAATATCATCTCCACCAAACAGGACAAGCTTGCATCTGTTATAGTTTTGGAGAAAAATGTGTTCATTTCATGTATGCGCGAAATGCCTTAAAAATGACTTTAAAATGGATTTGGAGCATGGAGACGATTATCTCGGGATTGCAAGATAACCAAACAAAACTTTTAGTGGATTTCTACTTATTTTATTAAATATCATCTCCACCAAACAGGACAAGCTTGCATCTGTTATAGTTTTGGAGAAAAATGTGTTCATTTCATGTATGCGCGAAATGCCTTAAAAATGGCTTTAAAATGGATTTGGAGCATGGAGACGATTATCTCGGGATTGCAAGATAACCAAACAAAACTTTTAGTGGATTTCTACTTATTTTATTAAATATCATCTCCACCAAACAGGACAAGCTTGCATCTGTTATAGTTTTGGAGAAAAATGTGTTCATTTCATGTATGCGCGAAATGCCTTAAAAATGGCTTTAAAATGGATTTGGAGCATGGAGACGATTATCTCGGGATTGCAAGATAACCAAACAAAACTTTTAGTGGATTTCTACTTATTTTATTAAATATCATCTCCACCAAACAGGACAAGCTTGCATCTGTTAAAGTTTTGGAGAAAAATGTGTTCATTTCATGTATGCGCAAAATGCCTTAAAAATGGCTTTAAAATGGATTTGGAGCATGGAGACGATTATCTCGGGATTGCAAGATAACCAAACAAAACTTTTAGTGGATTTCTACTTATTTTATTAAATATCATCTCCACCAAACAGGACAAGCTTGCATCTGTTATAGTTTTGGAGAAAAATGTGTTCATTTCATGTATGCGCAAAATGCCTTAAAAATGGCTTTAAAATGGATTTGGAGCATGGAGACGATTATCTCAGGATGGCAATATAAACAAACGAAACTTTTAGTAGATTTCTACTTATTTTATTAAATATTATCTCCACCAAACAGGACAAGCTTGCATCTGTTATAGTTTTAGAGAAAAATGTGTTCATTTCATGTATGCGCGAAATGCCTTAAAAATGGCTTTAAAATGGATTTGGAGCATGGAGACGATTATCTCGGGATTGCAAGATAACCAAACAAAACTTTTAGTGGATTTCTACTTATTTTATTAAATATCATCCCCACCAAACAGGACAAGCTTGCATCTGTTATAGTTTTGGAGAAAAATGTGTTCATTTCATGTATGCGCGAAATGCCTTAAAAATGGCTTTAAAATGGATTTGGAGCATGGAGACGATTATCTCGGGATTGCAAGATAACCAAACAAAACTTTTAGTGGATTTCTACTTATTTTATTAAATATCATCTCCACCAAACAGGACAAGCTTGCATCTGTTATAGTTTTGGAGAAAAATGTGTTCATTTCATGTATGCGCGAAATGCCTTAAAAATGGCTTTAAAATGGATTTGGAGCATGGAGACGATTATCTCGGGATTGCAATATAACCAAACAAAACTTTTAGTGGATTTCTACTTATTTTATTAAATATCATCTCCACCAAACAGGACAAGCTTGCATCTGTTATAGTTTTGGAGAAAAATGTGTTCATTTCATGTATGCGCGAAATGCCTTAAAAATGGCTTTAAAATGGATTTGGAGCATGGAGACGATTATCTCGGGATTGCAAGATAACCAAACAAAACTTTTAGTGGATTTCTACTTATTTTATTAAATATCATCTCCACCAAACAGGACAAGCTTGCATCTGTTATAGTTTTGGAGAAAAATGTGTTCATTTCATGTATGCGCGAAATGCCTTAAAAATGGCTTTAAAATGGATTTGGAGCATGGAGACGATTATCTCGGGATTGCAAGATAACCAAACAAAACTTTTAGTGGATTTCTACTTATTTTATTAAATATCATCTCCACCAAACAGGACAAGCTTGCATCTGTTATAGTTTTGGAGAAAAATGTGTTCATTTCATGTATGCGCGAAATGCCTTAAAAATGGCTTTAAAATGGATTTGGAGCATGGAGACGATTATCTCGGGATTGCAAGATAACCAAACAAAACTTTTAGTGGATTTCTACTTATTTTATTAAATATCATCTCCACCAAACAGGACAAGCTTGCATGTGTTATAGTTTTGGAGAAAAATGTGTTCATTTCATGTATGCGCAAAATGCCTTAAAAATGGCTTTAAAATGGATTTGGAGCATGGAGACGATTATCTCGGGATTGCAAGATAACCAAACAAAACTTTTAGTGGATTTCTACTTATTTTATTAAATATCATCTCCACCAAACAGGACAAGCTTGCATCTGTTATAGTTTTGGAGAAAAATGTGTTCATTTCATGTATGCGCGAAATGCCTTAAAAATGGCTTTAAAATGGATTTGGAGCATGGAGACGATTATCTCGGGATTGCAAGATAACCAAACAAAACTTTTAGTGGATTTCTACTTATTTTATTAAATATCATCTCCACCAAACAGGACAAGCTTGCATCTGTTATAGTTTTGGAGAAAAATGTGTTCATTTCATGTATGCGCGAAATGCCTTAAAAATGGCTTTAAAATGGATTTGGAGCATGGAGACGATTATCTCGGGATTGCAAGATAACCAAACAAAACTTTTAGTGGATTTCTACTTATTTTATTAAATATCATCTCCACCAAACAGGACAAGCTTGCATCTGTTATAGTTTTGGAGAAAAATGTGTTCATTTCATGTATGCGCAAAATGCCTTAAAAATGGCTTTAAAATGGATTTGGAGCATGGAGACGATTATCTCGGGATTGCAAGATAACCAAACAAAACTTTTAGTGGATTTCTACTTATTTTATTAAATATCATCTCCACCAAACAGGACAAGCTTGCATCTGTTATAGTTTTGGAGAAAAATGTGTTCATTTCATGTATGCGCGAAATGCCTTAAAAATGGCTTTAAAATGGATTTGGAGCATGGAGACGATTATCTCGGGATTGCAAGATAACCAAACAAAACTTTTAGTGGATTTCTACTTATTTTATTAAATATCATCTCCACCAAACAGGACAAGCTTGCATCTGTTATAGTTTTGGAGAAAAATGTGTTCATTTCATGTATGCGCGAAATGCCTTAAAAATGGCTTTAAAATGGATTTGGAGCATGGAGACGATTATCTCGGGATTGCAAGATAACCAAACAAAACTTTTAGTGGATTTCTACTTATTTTATGAAATATCATCTCCACCAAACAGGACAAGCTTGCATCTGTTATAGTTTTGGAGAAAAATGTGTTCATTTCATGTATGCGCGAAATGCCTTAAAAATGGCTTTAAAATGGATTTGGAGCATGGAGACGATTATCTCGGGATTGCAATATAACCAAACAAAACTTTTAGTGGATTTCTACTTATTTTATTAAATATCATCTCCACCAAACAGGACAAGCTTGCATCTGTTATAGTTTTGGAGAAAAATGTGTTCATTTCATGTATGCGCGAAATGCCTTAAAAATGGCTTTAAAATGGATTTGGAGCATGGAGACGATTATCTCGGGATTGCAAGATAACCAAACAAAACTTTTAGTGGATTTCTACTTATTTTATTAAATATCATCTCCACCAAACAGGACAAGCTTGCATCTGTTATAGTTTTGGAGAAAAATGTGTTCATTTCATGTATGCGCGAAATGCCTTAAAAATGGCTTTAAAATGGATTTGGAGCATGGAGACGATTATCTCGGGATTGCAAGATAACCAAACAAAACTTTTAGTGGATTTCTACTTATTTTATTAAATATCATCTCCACCAAACAGGACAAGCTTGCATCTGTTATAGTTTTGGAGAAAAATGTGTTCATTTCATGTATGCGCGAAATGCCTTAAAAATGGCTTTAAAATGGATTTGGAGCATGGAGACGATTATCTCGGGATTGCAAGATAACCAAACAAAACTTTTAGTGGATTTCTACTTATTTTATTAAATATCATCTCCACCAAACAGGACAAGCTTGCATGTGTTATAGTTTTGGAGAAAAATGTGTTCATTTCATGTATGCGCAAAATGCCTTAAAAATGGCTTTAAAATGGATTTGGAGCATGGAGACGATTATCTCGGGATTGCAAGATAACCAAACAAAACTTTTAGTGGATTTCTACTTATTTTATTAAATATCATCTCCACCAAACAGGACAAGCTTGCATCTGTTATAGTTTTGGAGAAAAATGTGTTCATTTCATGTATGCGCGAAATGCCTTAAAAATGGCTTTAAAATGGATTTGGAGCATGGAGACGATTATCTCGGGATTGCAAGATAACCAAACAAAACTTTTAGTGGATTTCTACTTATTTTATTAAATATCATCTCCACCAAACAGGACAAGCTTGCATCTGTTATAGTTTTGGAGAAAAATGTGTTCATTTCATGTATGCGCGAAATGCCTTAAAAATGGCTTTAAAATGGATTTGGAGCATGGAGACGATTATCTCGGGATTGCAAGATAACCAAACAAAACTTTTAGTGGATTTCTACTTATTTTATTAAATATCATCTCCACCAAACAGGACAAGCTTGCATCTGTTATAGTTTTGGAGAAAAATGTGTTCATTTCATATATGCGCGAAATGCCTTAAAAATGGCTTTAAAATGGATTTGGAGCATGGAGACGATTATCTCGGGATTGCAAGATAACCAAACAAAACTTTTAGTGGATTTCTACTTATTTTATTAAATATCATCTCCACCAAACAGGACAAGCTTGCATCTGTTATAGTTTTGGAGAAAAATGTGTTCATTTCATGTATGCGCGAAATGCCTTAAAAATGGCTTTAAAATGGATTTGGAGCATGGAGACGATTATCTCAGGATGGCAATATAAACAAACGAAAACTTTTAGTAGATTTCTACTTATTTTATTAAATATTATCTCCACCAAACAGGACAAGCTTGCATCTGTTATAGTTTTGGAGAAAAATGTGTTCATTTCATGTATGCGCGAAATGCCTTAAAAATGGCTTTAAAATGGATTTGGAGCATGGAGACGATTATCTCGGGATTGCAAGATAACCAAACAAAACTTTTAGTGGATTTCTACTTATTTTATTAAATATCATCTCCACCAAACAGGACAAGCTTGCATCTGTTATAGTTTTGGAGAAAAATGTGTTCATTTCATGTATGCGCGAAATGCCTTAAAAATGGCTTTAAAATGGATTTGGAGCATGGAGACGATTATCTCGGGATTGCAAGATAACCAAACAAAACTTTTAGTGGATTTCTACTTATTTTATTAAATATCATCTCCACCAAACAGGACAAGCTTGCATCTGTTATAGTTTTGGAGAAAAATGTGTTCATTTCATGTATGCGCGAAATGCATTAAAAATGGCTTTAAAATGGATTTGGAGCATGGAGACGATTATCTCGGGATTGCAAGATAACCAAACAAAACTTTTAGTGGATTTCTACTTATTTTATTAAATATCATCTCCACCAAACAGGACAAGCTTGCATGTGTTATAGTTTTGGAGAAAAATGTGTTCATTTCATGTATGCGCAAAATGCCTTTGAAATGGCTTTAAAATGGATTTGGAGCATGGAGACGATTATCTCGGGATTGCAAGATAACCAAACAAAACTTTTAGTGGATTTCTACTTATTTTATTAAATATCATCTCCATCAAACAGGACAAGCTTGCATCTGTTATAGTTTTGGAGAAAAATGTGTTCATTTCATGTATGCGCGAAATGCCTTAAAAATGGCTTTAAAATGGATTTGGAGCATGGAGACGATTATCTCGGGATTGCAAGATAACCAAACAAAACTTTTAGTGGATTTCTACTTATTTTATTAAATATCATCTCCACCAAACAGGACAAGCTTGCATCTGTTATAGTTTTGGAGAAAAATGTGTTCATTTCATGTATGCGCGAAATGCCTTAAAAATGGCTTTAAAATGGATTTGGAGCATGGAGACGATTATCTCGGGATTGCAATATAACCAAACAAAACTTTTAGTGGATTTCTACTTATTTAATTAAATATCATCTCCACCAAACAGGACAAGCTTGCATCTGTTATAGTTTTGGAGAAAAATGTGTTCATTTCATGTATGCGCGAAATGCCTTAAAAATGGCTTTAAAATGGATTTGGAGCATGGAGACGATTATCTCGGGATTGCAAGATAACCAAACAAAACGTTTAGTGGATTTCTACTTATTTTATTAAATATCATCTCCACCAAACAGGACAAGCTTGCATCTGTTATAGTTTTGGAGAAAAATGTGTTCATTTCATGTATGCGCGAAATGCCTTAAAAATGGCTTTAAAATGGATTTGGAGCATGGAGACGATTATCTCGGGATTGCAAGATAACCAAACAAAACTTTTAGTGGATTTCTACTTATTTTATTAAATATCATCTCCACCAAACAGGACAAGCTTGCATCTGTTATAGTTTTGGAGAAAAATGTGTTCATTTCATGTATGCGCGAAATGCCTTAAAAATGGCTTTAAAATGGATTTGGAGCATGGAGACGATTATCTCGGGATTGCAAGATAACCAAACAAAACTTTTAGTGGATTTCTACTTATTTTATTAAATATCATCTCCACCAAACAGGACAAGCTTGCATGTGTTATAGTTTTGGAGAAAAATGTGTTAATTTCATGTATGCGCAAAATGCCTTTGAAATGGCTTTAAAATGGATTTGGAGCATGGAGACGATTATCTCGGGATTGCAAGATAACCAAACAAAACTTTTAGTGGATTTCTACTTATTTTATTAAATATCATCTCCACCAAACAGGACAAGCTTGCATCTGTTATAGTTTTGGAGAAAAATGTGTTCATTTCATGTATGCGCGAAATGCCTTAAAAATGGCTTTAAAATGGATTTGGAGCATGGAGACGATTATCTCGGGATTGCAAGATAACCAGCAAAACTTTTAGTGGATTTCTACTTATTTTATTAAATATCATCTCCACCAAACAGGACAAGCTTGCATCTGTTATAGTTTTGGAGAAAAATGTGTTCATTTCATGTATGCGCGAAATGCCTTAAAAATGGCTTTAAAATGGATTTGGAGCATGGAGACGATTATCTCGGGATTGCAAGATAACCAAACAAAACTTTTAGTGGATTTCTACTTATTTTATTAAATATCATCTCCACCAAACAGGACAAGCTTGCATGTGTTATAGTTTTGGAGAAAAATGTGTTCATTTCATGTATGCGCAAAATGCCTTTGAAATGGCTTTAAAATGGATTTGGAGCATGGAGACGATTATCTCAGGATGGCAATATAAACAAACGAAACTTTTAGTAGATTTCTACTTATTTTATTAAATATTATCTCCACCAAACAGGACAAGCTTGCATCTGTTATAGTTTTGGAGAAAAATGTGTTCATTTCATGTATGCGCGAAATGCCTTAAAAATGGCTTTAAAATGGATTTGGTGCATGGAGACGATTATCTCGGGATTGCAAGATAACCAAACAAAACTTTTAGTGGATTTCTACTTATTTTATTAAATATCATCTCCACCAAACAGGACAAGCTTGCATCTGTTATAGTTTTGGAGAAAAATGTGTTCATTTCATGTATGCGCGAAATGCCTTAAAAATGGCTTTAAAATGGATTTGGAGCATGGAGACGATTATCTCGGGATTGCAATATAACCAAACAAAACTTTTAGTGGATTTCTACTTATTTTATTAAATATCATCTCCACCAAACAGGACAAGCTTGCATCTGTTATAGTTTTGGAGAAAAATGTGTTCATTTCATGTATGCGCGAAATGCCTTAAAAATGGCTTTAAAATGGATTTGGAGCATGGAGACGATTATCTCGGGATTGCAAGATAACCAAACAAAACTTTTAGTGGATTTCTACTTATTTTATTAAATATCATCTCCACCAAACAGGACAAGCTTGCATCTGTTATAGTTTTGGAGAAAAATGTGTTCATTTCATGTATGCGCGAAATGCCTTAAAAATGGCTTTAAAATGGATTTGGAGCATGGAGACGATTATCTCAGGATGGCAATATAAACAAACGAAACTTTTAGTAGATTTCTACTTATTTGATTAAATATTATCTCCACCAAACAGGACAAGCTTGCATCTGTTATAGTTTTGGAGAAAAATGTGTTCATTTCATGTATGCGCGAAATGCCTTAAAAATGGCTTTAAAATGGATTTGGAGCATGGAGACGATTATCTCGGGATTGCAAGATAACCAAACAAAACTTTTAGTGGATTTCTACTTATTTTATTAAATATCATCTCCACCAAACAGGACAAGCTTGCATCTGTTATAGTTTTGGAGAAAAATGTGTTCATTTCATGTATGCGCGAAATGCCTTAAAAATGGCTTTAAAATGGATTTGGAGCATGGAGACGATTATCTCGGGATTGCAAGATAACCAAACAAAACTTTTAGTGGATTTCTACTTATTTTATTAAATATCATCTCCACCAAACAGGACAAGCTTGCATCTGTTATAGTTTTGGAGAAAAATGTGTTCATTTCATGTATGCGCGAAATGCCTTAAAAATGGCTTTAAAATGGATTTGGAGCATGGAGACGATTATCTCGGGATTGCAAGATAACCAAACAAAACTTTTAGTGGATTTCTACTTATTTTATTAAATATCATCTCCACCAAACAGGACAAGCTTGCATCTGTTATAGTTTTGGAGAAAAATGTGTTCATTTCATGTATGCGCGAAATGCCTTAAAAATAGCTTTAAAATGGATTTGGAGCATGGAGACGATTATCTCGGGATTGCAAGATAACCAAACAAAACTTTTAGTGGATTTCTACTTATTTTATTAAATATCATCTCCACCAAACAGGACAAGCTTGCATCTGTTATAGTTTTGGAGAAAAATGTGTTCATTTCATGTATGCGCGAAATGCCTTAAAAATGGCTTTAAAATGGATTTGGAGCATGGAGACGATTATCTCGGGATTGCAAGATAACCAAACAAAACTTTTAGTGGATTTCTACTTATTTTATTAAATATCATCTCCACCAAACAGGACAAGCTTGCATCTGTTATAGTTTTGGAGAAAAATGTGTTCATTTCATGTATGCGCGAAATGCCTTAAAAATGGCTTTAAAATGGATTTGGAGCATGGAGACGATTATCTCGGGATTGCAAGATAACCAAACAAAACTTTTAGTGGATTTCTACTTATTTTATTAAATATCATCTCCACCAAACAGGACAAGCTTGCATCTGTTATAGTTTTGGAGAAAAATGTGTTCATTTCATGTATGCGCGAAATGCCTTAAAAATGGCTTTAAAATGGATTTGGAGCATGGAGACGATTATCTCGGGATTGCAAGATAACCAAACAAAACTTTTAGTGGATTTCTACTTATTTTATTAAATATCATCTCCACCAAACAGGACAAGCTTGCATCTGTTATAGTTTTGGAGAAAAATTTGTTCATTTCATGTATGCGCGAAATGCCTTAAAAATGGCTTTAAAATGGATTTGGAGCATGGAGACGATTATCTCGGGATTGCAAGATAACCAAACAAAACTTTTAGTGGATTTCTACTTATTTTATTAAATATCATCTCGACCAAACAGGACAAGCTTGCATCTGTTATAGTTTTGGAGAAAAATGTGTTCATTTCATGTATGCGCGAAATGCCTTAAAAATGGCTTTAAAATGGATTTGGAGCATGGAGACGATTATCTCGGGATTGCAAGATAACCAAACAAAACTTTTAGTGGATTTCTACTTATTTTATTAAATATCATCTCCACCAAACAGGACAAGCTTGCATGTGTTATAGTTTTGGAGAAAAATGTGTTCATTTCATGTATGCGCAAAATGCCTTTGAAATGGCTTTAAAATGGATTTGGAGCATGGAGACGATTATCTCGGGATTACAAGATAACCAAACAAAACTTTTAGTGGATTTCTACTTATTTTATTAAATATCATCTCCACCAAACAGGACAAGCTTGCATCTGTTATAGTTTTGGAGAAAAATGTGTTCATTTCATGTATGCGCGAAATGCCTTAAAAATGACTTTAAAATGGATTTGGAGCATGGAGACGATTATCTCGGGATTGCAAGATAACCAAACAAAACTTTTAGTGGATTTCTACTTATTTTATTAAATATCATCTCCACCAAGCAGGACAAGCTTGCATCTGTTATAGTTTTGGAGAAAAATGTGTTCATTTCATGTATGCGCGAAATGCCTTAAAAATGGCTTTAAAATGGATTTGGAGCATGGAGACGATTATCTCGGGATTGCAAGATAACCAAACAAAACTTTTAGTGGATTTCTACTTATTTAATTAAATATCATCTCCACCAAACAGGACAAGCTTGCATCTGTTATAGTTTTGGAGAAAAATGTGTTCATTTCATGTATGCGCGAAATGCCTTAAAAATGGCTTTAAAATGGATTTGGAGCATGGAGACGATTATCTCGGGATTGCAAGATAACCAAACAAAACTTTTAGTGGATTTCTACTTATTTTATTAAATATCATCTCCACCAAACAGGACAAGCTTGCATCTGTTATAGTTTTGGAGAAAAATGTGTTCATTTCATGTATGCGCGAAATGCCTTAAAAATGGCTTTAAAATGGATTTGGAGCATGGAGACGATTATCTCGGGATTGCAAGATAACCAAACAAAACTTTTAGTGGATTTCTACTTATTTTATTAAATATCATCTCCACCAAACAGGACAAGCTTGCATCTGTTATAGTTTTGGAGAAAAATGTGTTCATTTCATGTATGCGCGAAATGCCTTAAAAATGGCTTTAAAATGGATTTGGAGCATGGAGACGATTATCTCAGGATTGCAAGATAACCAAACAAAACTTTTAGTGGATTTCTACTTATTTTATTAAATATCATCTCGACCAAACAGGACAAGCTTGCATCTGTTATAGTTTTGGAGAAAAATGTGTTCATTTCATGTATGCGCGAAATGCCTTAAAAATGGCTTTAAAATGGATTTGGAGCATGGAGACGATTATCTCGGGATTGCAAGATAACCAAACAAAACTTTTAGTGGATTTCTACTTATTTTATTAAATATCATCTCCACCAAACAGGACAAGCTTGCATGTGTTATAGTTTTGGAGAAAAATGTGTTCATTTCATGTATGCGCAAAATGCCTTTGAAATGGCTTTAAAATGGATTTGGAGCATGGAGACGATTATCTCGGGATTGCAAGATAACCAAACAAAACTTTTAGTGGATTTCTACTTATTTTATTAAATATCATCTCCACCAAACAGGACAAGCTTGCATCTGTTATAGTTTTGGAGAAAAATGTGTTCATTTCATGTATGCGCGAAATGCCTTAAAAATGACTTTAAAATGGATTTGGAGCATGGAGACGATTATCTCGGGATTGCAAGATAACCAAACAAAACTTTTAGTGGATTTCTACTTATTTTATTAAATATCATCTCCACCAAACAGGACAAGCTTGCATCTGTTATAGTTTTGGAGAAAAATGTGTTCATTTCATGTATGCGCGAAATGCCTTAAAAATGGCTTTAAAATGGATTTGGAGCATGGAGACGATTATCTCGGGATTGCAAGATAACCAAACAAAACTTTTAGTGGATTTCTACTTATTTAATTAAATATCATCTCCACCAAACAGGACAAGCTTGCATCTGTTATAGTTTTGGAGAAAAATGTGTTCATTTCATGTATGCGCGAAATGCCTTAAAAATGGCTTTAAAATGGATTTGGAGCATGGAGACGATTATCTCGGGATTGCAAGATAACCAAACAAAACGTTTAGTGGATTTCTACTTATTTTATTAAATATCATCTCCACCAAACAGGACAAGCTTGCATCTGTTATAGTTTTGGAGAAAAATGTGTTCATTTCATGTATGCGCGAAATGCCTTAAAAATGGCTTTAAAATGGATTTGGAGCATGGAGACGATTATCTCGGGATTGCAAGATAACCAAACAAAACTTTTAGTGGATTTCTACTTATTTTATTAAATATCATCTCCACCAAACAGGACAAGCTTGCATGTGTTATAGTTTTGGAGAAAAATGTGTTAATTTCATGTATGCGCAAAATGCCTTTGAAATGGCTTTAAAATGGATTTGGAGCATGGAGACGATTATCTCGGGATTGCAAGATAACCAAACAAAACTTTTAGTGGATTTCTACTTATTTTATTAAATATCATCTCCACCAAACAGGACAAGCTTGCATCTGTTATAGTTTTGGAGAAAAATGTGTTCATTTCATGTATGCGCGAAATGCCTTAAAAATGGCTTTAAAATGGATTTGGAGCATGGAGACGATTATCTCGGGATTGCAAGATAACCAAACAAAACTTTTAGTGGATTTCTACTTATTTTATTAAATATCATCTCCACCAAACAGGACAAGCTTGCATCTGTTATAGTTTTGGAGAAAAATGTGTTCATTTCATGTATGCGCGAAATGCCTTAAAAATGGCTTTAAAATGGATTTGGAGCATGGAGACGATTATCTCGGGATTGCAAGATAACCAAACAAAACTTTTAGTGGATTTCTACTTATTTTATTAAATATCATCTCCACCAAACAGGACAAGCTTGCATGTGTTATAGTTTTGGAGAAAAATGTGTTCATTTCATGTATGCGCAAAATGCCTTTGAAATGGCTTTAAAATGGATTTGGAGCATGGAGACGATTATCTCAGGATGGCAATTTAAACAAACGAAACTTTTAGTAGATTTCTACTTATTTTATTAAATATTATCTCCACCAAACAGGACAAGCTTGCATCTGTTATAGTTTTGGAGAAAAATGTGTTCATTTCATGTATGCGCGAAATGCCTTAAAAATGGCTTTAAAATGGATTTGGAGCATGGAGACGATTATCTCGGGATTGCAAGATAACCAAACAAAACTTTTAGTGGATTTCTACTTATTTTATTAAATATCATCTCCACCAAACAGGACAAGCTTGCATGTGTTATAGTTTTGGAGAAAAATGTGTTCATTTCATGTATGCGCAAAATGCCTTTGAAATGGCTTTAAAATGGATTTGGAGCATGGAGACGATTATCTCGGGATTGCAAGATAACCAAACAAAACTTTTAGTGGATTTCTACTTATATTATTAAATATCATCTCCACCAAACAGGACAAGCTTGCATCTGTTATAGTTTTGGAGAAAAAATGTGTTCATTTCATGTATGCGCGAAATGCCTTAAAAATGGCTTTAAAATGGATTTGGAGCATGGAGACGATTATCTCGGGATTGCAAGATAACCAAACAAAACTTTTAGTGGATTTCTACTTATTTTATTAAATATCATCTCCACCGAACAGGACAAGCTTGCATCTATTATAGTTTTGGAGAAAAATGTGTTCATTTCATGTATGCGCGAAATGCCTTAAAAATGGCTTTAAAATGGATTTGGAGCATGGAGACGATTATCTCGGGATTGCAAGATAACCAAACAAAACTTTTAGTGGATTTCTACTTATTTTATTAAATATCATCTCCACCAAACAGGACAAGCTTGCATCTGTTATAGTTTTGGAGAAAAATGTGTTCATTTCATGTATGCGCGAAATGCCTTAAAAATGGCTTTAAAATGGATTTGGAGCATGGAGACGATTATCTCGGGATTGCAAGATAACCAAACAAAACTTTTAGTGGATTTCTACTTATTTTATTAAATATCATCTCCACCAAACAGGACAAGCTTGCATGTGTTATAGTTTTGGAGAAAAATGTGTTCATTTCATGTATGCGCAAAATGCCTTTGAAATGGTTTTAAAATGGATTTGGAGCATGGAGACGATTATCTCAGGATGGCAATATAAACAAACGAAACTTTTAGTAGATTTCTACTTATTTTATTAAATATTATCTCCACCAAACAGGACAAGCTTGCATCTGTTATAGTTTTGGAGAAAAATGTGTTCATTTCATGTATGCGCAAAATGCCTTTGAAATGGCTTTAAAATGGATTTGGAGCATGGAGACGATTATCTCAGGATGGCAATATAAACAAACGAAACTTTTAGTAGATTTCTACTTATTTTATTAAATATTATCTCCACCAAACAGGACAAGCTTGCATCTGTTATAGTTTTGGAGAAAAATGTGTTCATTTCATGTATGCGCGAAATGCCTTTGAAATGGCTTTAAAATGGATTTGGAGCATGGAGACGATTATCTCAGGATGGCAATATAAACAAACGAAACTTTTAGTAGATTTCTACTTATTTTATTAAATATTATCTCCACCAAACAGGACAAGCTTGCATCTGTTATAGTTTTGGAGAAAAATGTGTTCATTTCATGTATGCGCGAAATGCCTTAAAAATGGCTTTAAAATGGATTTGGTGCATGGAGACGATTATCTCGGGATTGCAAGATAACCAAACAAAACTTTTAGTGGATTTCTACTTATTTTATTAAATATCATCTCCACCAAACAGGACAAGCTTGCATCTGTTATAGTTTTGGAGAAAAATGTGTTCATTTCATGTATGCGCGAAATGCCTTAAAAATGGCTTTAAAATGGATTTGGAGCATGGAGACGATTATCTCGGGATTGCAATATAACCAAACAAAACTTTTAGTGGATTTCTACTTATTTTATTAAATATCATCTCCACCAAACAGGACAAGCTTGCATCTGTTATAGTTTTGGAGAAAAATGTGTTCATTTCATGTATGCGCGAAATGCCTTAAAATGGCTTTAAAATGGATTTGGAGCATGGAGACGATTATCTCGGGATTGCAAGATAACCAAACAAAACTTTTAGTGGATTTCTACTTATTTTATTAAATATCATCTCCACCAAACAGGACAAGCTTGCATCTGTTATAGTTTTGGAGAAAAATGTGTTCATTTCATGTATGCGCGAAATGCCTTAAAAATGGCTTTAAAATGGATTTGGAGCATGGAGACGATTATCTCAGGATGGCAATATAAACAAACGAAACTTTTAGTAGATTTCTACTTATTTGATTAAATATTATCTCCACCAAACAGGACAAGCTTGCATCTGTTATAGTTTTGGAGAAAAATGTGTTCATTTCATGTATGCGCGAAATGCCTTAAAAATGGCTTTAAAATGGATTTGGAGCATGGAGACGATTATCTCGGGATTGCAAGATAACCAAACAAAACTTTTAGTGGATTTCTACTTATTTTATTAAATATCATCTCCACCAAACAGGACAAGCTTGCATCTGTTATAGTTTTGGAGAAAAATGTGTTCATTTCATGTATGCGCGAAATGCCTTAAAAATGGCTTTAAAATGGATTTGGAGCATGGAGACGATTATCTCGGGATTGCAAGATAACCAAACAAAACTTTTAGTGGATTTCTACTTATTTTATTAAATATCATCTCCACCAAACAGGACAAGCTTGCATCTGTTATAGTTTTGGAGAAAAATGTGTTCATTTCATGTATGCGCGAAATGCCTTAAAAATGGCTTTAAAATGGATTTGGAGCATGGAGACGATTATCTCGGGATTGCAAGATAACCAAACAAAACTTTTAGTGGATTTCTACTTATTTTATTAAATATCATCTCCACCAAACAGGACAAGCTTGCATCTGTTATAGTTTTGGAGAAAAATGTGTTCATTTCATGTATGCGCGAAATGCCTTAAAAATGGCTTTAAAATGGATTTGGAGCATGGAGACGATTATCTCAGGATGGCAATATAAACAAACGAAACTTTTAGTAGATTTCTACTTATTTGATTAAATATTATCTCCACCAAACAGGACAAGCTTGCATCTGTTATAGTTTTGGAGAAAAATGTGTTCATTTCATGTATGCGCGAAATGCCTTAAAAATGGCTTTAAAATGGATTTGGAGCATGGAGACGATTATCTCGGGATTGCAAGATAACCAAACAAAACTTTTAGTGGATTTCTACTTATTTTATTAAATATCATCTCCACCAAACAGGACAAGCTTGCATCTGTTATAGTTTTGGAGAAAAATGTGTTCATTTCATGTATGCGCGAAATGCCTTAAAAATGGCTTTAAAATGGATTTGGAGCATGGAGACGATTATCTCGGGATTGCAAGATAACCAAACAAAACTTTTAGTGGATTTCTACTTATTTTATTAAATATCATCTCCACCAAACAGGACAAGCTTGCATCTGTTATAGTTTTGGAGAAAAATGTGTTCATTTCATGTATGCGCGAAATGCCTTAAAAATGGCTTTAAAATGGATTTGGAGCATGGAGACGATTATCTCGGGATTGCAAGATAACCAAACAAAACTTTTAGTGGATTTCTACTTATTTTATTAAATATCATCTCCACCAAACAGGACAAGCTTGCATCTGTTATAGTTTTGGAGAAAAATGTGTTCATTTCATGTATGCGCGAAATGCCTTAAAAATGGCTTTAAAATGGATTTGGAGCATGGAGACGATTATCTCGGGATTGCAAGATAACCAAACAAAACTTTTAGTGGATTTCTACTTATTTTATTAAATATCATCTCCACCAAACAGGACAAGCTTGCATCTGTTATAGTTTTGGAGAAAAATGTGTTCATTTCATGTATGCGCGAAATGCCTTAAAATGGCTTTAAAATGGATTTGGAGCATGGAGACGATTATCTCGGGATTGCAAGATAACCAAACAAAACTTTTAGTGGATTTCTACTTATTTTATTAAATATCATCTCCACCAAACAGGACAAGCTTGCATCTGTTATAGTTTTGGAGAAAAATGTGTTCATTTCATGTATGCGCGAAATGCCTTAAAAATGGCTTTAAAATGGATTTGGAGCATGGAGACGATTATCTCAGGATGGCAATATAAACAAACGAAACTTTTAGTAGATTTCTACTTATTTGATTAAATATTATCTCCACCAAACAGGACAAGCTTGCATCTGTTATAGTTTTGGAGAAAAATGTGTTCATTTCATGTATGCGCGAAATGCCTTAAAAATGGCTTTAAAATGGATTTGGAGCATGGAGACGATTATCTCGGGATTGCAAGATAACCAAACAAAACTTTTAGTGGATTTCTACTTATTTTATTAAATATCATCTCCACCAAACAGGACAAGCTTGCATCTGTTATAGTTTTGGAGAAAAATGTGTTCATTTCATGTATGCGCGAAATGCCTTAAAAATGGCTTTAAAATGGATTTGGAGCATGGAGACGATTATCTCGGGATTGCAAGATAACCAAACAAAACTTTTAGTGGATTTCTACTTATTTTATTAAATATCATCTCCACCAAACAGGACAAGCTTGCATCTGTTATAGTTTTGGAGAAAAATGTGTTCATTTCATGTATGCGCGAAATGCCTTAAAAATGGCTTTAAAATGGATTTGGAGCATGGAGACGATTATCTCGGGATTGCAAGATAACCAAACAAAACTTTTAGTGGATTTCTACTTATTTTATTAAATATCATCTCCACCAAACAGGACAAGCTTGCATCTGTTATAGTTTTGGAGAAAAATGTGTTCATTTCATGTATGCGCGAAATGCCTTAAAAATGGCTTTAAAATGGATTTGGAGCATGGAGACGATTATCTCGGGATTGCAAGATAACCAAACAAAACTTTTAGTGGATTTCTACTTATTTTATTAAATATCATCTCCACCAAACAGGACAAGCTTGCATCTGTTATAGTTTTGGAGAAAAATGTGTTCATTTCATGTATGCGCGAAATGCCTTAAAAATGGCTTTAAAATGGATTTGGAGCATGGAGACGATTATCTCGGGATTGCAAGATAACCAAACAAAACTTTTAGTGGATTTCTACTTATTTTATTAAATATCATCTCCACCAAACAGGACAAGCTTGCATCTGTTATAGTTTTGGAGAAAAATGTGTTCATTTCATGTATGCGCGAAATGCCTTAAAAATGGCTTTAAAATGGATTTGGAGCATGGAGACGATTATCTCGGGATTGCAAGATAACCAAACAAAACTTTTAGTGGATTTCTACTTATTTTATTAAATATCATCTCCACCAAACAGGACAAGCTTGCATCTGTTATAGTTTTGGAGAAAAATGTGTTCATTTCATGTATGCGCGAAATGCCTTAAAAATGGCTTTAAAATGGATTTGGAGCATGGAGACGATTATCTCGGGATTGCAAGATAACCAAACAAAACTTTTAGTGGATTTCTACTTATTTTATTAAATATCATCTCCACCAAACAGGACAAGCTTGCATCTGTTATAGTTTTGGAGAAAAATGTGTTCATTTCATGTATGCGCGAAATGCCTTAAAAATGGCTTTAAAATGGATTTGGAGCATGGAGA
This sequence comes from Anomaloglossus baeobatrachus, assembly GCF_048569485.1. NCBI lineage: Eukaryota > Metazoa > Chordata > Amphibia > Anura > Aromobatidae > Anomaloglossus > Anomaloglossus baeobatrachus. The sequence goes on from NW_027442597.1 coordinate 339,447, forward strand.
CGATTATCTCGGGATTGCAAGATAACCAAACAAAACTTTTAGTGGATTTCTACTTATTTTATTAAATATCATCTCCACCAAACAGGACAAGCTTGCATCTGTTATAGTTTTGGAGAAAAATGTGTTCATTTCATGTATGCGCGAAATGCCTTAAAAATGGCTTTAAAATGGATTTGGAGCATGGAGACGATTATCTCGGGATTGCAAGATAACCAAACAAAACTTTTAGTGGATTTCTACTTATTTTATAAATATCATCTCCACCAAACAGGACAAGCTTGCATCTGTTATAGTTTTGGAGAAAAATGTGTTCATTTCATGTATGCGCGAAATGCCTTAAAAATGGCTTTAAAATGGATTTGGAGCATGGAGACGATTATCTCGGGATTGCAAGATAACCAAACAAAACTTTTAGTGGATTTCTACTTATTTTATTAAATATCATCTCCACCAAACAGGACAAGCTTGCATCTGTTATAGTTTTGGAGAAAAATGTGTTCATTTCATGTATGCGCGAAATGCCTTAAAAATGGCTTTAAAATGGATTTGGAGCATGGAGACGATTATCTCGGGATTGCAAGATAACCAAACAAAACTTTTAGTGGATTTCTACTTATTTTATTAAATATCATCTCCACCAAACAGGACAAGCTTGCATCTGTTATAGTTTTGGAGAAAAATGTGTTCATTTCATGTATGCGCGAAATGCCTTAAAAATGGGCTTTAAAATGGATTTGGAGCATGGAGACGATTATCTCGGGATTGGAAGATAACCAAACAAAACTTTTAGTGGATTTCTACTTATTTTATTAAATATCATCTCCACCAAACAGGACAAGCTTGCATCTGTTATAGTTTTGGAGAAAAATTTGTTCATTTCATGTATGCGCGAAATGCCTTAAAAATGGCTTTAAAATGGATTTGGAGCATGGAGACGATTATCTCGGGATTGCAAGATAACCAAACAAAACTTTTAGTGGATTTCTACTTATTTTATTAAATATCATCTCGACCAAACAGGACAAGCTTGCATCTGTTATAGTTTTGGAGAAAAATGTGTTCATTTCATGTATGCGCGAAATGCCTTAAAAATGGCTTTAAAATGGATTTGGAGCATGGAGACGATTATCTCGGGATTGCAAGATAACCAAACAAAACTTTTAGTGGATTTCTACTTATTTTATTAAATATCATCTCCACCAAACAGGACAAGCTTGCATGTGTTATAGTTTTGGAGAAAAATGTGTTCATTTCATGTATGCGCAAAATGCCTTTGAAATGGCTTTAAAATGGATTTGGAGCATGGAGACGATTATCTCGGGATTGCAAGATAACCAAACAAAACTTTTAGTGGATTTCTACTTATTTTATTAAATATCATCTCCACCAAACAGGACAAGCTTGCATCTGTTATAGTTTTGGAGAAAAATGTGTTCATTTCATGTATGCGCGAAATGCCTTAAAAATGACTTTAAAATGGATTTGGAGCATGGAGACGATTATCTCGGGATTGCAAGATAACCAAACAAAACTTTTAGTGGATTTCTACTTATTTTATTAAATATCATCTCCACCAAACAGGACAAGCTTGCATCTGTTATAGTTTTGGAGAAAAATGTGTTCATTTCATGTATGCGCGAAATGCCTTAAAAATGGCTTTAAAATGGATTTGGAGCATGGAGACGATTATCTCGGGATTGCAAGATAACCAAACAAAACTTTTAGTGGATTTCTACTTATTTTATTAAATATCTTCTCCACCAAACAGGACA